>NC_059430.1:29296919-29599950 GCF_021028975.2 Sphaerodactylus townsendi
CCCCAAAATTCTGGCATGTACCCCTGGGGGTACACTTACCCCAGGTTGGGAACCACCGGTCTACCAGATGGAAGTAACGAATCTCGGTTTGTGCATAAATCCCAGCTTGCCTTCTCCTTTCTCTCAGGAGGCAGCACAATCACCCCATGTTACTGTCAGTGGCCATGCAGATACAAGCAGATGCTGAATGAACTGTGTGTGAATTTAGACATCACAGTGAAAGATAATCAGTAGAACTGCAGTTAGTGAACCAGCTGCAAATTCTAGTTTGTAATCCCAGTTTGTTGGACCATCCATATTCAGACATCACAAGTAAGCAGGACTGAGCAAAACATAGTTTACAGAGATGTCTACAGGTTTTTCAGATCAACCCAATGGCTGATGTTCTCCAGAATGTGTTTTCTTGTAAAAACATGGCTTGTGATCCCCAGTGTGGTACCCAGAGTCAAGATGGTGCTCATCAGTGTGTTTCCTGATGTCATCTTCCCCTACCTCTAAGCATCTCTTCCGCAAAACAAAGGGCCAATCCTGGCTTCCCTCCATCACACTGGAGCAGGAGGTTCTTCCAGAAAGTCCAGGAGGCTATGTGTTTACAGGCCACTCCCATTTAAAAACAGCTGCCTCCATCATAGCAGGCCACTTCACATCTCCCAACGTTTTATCATTGGCCCCATCCCCAGGGCAGCAATTTTGTAGTCTGCTGTGTTCCACTGCCATAGCAGCCATTTTGGGTGGGGCCTGCTACTTTTTTTTTCAAAATTCCATACATTCAACAAGGTTGGAGACTCTTCCTCTTAAGAGAAAGCTGTCTATCTGAAGTAACCTGCTTTAGAAATATCTGACAAAGTCCTGAGATGCTGACATGAGGGAAGGGCATAAATTGAAGTGGCAGGCAGTTCTTGAGGAAGAGATGCAGAGGTGATTCAGTTTAATTGGGGCTCTCTTGTACAAAATCATAGCAAGGGGAAGGTCTCGTCTGAAACGTGAAAGTGGTGAAATCTCTGAACTTATCATGGGGATCTTCAGAGCTTATTAGACCACTGAAGAAAGATGAAAGGCAGTTCTTGGTCCTGACAGTTAAATATAAATTTATTGATTGGCATTCATACTGCAAATGTTTTCTAAATAAAACATAGCTGAATTGGCAGCAATTTGACAGTGAAGTTATAGATGTCTATTCAATCTGTGTATCCTTTTCCAGTGTACTGTCTTTAGGAAATGCGGATTTAGAAAAACTGAAGTTTATTAATGTACTGTTGAAGGCTTGCATGGCCAGAATCAACCGGGTGTTGTGAGTTTTCTGGGCTGTGTGACCATAATCCGGTAGTTTCTGCTCCTTATGTTTTGCCCGCAACTATGGTGGGCATCTTCAGAGGTATGTCACAGCAAGACGAAGTTTGTTAGCTTGGGAGGTTCATAATCAGGATTGTTCTCCCACTTCCCCTAGGTTCTGTTCAAGACAAAGAATCAGCAAGCATTAACAACAATATCATGACTGACATCAGAATATCCCCAGTATGAAAACTTTTCCTTTCTCCTTCCTGCACTGCAAATGATGCTTGCCGTTCAAATCCCCTCAAAAGTCGTGGCAAACAGGCAGGCCTTGCAGCACTTCCTGAAGATATCCACGGAGGAAGAGCCTCTCAGCTCTTCAGAGAGCCCATTCCACAGAGTTAAAGCCACAAGGGAAAAAGCATGGGCTCCCAAAGTGGTTGCAGTCTTCTTACATTTAGAGCATTTATCCTCCTGTACAGTTTTCTTTTGTGTTTGTGAAGTGCTGTCAAGACTTATGGTGACCCAAGCAAGGGGCTTTCGAGGCCAGTGAGAAGCAGAGGTGGTTTGTGATTGCCTTCCTCTGCAAAGACTTCCCTGGTGGTCTGCCTTCCAAATGTTGGCCCTGCTTTGCTTCCAAGTTCTGATAAAATTGGACTACACAATGCTGACTTCCCTCCCAATTCCCTACACCCTAAGATCAGCCAGAAAGCTTTATGACTGGAGAGATTCAGGTCCGTAAATTCAGGGCAGACCAAAGAATGTACTTCTTTACACATACAGAGATGTGAAAGTCCAGCAAAAAAGGAAGAATTTGTAAAACTTTTCCCTAATTCTTTTCATGTACATTTTCTGGGGAAATTTGGGGATATGGAAGAGGAAAAAAACTCCTATGAAATATTTTTTCTTTTTCACTGCGTTACTTTTTAAAGCAAGGTTTTACTCATTCAAAATGTATAGCATGAATTTTTAAATGTAAAAACTATAGTATTAAATAGTGATGTCCTGAGTGTGCTATAGACATACCAGACATACTTTAATAATATATTTATTGTTTAAATATGATTGAATTTGGCAACCAGTAGTCAGAGGTGGGATTCAGGGGGTTCCGAAGGTTCCGTATAACCTGTTGTTAAAATTTAAAATATCACTTTTTGAATACTTAAAATATTTTTTATTAAGTATTAATATTTTTAATACTTAAAATAGAAAAAGTGATATTGAAAATATTTTAAATACTTTTTAACAGTCATTATTTGAATCCCACCACCATCGGAACCTGTTGTTAAAATGTTTGAATCCCACCACTGATTATGCTATAATATGTTTGACGATAAAGCAGTATTAATATATTGTTAGGATCCATGTATACTGGTGATAATCCCATATATTATTCAACTGATTCCAGATTAAGGCTAGAAAAAACATTTCAGGTTAGTCTTTCAGGTTAGTCATTGTGCGCCTAACCGGGGTTGTGCGCCTAACCAGGATTGTGGCCTACTTGGTCAAAGGAAACATGTAAGGCAATTAACTTCTGCAGGAATCTTTACAAAGCTGCATTTGTTGAGAGGTGTTCTACAGAGCAAGCATGCTCTGCAGAGCACCCCTCAGGCTTGGTTCTTGGGTCCCACTTAGCAGTTTTGGAAGTCTTCTTTTCTTGAGAACTTGCCGCTACTAGTGAACGCTAAGCTAGATTGACCAAGGGCAGATTGACCAAGGGCAGGTCATATAAGTTTGCTTGTTCTAGCCATTCTAGCCAAGGAGGGAGGCTTTAATTCAACAACAAAACCTTTATTAGACATTAAATGGAATCAACATAAAATGGGTATAAAATCAGCTGCATTAACAAAAAAAGATACAGAGCGAACACGAAGTAGAAATTGGTATCACTAAGGTAACGTATGACACATCTTAAACACTTGCAGAAAGAACATTGTCATGGTTTCAGTGTCCTTGTGGTGGCCATAATCCAGCAATTGTACCATCTTTAAATTATAAACATTCTTTTGCTTAGAGTCAAACTCAAGAGCACGAATGGTATATCTTAACGTTGAATATTGAGGGCTGATAAAGAGGATATGTACAAGAGTTTCAGGTGTTTTCGGACAATAGGGACAAACTCTGTCATGAGTTGGAATATTCTGTAATCCATCATAAAACAAAGCGGAGGGGAGTACATTGCATCTGGCCCTTGTTATTATCCACCTGTGAGGGAAACTTTAAAACAGGTGGGTCATGCATGGAGAGATCTCAGGGGAGGTGAGCCAGTTTTCTAGCAGGGCAGTGCATTTGCTGCAAAATTGTGCATAATTCCATGTTGCACTAAATTGACATGTTAATATTTGTAAATTGTGCATGCTGTTTTGGTGGGGGTGTGATGCTTCCTTTGGTATGTGCATTAACACTGTGTTTCTCTCTCTCACTTTCCCCCTCACACTTCCAGGTAACATGGTTGAATGGTGCTTACCACAAGACATTGATCTGGAAGGCGTGGAATTCAAATCTATGGCCAGCGGGTCCCATAAAGTTCAGTCGGACTTCATGTGAGTAAGCCACACATCGGCATCCCATAGTTCTTTTTCATTGCATTGTATTGTCAAGAAAGTGCATGCCAGCCATCACTGGTTACGTACAAGGGGTTTTCATTACTGTAGGCTTGCAGAAAGTCCAATGTTATGATGTGTGTGTGGAGGGATGGTCTGCGTATTTCAAGATAATTTGGCACTGTTATGTGTGCAAAGGGAATTTGCGCTCCTCCATGACCCCTGGTAGCAGGAGCTGGGCTACCCAATAGCAATAAGGTGAGTTGGTGGAAGAAAGTGCTGTCAAATTGCAGACAACTTATAATGGCCCTGTAAGGTTTTCAAGGCAGAAGGCAGACAGGGGTATTCTGCCATTGCCTGCCTTTCAATAGCACCCCTGAACTTCCTTGATGGTCTACTAACCATGGCCAGCTTTGCTTAGCTTCTGAGATCTGATGAGTTGGGCTGGCCTGGGAGATTGGAGAAAGTAGAGAGGTCTGCTGGGATGGAGCTACAGCTGTTCCTTGTTTCTGATTACTCCATTGCTGATGGTGAGAACCAGGCCTCATCTCCTCAGTTGTTACCTGCCTTGCATTTTTGGTTATGCTTGCGGTTGGATGGAATGATGGGGCCTTTTATGTAGGGGGATATGTTTCTCTTCTTATAAAAAGGAACTTTGGAAATTCAGGAAAGGGCCGGTCTACAGAGAAGATTTGTTTAAGGAATACTTTCCCCAGGTGTATTTCTATGATGCCATACCCACCAGTTGTTAGGCGCCAGATTAAGAACATTTTATCTACCCAAGCTTTGAAGGGCTGAGCCAGATCGGTGTCATTGTTCATTACCTCTGTTGTGAACGTTAGGTCTATTTGCTGCCATTTTTGTTTTCCTTAACCTGATAGTATTTTTATTGTTTTTGTGATTTGGGTTTTTATTGAAATTTGGTCATAACACAGATTTTATATTATAGTACTATATTTGTATTATCCTAACACAGTTTTTTAAATATTATATTACTTCAGAGACTGGAAACTTGAAAGGAAGGGCAGAAATATTTAATTTGTTTCTTAACACAACATTTTTAATGCTTTTTTCTAAACATAGGGTAATGCAAATGTATTACTGACTGCCTTTTAATTGTGGGGAAGGGAGTGAGAGGCAGTGTTTCCTGAATGACTCATCCCTTCCCACCTTCGCTGGAGTTACGTGGAAAGGTATCCTCAGCCACAGCAATGGTTCTTGCTGATAAGGGTTCCATTTCCCTCCCCTAGAAATATTAAATAATGGTTTCAAATCTTGACAAAAAAGTAAAGGAAACACATGCCAAAGGAAAATGGTAGCAGCTAACACAGCCCACCTGCTGAAGGCTGATGGCTTAGTTATTGCTGTGGCACCTGCTGTCTTTGTGTGGGTTTTTCTGCCCCTGTCTTGCTATATTTATATGTATGTGCCTTTTTTCCTTTGCCTCCTAATCTGTTTATATTTCACATGATTCTTCTTTCCAGTTACTTTCGGAAAGGCCTTTGCTTTGGCTTGGCCTGTTTTGCCAACATGCCGGTCGAAAGCGAGCTAGAAAGAGGTGCCCGCATGAAGTCTGTGGGAATTCTTTCCCCTTCCTACACCCTGTTATACAGATATATGCACTTCCTAGAGAACCAGGTCAGGTACGTTACAGGGAAAGGGGATGCGTTGGTAGGGAGCATGTTTATGTCTATCCTCTAAATGATTACACAGTCATTTCCTATTTGTGGTGGGGAGCCATATTGATTTTTCTCGATGTCCAATGAGATTTGGCCCTTGCCTGCTCTGAGGTAATTTGCAACACATTTCCTAGGAATTGATACTGCCCTGTTGTGTGTTGAATCCAGCTGTTCAGGACATGTGAACCTTTCCACAATCTGTTTTGATGTGAATCTTTATTCTAGCTTATTTTTTTTAACTTATATCTCATTCTTCTCCCTGATTGGGGACCCAGAGTGGCTTTTCACAGCATTCCCCCTTTCTCCACTTAATTCTCACCACATTGAGCTGGTAACTTATGCTGAGAAATAGTGCTGCTTCAAGGTTAACTGGTTGGCTTCTGTGATTTGAGGAAAGATTTAGACTGGACATCCCAGGTCCTAGACCAATGCCCCAATCACTACAGCCCACCAGCCATCATGCCAGACTCATATCTCCCTGCAGTTAATAATGGGGGAGGGGAATAACAGCATAGACACGGCTTAATTCCTGCTGTCCACATTAAGGTTTCTTAGGTGAGAAGTTGCCCTGTTTCCAAGGTACATTTCTACAGCTCCCATTTGGAAATGCATTTGGCTTTCAGCTAAGGGGCACAAAGTAGCTTTAAAAAATCTCAGTTCCTAGACCTCACCTCTCAGCTGCAATTCTCCAAATGAAAAAATTGGTACTAGTGACTAGTCAAGGATAACAATATGTGCTCAAGCAGAACAGTAAGCACAAAAACAGATGCTCCTTTGTCATATTCTTGACAGGGGTCTTAGGATGAGATTGTCTTGTATCCTGGACTTCTTACCGAGCATCTACTATCAAAAATTAGTGATGAAGATCCTTTGCAAAACATTGCATAGGATGACACCCAACCATACCTGTATCTGTGTGCTCTCTGGCGGATTCCGCATGGGCCAAAAACAGCGGTGTAGAAATGGTGTAAAATGGTTTAAAACGGTGTAAAAGGATTTACACCATTTTCATACCGCTGTTTTTGACCCATGCGGAATCCGCCTCTGTCTCACTGTATCTGTAGTAGAGGATAGGATAGGAACCATATGACTAATAGAGAAGATAGAGGCAGGGCTGAAAGGAATGCCCCTTGGCCCAGAGAGGGAGAAGCAGTTGCTGATCTTGCAGGCTGAGAAATGTCAACCCCCTACAAGTGTCGTATTTACTGCATTTGCTGCTCTTGCAGGCTGAGAAATGTCAGCCCCTTTGCCAACTGGAAGACCATTACATGGGTATGTTGGTAATGTGGCTTCTCTTTGTCTGTCTTTCAGACACCAGCTGGAAATGCCCGGACACTACTCTCACCTGGAAGCGTTTTATGATGACAAGAAAGGGGTTCTCCCTGCCGGCAAGGGCACCCCTTGTTCTCAGCAACCCGTTCACTGGCTGCCTTCCATTCACAGATACATGTACCCTGAGATGAAGGTGAGAAATATGTAGAAGGGAAGGGAGGGTTATTAGACTTTGCTTGGACTGCACAGTGCATCAGTGTTCCGCATGTTGGCCTAATTCCTGAAATTTAACTGTGGCCTAATTCCTGAAACTTCTTGCAACCTGATAGTAGCTCCTTGTAGATTGTTGTCATGTATGGCCAGAAGCAAAGCAAATGTCATTCAGAAAAATATATTCCTGTATTTAATTTGTTATGTTTGTAAATTGGCATTTCCCCAAGAGGATCGGTGCAATCCAAGTGCTGTCTAGGCTTGTCTAACTTCCGAGATGAAATTCTATCTGGTGCTTTTAGACAACGCACTAAAAGAAACCAGGTGTGTGTGGGCTACACAGCCTATGCTTGTCCTTTATCGGTTTCTGCCAGCAGTGTGGATCAATGGGAGGTTAGGGCAGCCTGAAGCATCCTGTATGACTGGCATTGTAGGGAATGAAAGCATGTCTTCTGCACTATGGATTTATTGTCAGGCGAATTCTGGGACACACATCAAGGAACATTTTGTAAGCAACCTGACCTTCCCACCCAGATAGCCAACATAGATTGCATATCGCCAAGCAAATGTGTTTAATTATAAAGTAAACGTAAGTAGGTAAATAATAAGGTGCATATAATTGATAAAACGTAATATGTTCCTCTTCTATAGTGCACAGTTCATGCAAATTTTAGATTCTTTATGAGGTAAACTTCCGCCATTAGTACAAAGAGGTCCAAAGAGGTCATGAATTTCTTGGTCCTTCTTGAATTCCAGAACTCCCTCTCATAAAATAATAAAACTGTGAAAGATGGCAATCATGTATACACACTGCAAAATAAAATGTCAATAATCTTCTGTTTACTTCCTGCTTACATGTATCAAAATTTTTCAAGGTGTGTCAAGCAACTCACAAACTTCTCTTTGTCAGCAATTTCCCTCAGACAAACTTCCCTCATAAGACAGAACCTATTGAACACATTCAGCTCTAGTGCACTGTCCCTTCCCTTCTTGGAGGTGCTGTTTTGGCACCGTGATTATAGTTCCACCACCCTGAACTTAATCAGTTCCATCTTGTTGCTCTCTGGTCTCAACCTGGCCCAGGGCATTCTCAGCCCTGGTCCCAACTTGATGGACCATTCTGTCAGAAGAGACCCAGACCCTTTGGGACTTCATGCAATTCTGCAGGAGCTGTTCCACCAGGCCTATGGGTGAGGCATCAGTGGTTCACCATCCAATGGCCTCCTTCTCTCCCAATCCTCTTATCCTCATTTTTTGTCTAGGATGATTGGAAACATATTGTTGTTTAACCTATGAGAGTTTTTAACCACCATCTGGATGTGTTTTATAGATAGATGTAGATCATTGGATATGTTGTGTCGAATTTTATTGTATTTATTATGTGTTGGAAGCTGCCTTGGACCTGCCAGGGAAAAGGCGGCCTACAAATAGAAATAAACAATTTCCACATTCCTTCCTCCTCCCCCCTTTGGATGCAGATCACACATCCTGCAGGCTGCATGTCCCAGTTCATCAAGTTCTTCGGCGAGCAGATTCTCACTCTCTGGAAGTTCGCCCTTCTCCGCAAGCGTATATTGATATTTTCACCTCCTCCTGTGGGTGTGGTCTGTTATAGAGGTATGGAAGGGCATTGGGGGCGGGGGGACAGGAAGGATTCCATGGAAGAGGGGGGCAGGGAAAAAAGAAGGATTATAAAATTATGAGTGACATGTGCAATTGGAAAGAGACTTTCCTTCCTCTTTCAAAATACAACTTGGAAGTTATGTAAAGAAATTTATATGTCATTGTTGCCTAGTGATTCCCCGACCGTATCCAAGTCACTTAGAATGCATTTTTTCTGCTCCTCTGTGGTCCTTTTGAAGTTATTCAAAGTGTCATAAAAGCCTGCCCGCGAATTCCACTCACACAGGAAAAGAGAATTATTTTCAGGTGCTGTAAAAGATAGAGCTATTCCTCACAATGTTATATACCACAAACTGATTGACCCGATCACACACACGCCATAACTTTTGGATGACTCATTCATGATCAATGGTATCATTTTCAACAATTTAATTTGTTGATTAAATATGATTATTTCTGCAATATGGGAAATATATTAAAACAATTTTGAAGAGAAAAAAATGTGTACTTAAATTATTCAGATACGTCTTTCAGCTGCCATTGTGTTAGGAGAGGCATTCCTTTATTTTTCAGAGAGCTGGGAATGCCTCTTCTAAAATGGTGGGGTCCACCCAATGTTTTTGTTTTTGAATCTGTTTCCCAACTATTTGGCAGAAAGGCCTTCCAAATTAGTTCAGGTCCTTGCAGGCCTGCTCAGTTCTGGCATCCAGGGCTCCCAGGTAAGCTGACAGGAGAAAGTGAAGGTGAGAAAGGCCCACCTGTGCCTTCCCACTGTCAGTTCAGATGACCTAACCCACAATAAATCCTCTGTGGAATAAAAAGCAGGATATAATCGCCATCTAATTCATTTACGTCATTTGTAGTCTTGCCTTGTGTTGCTGAGACGCAAGGTAGATTGCAAATCTTTTTTTAAAAAAAACTGTGATGGAAACAGGATAATGCATGCAATAACAAGGCAATGAAAAACCACCTACTTTTCCATTATTAACACTACAGTCCTATTCACATTTACAAAAATGCTGAACAATTCCATTTTACACGTTCCATGGAATGACAGCAGTGTAGCCCGAGGGTAAACCATTTCACCGATGTGCTCACTTTATTATGCAGCGTTACTTCCTGAACAGAGCTTGGGTTGTGGAGTAAAATGCCGTTTTTTCTCTGAGGCCTTTGACTCAGCCATAAGAATCCCTAAGTTGGTCATCCCTGTTTTAAGGTAAACAAGGGAAGTGATTGTGGTGGGTTTTCCGGGCTGTGTGGCCGTGGTCTGGTGGATCTTGTTCCTAACGTTTCGCCTGTGGCTGGCATCTTCAGAGGTGTATCACAGAGAGAAGTCTGTTTACACACTTCTCTCTGTGATACACCTCTGAAGATGCCAGCCACAGATGCAGGCGAAATGTTAGGAACAAGATCCACCAGACCACGGCCACACAGCCTGAAAAACCCACCACAACCAGTTGAATCCGGCCGTGAAAGCCTTCGACAATACAAGGGAAGTGATGTTTCTTCAGCAGGCCGTTAAATTAAGGAATGACTAACTGTGAATGCAACAATGAATATTATAAGGAACACATTAAAGAAACTTGCTGAGGGTATTTCTTTCAGTGACTAATAGCTATTATAATAACCTCAGGAGGATCTAGACCAGGGGTCCCCAAACTACGGCCCGGGGGCCAAATGTGGCCCCCTGAAGGCATTTATCCGGCCCGCCAGCCGTGGCGGCGATGGCTCCATTCATGTGCAGTGGGGGCTCGAGGGAGAGGAGGAACCGGCCCCAACGGCTGTTGATTGCAGTTACATGATGGCACCCCCAAATCTCCATGAATTTTCTGACCCAGAGTTGGAAACCTTACATGTGGCAACGCCTGCTCCACCCTTCCCTCTCAGCTACTCCATGTGTTGCTCTCAGGCTTTCTGTTCCGCCTCACTCCCATTGGCATCAGCCAGGCTGGCAAATCGATCGCTGGCTGCTAGGGAGGAAAGAACCCAGGAAGATACCTGATCCTGGGTTAGATGGAATGTTTCATTGGGAAAGTTCTGCTTTTTTTTTTTTAACAGGGGAAGGTATTCCACAGCCTCCCCAACAATATTTGGAGCCCACCCTATACTTGACATACTTTGGTCACTGTTCTAAAAATAGACCATGACAGAAAGGCTGAAAGGTGAAATCAAACATTTTACAATCATTTGTGCATAGGAATTTGTTCATAGTTTTTTTTAGTCCGGCCCTCCAACAGTCTGAGGGACAGTGAACTGGCCCCCGGTTTAAAAAGTTTGGGGACCCCTGATCTAGACAATTTCTGTGTTGTCCAAAGTGCTGATTCTTTCTCGAGCACTTGAACAGAATAGACCTCTGAATAAAACTGGCATGTACAATTCTGTGCTACTAACAATACTACTTTCAGAGATACTGCTTAAGTTTTCTGATGGCTGGAAATAAATAGCATTCAAGACACCCAAGATTCCCTGCTTGTCATCTTCCCTAGAGTGTTTAGATATTTTCAAAGATGTAGAGAGGGCCAAGGTGGATCTAGTCCAGGGGTCTGCAACCTGTAACTCTCCAGATGTTCATGGACTACAATTCCCATCAGCCCCTGCCAGCATGGGGGCTGCTGGCAGGGGTGATGGGAACTGTAGTCCATGAACATCTGGAGAGCCACAGGTTGCAGACCCCTGATCTAGTCCAAGCCAATTAACTGATCTGAGGCCCGAGTGACTATTAGAAGACCTCTAGTACTGTGATATGGCCCTCCAGAAGAATTGTTTAGCAGTGCTGTATTTGAAGGGGGTTGTCTGTGGGTGTGGGAGAAAATACCTTCCGTTTTTCAAACAACATAACACAACTTTGACAAATATGCTTTATTGAATTGAGGTTCGGAATACCTCCTAAATTGGTGTATGTACAATTAATGTTTTGCTTTTTTTGTTTAAAAGTCTGTTTCATCCCCTGTGTAGTACTGCAGGCCAACACAAAATATGGCTGGAATTGGAAGGACTGCAGCCCCTGGGGAAAACCTACAGGCCCGTGCAGAGCTTTCTCTGCAGCCTCCCAGCTCTGTTAGTGGTGGGAATTGATTGAGTTGAGCTGTTGCTCTTATCTTTAGTTTCACGGTCACATGATGGGAGCTAGTGCTGATCTTTTTCCCAGCCTGTTGCCTTGAGTCTAACTTCATCTTAAACCCTAGCACAGTGGTTCTCAACCTTCCGAATGCCGCAACCCTTTAATACAGTTCCTCATGTTGTGGTGACCCCCAACCCTAACATTTATCCATTTTACAGATGGAGAACACTGATGCACAGAGTCTTAGGCGACCCCTGTGAAAGGGTCGTTCGACCCACAGGTTGAAAACCACTGCCCTAGAACGAGCTGACAGCACTTAGCAGGCAAAGTGGAAGGCTTCATACCCAGTTTCAGAGGGGTAGCCATGCTGTTGTACAGTAGAACAGCTAGATTTAAGTCCACTCACGCCTCAGGGGCCAACAAGATTTTCAGGATACAAGCTTTCAAGAATCAAAGTTCCCTTCATCAGATACAAGTTGGAATGAAGATTTCTGAGTCATTATATCAGAAGGTGGGAGAAGTGTTGAAAAGAAAAAACTGCAGATACAAAAGTGCAGTGTGTGCAGTCATTAACTTGATTGGAGCAGAAGGGAAATGCTTGGGGGCAGAAAATTAGCATTTGCAATGAGCTCAGAGATCCTACCTTTTGACTGGAATATAAAGACTCAGAAATATCCATCCCAAATTGTATCTGATGAAGGGAGCTTTGAGACCCCAAAGTCTGGTTGGTCTCTGCGATGCTGCTGGATTCAAATCTAGCTGTTCTTCAGGCCCAGGTTTTTAGGGTTACCGAGATTTTCAAGGGAGTGGACAGTGTCTTCATGCACCTTCCTCATATTTTTTTTTGCCCTTGCCTGCAGTTTATTGCTGCTGCTGCCTAGCCAATGTCTCCTTGCCTGGCATTGGTGAAACAGTCCCTGAGTCCAAGCCTTTCTTCTACGTCAACGTGGCGGATATTGAAATGCTGGAGACGGAAGTGTCATATGTGGCCTGTAAGTTGGAAAAGCCTGACATGTGCTTGCTTGTTTGTGCATCCCTGAGATTTCTGTGACACTGCTGATGCAAAGGCTAGAAATTGTCCACTCCTTGCACTAACAAATTGCTGCAATACAGACAAACAGGCACCTCTGTGGCACCTTAAAGGCTTAGACAGTGAGACTACAATTACCCTTACCCAGCAGTAAGGTTCACTGCACTCAGCGTGACTTCTTTTTGAGTAAAAATACACAGCGGCCCCTTCTGCACACGCAAAATAATGTGTTTTCAAACCACTTTCACAACTGTTTGCAAGTGGATTTTGCTATTCCGCACAGCTTCAAAGAGCACTGAAAGCAGTTTGAAAGTGCATTTCGGCATGTGCGGAATGAGCCAGGGTTACCCTGTAAATTTGTTAGTCTTTAATAGGGTCCCCACCCCCACCTTTTGGAGCCCGTGGGCACATTTAGAATTCTAACACATAGTGGTAAGCATAGCCACAAAATGTGTGGATGAGGCCCTCTGCTTTATCTGAGTGAAAGCTTTCAAGGACAAGGCCATCCCAATTCAGGCTGTGGTCCTGTGCCTGCTTACCTGGGAGTAAGCCCCATTGAAATTTCTGAGTCATGCATAGAATTGGCCTACCAATCAGCAGTCTTTCTCCTCTGCTGTAGGTACAACAGAGAAGATATTTGAGGAGAAGCAGGGTCTCTACGATGTCTATGTGGACAACCAGAATGTGAAGACACACCATGAACACCTGCAGCCGCTCCTGAAGATCAACAGCGCAGACAAGGAAAAGTACCGGAGGCTCAATGATCAGAGGTAGCCTTTGATACTGCCCCAGTGTGTCAGTTTATGCAAGCCAGGGGTTGTCAACTTTTTTGAGTCTGTGGGCACGAGTGGAATTCTAACGTGGCAGGAACAAAATGGCTGCATTGCCTATGTAACAGTCCTTATGGATACCTGGATTATGCTATCACTGATATTTAGTGTTTTAAAAGTTATTTATGTATATTCTATTTAATTGTGCTGTGGTGGCAGCAGCTGCCAAAACAACCTTTTAAAAAAAATCTGCACAACCAATGAAGTCTTCAGTAATGAATCAGAATTCTTGCTGGGCAAAAGCCCGACCTGGCTTCATCAGCTTCCTAAAAACACTTGGCAGGCTCCAAAAAATGTGTCATGGGCACCAAGGCACCCATGAGCACCCGGTTGGGAACCCCCAACCTAAGTGTTTGTTTAAGTTGCTTCCAACTCCAAGTCCCTGTATTCTTTCCTTACAAGTAGGACTGTTTGTACCACCTGAACTCATCCTGAACATTTGGCAAAATGGCTCTTTTGGGCAAGAATTCTGTAACTGCAGGTGCCCCCCCCCAAACTCCTGTCTGATGGTGCACATATGGAATGTTGAGATGTAAGTGTAGTAAGTGTGCACACAAAACAAGCCTGAATCAACTCTGGAAAGTATCTGTGGCTATTCCAGAGCATGTAACACCAAAGTGATGGATGTGTGTGTTGTTCTATCAGGCAGATGCTGATGTATTCCCAGGAAGTGGATGGAGACTGCAGCTCTTGTGAAGAGGACCTCTTCATCCTGTGAGTTGTCCATGGGGGATTCTTCAAAGCTTCACTGGCAGGGGGTGGTGGGGAGGAGTGAGACCCTTTCATAGTCTCCTAAAGATGTAAGTGTAGATGTAACCACGTATCAGGAGGCTGGGGGTGCAAAAGGGAAAGCACTAAGAATAGCGCAAGAAGCAAAAGCTCAGCCCAAAATAAATTCCTGAAGGAGAATGTACTGGTTGTATGAATGAATTAGACTTCTGAGAAAGCACCTTTGAGGATATCATTTTGTCTCATCACGAATCTGAATCGATACAGTCTTCCTCCAGATGTGAGATTTCCCTCCCTTGTTTCTTGGAAAGCTACAGAGGGCAGTTTCCTCCTGCAGTGTGGTTTGTTGCATCGTTCCCTTTTTTTGGCAGTTGCAAGCCCAGCTCCAAGACTGCAGGTTATTCTCCCAAGTAAAAGGACAGGTTGTGAATGCCCTATCTGTGGCCTTGGCAACAGAGATTCCATCAGGCCTCACGTACTTCCATGTCACGTTCTTCCTGCAGGTTTTTCATGGAACAGAACAACCGAATATTTCAGACACTGATGGAGGTATCGGCCAGCCAGGACAAGACCTTGACAGCTGATCATGCCCGAGGAATGGGCTTGGACCCACAGGGAGACCGTAGCTTCCTCATGGACCTACTGGAAGTCTACGGCATTGATGTCATGCTGGTCATTGATAACCCTTGCTGCACTTAAAGGAGAAGGGAGGACTCATGCAGGGGGTGTCGGGGATGGCCGTAACTACTCGCAGACTGTGGAAAGTGGCCATGTAGCCTTGCTGGAACTTGCCAGGACTCAGACCTTGAAGGACTGCCTTTTATTTAAGAGAACTCTCTACAGAAAGTGTTATTTATCATTTTCGTCCAATTAACTTTTTTTTAATTTTCAGGCGTCCTAACCAAGATGGTGACTTCTCTTTTCCAGGATAGACTGCCCATCTCCCCCCCCCCCCTGCCTTTGAGGCCCCCTTTGTCTTTGAGGTCTGGAAGGCCAGTGGTGTGTTTCATTTCCTTCCAACCTTCCTGCCCTTGAATGGATCCAGCGCTGGTGGGTCTGAGGTCCAAAACAGAACCTGCTGGCTGGGAATGAAGGGGTAGCAGAGCAAAGCACTTTTCTCTCTTGGGGACCAATGTGAACCATTACGCTTCTTTGAGCCTTTGTGTCATGTCTGCAGGTGACACCCCTTCCACACGGGTACAAGTAACTGCTTCGAATTTTACGTCCTATTACTGCAACTGTAATTTATGCATGTTATAACACCTGCACTCTACATGTATGGAGTTTTGACTTGAATTATGGTTGAGCTGCAAGGTTAAGATTCTTCTGTGGCATTCAGATGGCCTTTCTGTCTGTCAATGGGAGCAGGAGGGTTTATGTTCTCGTGTCTGGTACTGCTAAAGCAGAAAGCCTTGAGCAGCCCTCTTCTTTTTTTGGCTGAACAATAAGAAAAAACTTAATAGACCCAACGTACTACTATTACTGATTGGCATATCCTACTTAGAGTTAACCCCTTTTTTGGCCACAGCAAACACCTCACAACTACCATCCTAAAAAGTGAAAAGGACAACTTACTGGTTGCAACCAGCTATATTGACCTTGTCCTTTGCTTGCAAACTGTGCTGTGCAGAATTCCTCTGTGCCATCTGCAGCTATAGAATGGTCCTCTTCTCCACCTTTACCTGTCTGGAGAAGTTTCTGCTTAGATATAGCTCTAGCGTTGATTACCTCAGTTACCATCTTGTATCTCTTCTCTTGCTTTGGCTATGGTTCAGTGGTGGAGTCTTTGCATGCAGAAGATCCCAGATTCAACCTCCATTATCTCCAGTTGACAGTATTGGGTAGTATTCTGTGGTGGACCTCTGTCTGAGACCTTGGAGAGCAGCTGCCAGTCATAGTAGACCGTGCTGACCTTGGTAGATCAATAGTTGGACTCAGTATTAGGCAGCTGCAAGTGGTTCCTTCTGTATGAGGGAATTCATTGTTCTGTTGCAAGGCAAGGAACAGTTCTGAAGTGCATCTCCCCATGAATCTTTTGAAGCTACTTTCTAGCTCAGCAGCGAAAGAGGTGATCATTGGACTGTATCGGAATTATAGTTAGGGACGTTTTTAACTTGTTTCCCTGCAGGTGTTCTGCTGCCCTACAACAAAGGGATTGAGCCTGGCTTAGAAAGGTTCTTGATAACAGTTGAGGCCTTTGCACAATCTCAACAAAGGGATTTTGTTTTGCTTGCAGGAGTTATGGGCTCGTCATATAAGGGAGCCCATTCAAACCTGCACAGTTTTGCCTTGTGCAAAAGAGCACACTAGGTTTGGACCATGCTCTAATTTTGCATTGCAGACAGTTTAGCTGTGACTTATTTTGTGTAGCAGCTTCACTGTCTTCTGCTTGCTGTGGATCTAGCTGCTTGTCTAGATCCTGCTTGCCAGGATCTAGCTGCGTGTCTTAAGTAGTACCACTGAGAGTTCAACCTGTTTCTTCAGCTGACTACTGTGGACAAGGCCTGGGCACCTCCTGTCCTCACTGCCACATTAAATTCAACATCTCTGTTCACACTCTGGGAACAGACAGGCAGGAAGTTGGTCTGGCCACCCTCCTTAAGTCCTGATCCCAATGATGAACCTCCCCCAATGCAGACTTCATCAGAATATTTATGTATGTGTTATGATTTCCTCATATTCTCCTCAGGTCCACATAATCATATGTGCATTATGAGTTTCATGCTAGGAATTCCCAAGTATGTGTGGCCCAATTCAGATCATGACTGTGGCCTGCAAGCTTAAGCCCCTCACTCCAACCTTATGGCACTGGGGAACTGCTAACTCTCGGTGTACCTGTATGCTTATTTTTATTTTTTAAAATTATATCCTGCCCTCTCCAACTAAAGTTGGGCTCAGGGCGGTGTACAAACATATTTAAAAACAATGTTTCTAATGCATGGACATACCTATCATTAAAAGTCACGATGGCAAATAAATTCCAGTCTGTGAGGACCAGCCACCCAGCCCATCTCGGTATACAAAATCATTAAAGGCTGTCCAAGCATGGGCAGAGTCAAGAGAGGGCAACACAGACAATGAGTTGGGGTTGTGTGATCACGCAGACTTGGGAAACACAGGCCCTTTCCGCACTCACCTCTGTCCGAGGGTTGCTGCGCGCAATTCCCAGCACGCGCAATTCCTGCCGCGCGCCCCGGCTTCCCCACGAAGGTGCCATTTCAAAAGGCGCCAGGAATTACGTGCACCGAGGGGGCGTGAGAGAGGCAGCATCGGGGCGGCTGCGTTCTTGCCGCCCCTGAAGTGGGGAGTGCAGCTGTACCCCGCGCTACTTGAGGAGAGTAGCGCGGGGCTTAAGGTAAGTGGGGAAAGGGCCACACAAAGAAAATATATGTTTAATCCTACGGTCTGAGGGCACTTTAGCCACTGAAGTGTATAAGATGGACAAACTCTCACCAAACTCTCTGTTGATGCTTATGGAAAAGGAGAGTGAATCAACAGGCACAACCAGCACCCCAGCTGTTGCTAAAAGCTGAGTAACTGCTCCTCTGCGTAGCTAGTTGCCAAACAACGTGGGCCAGATTCTCCTCTCCCTGTGTTCAGTTCAGCTCGTGGGTCTTTGGGGTCCATTTGGCAACCTCAGCCATCCCTCTTGGTAACCAATGGGGTTCTGCGGAGGCCAGTCTTTCCTGGAATGTGCTCCTTTGGCATAGGAGGACTTTAGTCCCTGACTGCTGTTAACTGCTATCCTTGCAGGGAGATGGCTGTTCCTGTCTTGCTTGTAGTGCTTTGAATATAGGCTACCTTCTCCTGGAATTCTGCTGTGTTGCACTCCAACTCTTTGTAGAGAGTACTAAGCGTTTTTTTTAAAAAAAACATGTATATATTAAGAATAGGGTGGATGCAATTAAAGAATCCATTTGTGGGCCATAATATTTGATGGCATTCATATTTTACTGTATGGAAGAGGCCCGTCTCTTCCAACTCTATAAACTTTGTTTCTAACTATCCTGCAGGGAGGATTCTCCTCATGCATTAAGGACTTCCTCTATATAAGGAAATCTAAATATAACCCCTTTTCAGCTTCTTTCTCCAGTTGTTTATGTTTTCAGTCCACTGCAAGTTGCTTCCCTTGCTGCCCACCGCAGTGGATTCCTGAAAGAGTCAGGCTGTTAATTAGTGTCTTTTGCCTGAATTCTGCTTTTCTGGCAAATTACTGAGCTGTAAATTCCAGGAAGTCTGCAAATGTCTTCGCCAATCATATATTTGTCTTTCCCTTCCTTCAGAGAAGTAACATAGACAGTTATCTTCCCTTCCCACAACCCTGTGAGGTAGATTAAGCTGACAGAACAACTGGTCCAAGGTCACCAAGCAAGCTTCACAGTGGAGGGTCATGTCTGAAGGTCTCAGCCATTCTTAAAACTAAGTTCTAATACTCAGAGATCCTCCTAATTCTGGTCAGGGCCTATGGCGCCTGGAGGTTTAATGCCTTCCACTGTGCCATTTTTTCAAGCTGAACGGATCTTAGGGAGCCAACACCTATGTCAGCCCTCCTTCCTATAATACACTATCTAAGTTGCTCCCCAGTATGTTGAAGAACTGAGTTTCCCAGCAGTCATCTGGTTTGGCCTTAAGTACGAATTTGAACTTGGCTCTCCTAAGTCCTAGTCTGGTATCCCAGCCACTATACAACACTGACCTTCCAACATTATGCAAGCAGTAGTGAAAATCCTGGGCCCCCACAGATCCTCCATCACCAGGATGTGGAAGGGATGCTGTGGGCTCAGTTGGTGGCCTGTGTCTCTGAGGTAACTTATGTACCTCTGTAGATTACACTGCCCGTATGCCTGTGGAATCGAACATTTCTTGACTGGGACTTAAGAAGCAGCATGATAGAGCTGACAGGAGAGAGACAGCAATTTTTCAAAGTACAGTAGATCTGTAAGTTTTACATTAAAAGAAACAGGATGCCATTACTTCAACAGGAGCTTGACACAGATCTGGCAGGTGAGACTTTTACTGTGCCAGGTAAAGGTTACCTAATATGTGCATGCCAGTGGGCTGCTGTTAAAGTTTTGTAAAACTGCCACTGTGTAGGAGCTAGCGTGGGGACAATTAATTGTCCCAAGGTTTCTGTATTTTTGTTGTTGTTTACAGGGGTGCATGAGAGCCCTACTCCCCACATTAAAAAAATGTGGCCCCTTTACAACTTTTTCTACAATTTAATTTATACAGATATAAATGTGCATTCCTCCCCTGCTTACAGTATTTAAAATGGCAGCAGTTACTTCAGGAGCTTTCTGTTGGGTGTTAGAGTTTAAAAGGTAGTTCACAGCAATGATAGGGGCTGAAAAACCTTGAAACAGAAGGGGATGGCTCCTAAGACCCAGTGAAGCCCAAGAATCTTGCTACAGGACTTTGCTAGGGTAAAAAAATCACACACACACACACACGTACACACACACTTTTCTTAATGAAATTAAATCTGTTTTTGAACTGGCTTATGCATATCTAAATCGGTGTACCCTGTCCGTGTTTGATGTTGAATTAACAGAAAATTTGGTCACAGTACAGTTCAGGAAAGTTGTGCAATTTACTTGTTTCATATAGTCTATAGAGAAGCGAAGAGAAAACACACGACGCCACTTGAACCACCCCACTCACTGACCTCTGGGAACTTCCCCATACCCACATACACAAACACCCCTTCTGAATTTTCATGAAGCAGAATTATTTGTCTTTGCAATCTTGAGGGCTTGAAAACACCTTTTAAAGAACTGAAGGAAATTCTTGGAACCACAGACCTGAATGACTGGGGAATCCTAAAATACTCAGATTTTTACTATAAGTGTTGTGAGGAGCCTTGAAAGAAAGGCGTAGCAGAAGTTCATAGCTTGTGCGTACTATGTCCAAGTCAAACACTGGAAAGGGGTTATTTTATAGGCAACCTGCTGCCACTTGCAAATGTAAACTGTTCTTTCCTCTCTGGTCTTGGCAGCCAACAGTCTCCTCTATGGGCTGGGAAAGAACATAACCAGGGCTAACAAAGGGGAAGAGGTGCTACTGTTTATTTACTTGATGCACTTTGCTTTGGTCCAGTAGGCAAGTCACCCAATTCTCCACCTACATAAGAAAGGCTTTTGTCCAACATGTGTGCGGAAAGGTACTGATCCTCTCAAGATGAATATTTGCATCCCAGGAAAAAGCAACGCATGGTGAAATTGCAAAACACTGCAACAGCACTCGATTGCAATTGCAGCAAGAAACACCTGGCTGTGGGAATCCCTCCGAGACTTCCTGTAGCCCCATCTGTGTGTTGTGTGTTGCACTGCACTGTATAAAGAAACTGGCTTGCCTAAGTCAAGATGGGTTATTGCCTTAGTCCAACTTTCCCTACTGTTCCCTATAGGAATATTTAAAATCTAACCAAAAGCTTTCGGTGTTACCCTTAAGTCTGATTTGGCTCCTGTCCGATCCTAAGAATAACTAGTTGATAGTGCATTTACTTCTCTTTTAGCAGGCACAATTTGTATCAAGGGGAAGCTTCCCACACTGTATGGAAATCATTTGATTGTTGACACCTATTGGTGTGGAACCTGCTGTGAAAAGTGGGCTGCTTGAGGGGACATCACGGTAATAGTGGCTGTCTGTGGTCACACATGCGAGTCATTAAATGATGGATACAAATAAGAGGAGCAGGTAGAACATAAATATAAGAGCCTCCAGTCTGGAGGAGAGGGTGCTATCTCTGGAAAACCAGTTTTTGGACTCTTAGGGAACCGGTTTTTATGGAACTAGTGCATGTGTCAGACAAGTCAGCTATTATTATATTAGTCTTTTTGTACACTGGATAAGAGCTTGTTCCAGTGTGACTAATAAAGGAGGCCATATTAATTGAATAAATGCTGGGTGCAAGTCTGAAGGAGTTTTCCCCCCTCCTTGCTCGACTAAGGGAAAAGACTGATAGACATGAAGAGTGGCAGTTCCCTAGTTGGTGCTGCAGTTTTCAGCGGATTTGATGAAGTTACAAGGGCTGTGGTCATTCTAACACAGTGGTTCTCAACCTTCCTAATGCCGCGACCCTTTAATACAGTTCCTCATGTTGTGGTGACCCCCAACCCTAACATTTATCCATTTTACAGACGGAGAACACTGATGCAGAGAATCTTAGACGACCCCTGTGAAAGGGTCGTTCGACCCCCAAAGGGGTCACAACCCACAGGTTGAGAACCACTGTTCTAACATACCTGCTCAAGACCAGCTCATGCCCCCAATAAATGATTTGACCAGCAGCCAGACTCTTCTCACTAAAAAAAAAAACTGGGACTGAACACTTCCGTTTATTGATACAAGCGATTCCTGGGACATTCTCTGGTTGTCAGTTAGAGGACAAGCCCTAAATTTGTGTACACCTATGTGGCTCCCAAGGAAGACTTTTATGTAAATAATGATCTTTTTTACCCTAATAAAATTCACTTTTAACACAGATGTCCTCTATTCCTTTTTTCAATTATTCTGAGCCTACTTTTTTCCTTTCGTAGGACAAAGATGCGATTAGTTAACATGGAATGGGATGCATCACTCTCAAAAGTGATCTTAAGGGTATAGTAAGAATTTTTCTTAAGGAGGCAGTAAATTTTAATTGCTCAAAGAGCAATCAGAGCAGTGACATGAATGTCTGCAGTCCTCAGGAAACTTCCTGGATGTTATTTTGCAATCATTCACTTATAATTTCCCTTTTAGGTGGAGCATGGGTTCCGATCTTCCACTGCTGGTGTCTGGCTGAAACCATTATCTTTTATGTAAGAAACTAACAGTAGTAGACGGGCTTTGTATGCATAAAGCCCTAGCTTTGTTTCAGCTCTTGTCAAAAGAATCTTGGATGCCAAGATTATAAGAGCCCTGCTGCCATTACAAGCCCATGTTTCGTCTTGCCACGTCGCCTGTCTGGGATGTGGGAACCTGTCTCTCCTTATTCCCCCTCCTTGCTAACTTGTTCAAAGCCTCACTGGTTGGGAAGGATGGCTGTATGGTCAGGGTCCCGAATCTTTGTTCCTGAAACCCTCCGCAAACAGGTGTTTTAGTTTGCCATAACTCAAAATCTGCAGGACCCATTGGATTTGTTAAAACGTTGCATTTGACTTTGCACACGGTTTTGGTGGAAATCTCTCCAAAAGGATGTGGAGGTTTATGTTTCTTGGGGGGGGGGGGGAAGGGGTGTGGCATGGTTAAGAGCGGGCGTGTTCTAATCTGGAGGAACCGGGTTTGATTCCCCGCTCTGCCGCCTGAGCTGTGGAGGCTTATCTGGGGAATTCAGATTAGCCTGTGCACTCCCACACACGCCAGCTGGGTGACCTTGGGCTAGTCACAGCTTCTCGGAGCTCTCTCAGCCCCACCCACCTCACAGGGTGTTTGTTGTGAGGGGGGAAGGGCAAGGAGATTGTAAGCCCCTTTGAGTATCCTGCAGGAGAGAAAGGGGGGATATAAATCCAAACTCTTCTTCTTCCTCCCAGCCTCACAACGAAGTTAGTAATGTGGGTAGTGGTGGACACTTTTTCCAAACAAGCCCACTTTATGGCTCTGAAACAACTTCCCAGGGCGCAGAAATTGGCCAAGTTATTTGTGAGCCATTTTTATATATTACATTCAGTTCCAAACAACATAATTTCAGAGGGTCTGAGTTTGTGTCCAACTTGCTTTCTCAAGTTATTGGGGTTGGAACAGGGGCTGAACTCCTCTCACCATCCAGAAAGTGATGGGCAGTCAGAGAGTCCATTTTGAGGTGGGGAAGAGTGAACCAGGTGCTTGAGCAGGACTTACGCTGCTACATCAACTACCATCAGGACAACTGGACTGACCTGCTCCCATTTGCTGAACATGCCTATAAACCCATTCAAAGTGGTCTATGAACAGGAGGGGAATCTATTGCCTTTTGTGCAGGTGGAGGGGGGTGGACCCAAAGGATATGCAGGTTTGACTGGGAAATATCCAACAGTCATGGCCTCACATCCATAAGGCCTTGTGTAAAGCTAAAGAGATGCCTAAATGCCAGGCTGACCAGAAATGCCAAGACTTCCATTTTGAGGTGGGGAATTTGGTATGTATCTCCACTAAGAATCGATGTGGCACCCAACCCAGCTACAAGCTGGGTCAACAGTATTTAAGACCCTTTAAAGTTACATGCGTCATTAATGAAGTGACTGTAGAGGTGAAACTGCCTAAAACTACTTGGAGTGTGCACCCTTGTGTCTCATTCCAGCCTCCTGAAATGGGCACCACCTACAGACTGGTGGCACCCAGAAGTGGATGTGTCTCCTCCTCTACTTGTTGCTCAGTAGGAGCACCATGAAGTTACCTGTGTCTTGGACTCACACTTGTATCACAGCCACCTGCAGTATTTGGTTGCTTGGAAACATTTCCTTGTGCGGAAGAATAAGTGGATTAAGGCTTCTGATGTTTGGGCCTCCCATTTGGTGCCAGAGTTCCATTGTAAATATCCTCACTGTCCTAGGGGCCCGTAGGTTGGCATTAGGGGGGCAGTATGTCATTATCAGCTCATATTTGATCGCGCCATGTCTCCCGCCCGGGATGTGGGAACGTGTCTTTCCTCATTCCCCCTCCTTGCTGTGGTTGTATTTTCTCACTCTTTGTACTTTATCCCAACCAATGCCTTATCAACTCATTAAGCACCTGCTGCTATAGTTCATTGTTTTGACCCTGAGGGAAGCTGCATTGTTTTTAGACTGTGGGATGCCATCTTCTCTTGGAAATGGGTAATTAGGGGGTGGTGTTATCTAATGTGGGGTATAAAGGAGGGCGCTTTCCTGGTTATGCTGAGTTCTGGCAATGGAAGTCTAAATGCTGATTCCTGATGCTGTTTCATAATAAAGAAATCAACTGAATACAGAGTTTCATTATTGAGCATTCCAGGAGCATGACATCTGTATCTGCACAGCCAGGCACAGTAGGCAACAGCAGGCTAGACAAACTGCCTGTCTATCACAATAACAGAGCTTTGTATTTCACTCTGTCTACACAAGACTATGCCTCAATGCTATGTAATATCAAGAACCTGTGCAGATTCCAGAATGTCATACAGACCGGGGTGTATTTATTCCAAATGTCTTAATAGCAAAAGAAACGTATTTTGTGACAATGACAAGTCCAACTAGCACTTTCACTGAAAACATCCCTCACTTGCACAGTACTGGACAGCCATTCTTCAAGAAACGTTTATGCATTTGCCTTGCGTTCCATTGGGGTCCTCTCTGAACTCTCTACCTTTTATCATTTTCCATAAGACAACCTAGAAGCCTGATAACTTGTTACGCACAATCAGACTTCAGCTGCTTTCATCGCTTCAGAAAGAGCTTTTCTTAGCGTTGTTGTGAGTACTTCCATTTTTTTTAAATCACTTGTGATAACAACTGACATCTGCTTTGGCTATGATGCATCTTGAAGCATTTGTTCTTTTTTCCTGGAGTCACAGAAGAACTGGAGCTTCCTGGGTAACAGCCTCACTTCCACAGGCATCACTTCGTACTCCTCATTATCTATAGACAAGGAGCCTTCCGTATCCTGGAGAGAGAAAGTCGGGATTTGAAGTAACTGGTTACAACAGGAAAACTAACCCAGACATGTTGCCTAAGGCAGTGACGTATCTGGCAGAGGGACATGGGGGGGGGGGGGGGACAACTGACCCCGGGCACCACCCATCAGATCACGTGGGGAGTGCCGGACTGGGACGCTGCTGTGGGCCCACCGGATGTCCCTTGGCCTGGCCCTGCCAGGCTGCTTGGAACTGCTGCCGCCCTCCTCCACCAGCTAAGGTAAGTGGTGCAGGGGGTGCCCTGAGCAGGTGTTACTCCAGGCACCATTTTCCCCCGGTTCGCCTCTGGCCTAAGGTTTGAGCAATTGTCCCCCACCTACCACATAGTTACATACCAGGGGAAACCAAGAAACAATGGTCACACAGAGTCAGAGTCTATTTCAAGATGCTACCTTGTCAAAGACTTCATTCAGCTACATGCATTTTTCTGCGTGAACCACTTTTCCCTTTTCCCAATGGTCTCTCAGGAGAGACAGAGCTCTCATCTGAGGTTTGGAGGTGGTAGTCATTTTGACCATATGCTGTATCAGGGAGTTGCAGAAAGCCTCCAAGTAGCAGAGACTCTGTACAGATCTATACTAGCATCCTAAGCTCAAGAACCTGCCTTATAGTCTAACGTCTGATAGGGCATGTATACAAATGAAGACAGAGTTGTGTTTCTGTTATTTTTTTTGGGGGGGGGGATCCCTTGCTCAACCTGATGCTGTGCTAAAACTATGCTTGTAAACATTTTCTTTTTAATAAATACTTTTAAACTTTGGATGCTTGCAGCACTCTTCTGTACCACACAGACTCCACAGTCTTGGACACACTATTTTAAAAAGAGGGTGTATGAGGGGGATGGCTGGCAATTGACAAGAAGCTATTCCTCCAGGAGTGTACCAGGCAGTAAATTGTCTCTGTGGTGCCCAGGACTGTGGAACTGGGAGGCGCAGAGGCAAGGCCTCGGAGTTGAAAAGAAGGTTGGGGGATTCTGACCCTGCCCAGTGAACAATTCCTACAGTGGTCAGGTGGTGGCAGCAGTTACCTAAAAGAGAGAGAGAGACAGAGACAGAGAAGCCTCCCCCAGGAGGAGTTGGATACCCCTGGGAGAGGATATATGGGATGGAATTCTGCCACAGTTACCATCTACTGTTACTATAGTTACTTATTTACTTCATTAATACTCCACCTTCCTCCCAGTGGAGACGCAAAGTGGCTTGTTATTCTCCCTCATTTTACCCTCACAACAACCTGGTGAGGAAGGTTTGGCTGAGAATCTATGACTGTCCCAAAGTCACCCAACAAGTTCTATGGGAAAGCGAGGGGATGAACAAGGAGAGTGAGGAGTTCCCAGCGTCTAACTCCCAGCGTCTAACACTGGCTGTTCGTGGGTCCCGGGGAGATAAAACAGGACTGCCACTTTACACTGAAAGAAGCTTCTCAGGAATACCAGCTCTCCTTCCCAAAGCGGGAAACCCAACCCATCCCCGTGTGCATCAATCTTAATTACCTGTCAGAAACGGAAGGTAAACTTTTGGCAACTTTTTACTTCTCACCTCTGAAAGCTGTAAGATACACCTGCTGGCCTGAAGACACTCGCTTCCTTCTGGACATAAGTGAGGGTCCTGCATTTTTTGGCTTCTATTCACAACACAGAGGCAAAGAGTTAAGAGTGTACAGGAACCACGAGAGCCTACACCAGCCAGGCTGAGGGATCACTTTCCATCTTCTCCCTTAATAACAATTTGAGGTCAACTGGCAACTACCACTCCGGGGGAATCTGAGAAATGGAAGCTGCTCTCTGACCCACCTTGACAAGTCACAAACAGAAAGCCATGATTAGTGACATCCTTGATAAACCCATCCTAAGGGCTCTGCCCAAGAGCATCTTTAGAAGGGATCCTTGCTCCTACCTGAATGGGAGGCCAGGTCCAACAGTGGTGCAGGGAACTGCTTTAAGAACTTACAAAACGATTAAGCAGTTGGAAAAATGTTGGTCGAATGCCTCAAAAAGGCGGGAAGGGTTAGGGCACTGCGCAATAAATAAAACTAAATATTTCAAGACCTGCCATTTTCTCACAGATTAACCTCTACTGTAGAAGAGGTAGAAGAGGTAACCCAGGAACTAGCCCCAAACTGAAACAGATGCTCAAGAGCATAAGGGACTTTGGAAATGGGAAAGTGATACCTGGAGCAGTGGAAAGAAGCAAGTATAAGCAGCATTACTAGCCACTATCAAACCTATATTATCTACAGTCTAGAGTTTACAATGGTTTGGATGTGTATGAAAGCAAAATAATGCTGGAAACGCATGCAATTACGCTATTGTTAGCCGTACCCCAAACAGCCCAAACTGGACTGCAAAGTACAGATGTTTGATCTCTGCTAAAGGATCAAGTGGACAAATGAGAAGAGAAAGATATAGATCAAGTGCAATGTGGAGGAACCAGGACAGATTCAAGGATTTGACTTGGACTGGGAAACTAACTCAGCCTAAATTGATATGGATTACAAGTTCCTTTGAGCTAACTCGTTCTTTTAACACTTTTAACAGCCTTAATAATTAATGCTAAGCATGCTTGTTTGGAAGTCTGTTTTGCTAAGATCAATGCAACTTACTTTCAAGCCATCCCCTCTCCCATTCTGGGAGGCAAAGATCTTATGCTCATTATTCTGCCGAGAAGAAAATAGCCTGACAATGCAGAGTTACTCCAACCTAAGCCTACTGATTTCCCTGCATGGGGTTGCACTGCAAATGTTTGCAACTTGCCCAGGCTCTTGTCTGAGGGTAAGTCCAAACTAAGGTTGGCTCAGTGGGCAAAGGCCTGTGGCTCAGTGGAACCTGGGGATAATCAGGAAAGGAATTGATAATAAAACTGCAAAGATTGGCATGCCCTTATATAAAGCCGTGGTGCGACCACACTTGGAGTACTGTGTTCAGTTCTGGTCACCACATCTCAAAAAGGATATTGAAGAGATAGAAAAAGTGCAGAGAAGGGCAACGAGGATGATTGAGGGACTGGAGCACCTTCCTTATGAGGAAAGGCTGCAGCGTTTGGGACTCTTTAGTTTGGAGAGGAGACGTCTGAGGGGGGATATGATTGAAGTCTATAAAATTATGCATGGGGTAGAAAATGTTGACAGAGAGAAATTTTTCTCTCTTTCTCACAATACTAGAACCAGGGCGCTCTTTAGAACCAGGGGGCATTCATTGAAAATGCTGGGGGGAAGAATTAGGACAAATAAAAGGAAACACTTCTTCACGCAACGTGTGATTGGTGTTTGGAATATGCTGCCACAGGAGGTGGTGATGGCCACTAACCTGGATAGCTTTAAAAGGGGCTTGGACAGATTTATGGAGGAGAAGTCAATATATGGCTACCAATCTTGATCCTCTTTGATCTGAGATTGCAAATGCCTTAACAGTCCAGGTGCTCGGGAGCAACAGCCGCAGAAGGCCATTGCTTTCACATCCTACATGTGAACTCCCAAAGGCACCTGGTGGGCCACTGCGAGTAGCAGAGAGCTGGACTAGATGGACTCTGGTCTGATCCAGCTGGCTTGTTCTTATGTTCTTATGTTCTTATGAACACCCTCTGTTTTGAATGTGGATGGTCCCAGGTTCAAACCCTAGCATCTCCAGTTAAAACCTACAGCTGGACCTCCTTACCCAGGAATCCATATAAGCAACCTGAGTTCTTTGGAGGAAAGGATGAAACAGAAAATAAAATGGGATAAATGGTCAGTGTTCTCTTTGGTCTCCACCACTTGAGCTTTTAGTTAGCTACTGGATTAAATACATACATTAGACATGTTTGGGTTTTAGTTGGGTTTTTACATAGCAATTCTTTGGTTCTTGGTTGTTTCTATTAACCCACAGCATTATTTTAATAAATGTTATAATGCCAACCTACTAACTCCGGACTATGTTGGTTTATTAACCACTACATGTTCAATTAAAATAAACAAGGAAAGACGGGGAAAAAAGTTTAAAAAATGAGTCTAACTCCTAAATGTTTGAGTCAGCTCCTCAGAGTCAAATAAAATTTGCCTAGGCCTGTTAGAACTATGATAAGGAATAATAAGTCTCCACACTCACCCTCTTTTTATGTAGTCTCCCTTACTGATTGTATCTGGTTCAATGCAAATATTCATGAAGTCTTCAGTGCGCTAAAATGAATTTTAGAAAGAGATAAATCAGTACTTCCATCCATATCATCTCATTTGCCTTTCAAAGGAATATTTACATGTCCTATCTTGTGCCTCTAAACAACAACAAAAAAATCAGTTTCTCTCATTGTTAAGGGAAAAGAATATTATTGGCAAGAGAGCTATGAAGAGAACAGTGCTTTACAGACTGTCATGTTAAAATCTGTACACAAAGCACATTCTCATGTATACACACACCAAAGACAGACTCTGAAGACTTTTTAAAAAATGCAGTAACGTTTATGCTGCCTTTTTACACTCCCATCCATAGTGAAAGCCATCAAAGGACAGCAGCTCTTTATGAACCACAGCAAAGTCCTCACAAGCAAGAATACAATTAATTCTGAAGGGAAAAAAGCATATTTTCATTAAAAACCTTAACTAATATACTAATTTTGAAGAAAACAAAATATATCAAAGAAAAGTTTTTTACATGTTTCAAAATCCATGAAATACCTCTGACTGAAAACAACCAAGATAACACAGCATACAAAATTTTGAATTATCTGGAACTCTTCATCAGGCTAGATGGGGGGGGGGGGGGGGGAGAGAGAAAGCGTGCTCAGGCCACAATCTTAAAACCTCTTTGCTTCTTCAACAGACTGCTCAGCTGTCTTCAGTGGGTGAAGGTATCTGGCTAGTATCAATATCAAATTTCACCCATGGTATTTTGAGAAAGGTGGTTGACAGGCCCATTCTTGAAACTGAGGGGATCCACACTGACCCTCGGAGAATCTGGGGAACCCGCTTGATGTGGAGATATAAACCTTCTCCTCAGTTATAGGATGTTTTTAGGGCAGCAAGTGTAAACATTTTGGGCTGCCGCTGTGAGGTAACTTTTGTACTGAGTCTGAAGAGCGCAGAGATTACAGAAGAAGCTTAATGAAATGATAAAATATTTATATACAGGTGGTAAATTCCCTTCAAAGCTTGAAGTCACCATGCCTGCTCATAACTACAGACAAGCTTAACAGCTCCACTGTCTTCCAGATGTACAGTTAAATCACTCTGATACACTACCAAGCAAAGCTAAACATGAAATTGTCTTCTCCCTTGTTGAGAAAATACCCCATTTCTTTCTATACCCTCACTCAGGCAACCTTCAACTTCCATCTCCTATGTGTGTGTATTTTTTTCCTAGCCTTCCATCCCTCCCTCTGAAAGGAAACTGGATGCTGGAATAGCACCCTCATACTTCTCAGGGGCAGAACAGCCTTCTATACATCATGAATGGCATTAAGGCCATGGCCCAGAAAATCTTTTTCTCCCTCCCACCTCCATGTTTTTTGGGTTTCAAACACCAAGCCTGAAATCCAAACCCTTTATACTCTTTCATGTCATTTGGTTGATCTTGATAGAGAATACATACAAGGATTTTGCTTTTTGGATTTTGCAGTGAACCGAAGCAGCTACCTACATCTTTTGTTTACGTCTCTCAGCCTTTTAAGTTAAAGACCACCAAATTAGTAGTGACGGGGTACAGGGCTAAAGAAGTTTTACAGGCAGGCTTACAGCTGCAGAAGCACAAATGAATTTGGCAAAAGAGGACAGTCTGCCCAAGATTACACACAGGGAAGTCTAGAATAGATGATTAGCATGTTCTAAGAGGGGATGCCCACCAAAAACTCCAAATGTTAGAACTAGTGCAGAATGTGGCTGAGAGAGTTTCTTTTAACTGGCTAGGGAAAGGAAAAAGATCTATGTGAGACACCAAAGCCCCTTCCACCGTAGAATCATAGAGTTGGAAGAGACCCCAAGGGCCATCAAGTCCAACCCCCTGCAATGCAGGAACACACAATCAAAGCACTCCTGACAGACAGCCATCGAGTCTCTCTTTAAAAACCTCCAGACTCCCCCACATTCCAAGGCAGTGTATTCCACTGTCGAACAGCTCTTACTGTCAGGAAGTTTTTCCTGATGTTCAGGTGGAATCTCTTTTCCTTCACCTTGAACCCATGACTCCTGGTCCTAGTCTCTGGAGCAGCAGAAAACAAGCTTGCTCCCTCACCAACATGACACCAGACAGGAGCCATTTCATTTAGCCATTCCATTTAGCCATTCCCTTTGGCATTCAATATGCATCAGTCTCCACACACTTTTCAAGAATATTTCCATAAGAACTAGGAAAGAAATAAAATAAAAGCATTTCAGGAAGCTTAATTCTGCACTTAAGGAGCAGAAGATGCAGGTACCTGAGGACAAAACACGCCCATCAAGTATGAACAGCAAGTGTGTCTTTTTAATTTTTTTTACTGTGGCCCATCCTGGGATGCCTGCAAGTGGCACTCGGTGAATTTTACAGGGAAGCACACCCATTAACAGCTGCCATTTTCATTCAAGGTCACAGATATTAAGTTGAAAACGCTCTCCCACCAGCTGTCCGGGCCCTGCGGGGACAGGGGAGTTCTTGAGACGCCCCAGGGGCCTGTAAGATGGAGCTGTTCGCCCGGGAGAACCCTTTGGAGGAACCAGCCGCTAATGGTGCCCCCCCCCCTCCGGCCCTTAACACCTGGGCCATTAACCATCTAATGAGACTCGCCATGCCTCCCTTTTCCGTGGGGAGGGAGGGACTTTATGTTATTGGATTGCTGGACGCCACCTTACACTTAAATTTAAATTTTTGAGCTTTTAAATTTGGAATAAGAATTGGAAATTTTTATCGCTGCTTTTATATGTTGTCATTTTATATTGTATTTTATATGCTGTGCACCGCCCAGAGCCCTTCGGGGATGGGGCGGTATAAAAGCCTAATAAAATAAATAAATAAATAAATAAATAAATGAATGACTGAATGAATGACTGAATGAATGACTGAATGAATGAATGACTGAATGAAGCCTCACCCAAAGGAAGATATTTCTTCCAGGCCCAAAGGTTAACCCCCCTTCCATCCAAAACAGCTGAAGAAAAGTTCTTAAAAGTAGCAGTATTTCTGAATGGGAAGGGAAGTCTAGGATGCTTATATGTCAGTAATCTTACTTTCAAGTCAAGGTGTCTGTTTTGAGTGGTGATGGACAATTCAATGGCAGACACCTCTGTTTCTTGCCAGGCCTCGGGGGTCACCTCCTTGGGTATTTCTGCGATCCAAAAGGGAAGATACCATTAAGCAGAAAGTGAATGCAAGGTAATATTGCGTTAATGCTAGCAAAGGTCAAGATCATTCCCTTTTTAGCTATCACACAATGCTTCATTTCGACCACTTTCAATGCTCAGGGATATGAGGAAGCAAGGAAGATGGGTGGGGCACAGTGCCGTCAAGTCACAGCTGAGTTATGGTGACCCCAGAAGGTTTCTAAGACGAGAGACAAACTGAATAGGTTTGCCGTTGCCTGCCTCTGTGTAGCAATCCTGGACTTCCTTATGGTCTCCCATCCAAATACCAGGGCTGACCCTGCTTAGCTTCTGAGATCTGATAAGGCTGGGCTAGTGAGGGCCATTCATAGCCACAAAACAGAGTAACTCCAGGTATCTGGAAGATCTCTCAAGATCACGTAACACAGGTGCAGTGGGGAGAAAATGCTCTTCTACCTGGCTTTTTTTTTTTTAAAAAAAAAGAATCTCTGCATATCTGCTTACCTTTTGGAGCTGGTGCCCAGTATTGAGCAAGCCTCTTGTAAAGTCTGATATATAAAGGTGGTCTCCCAGTCTTCTGCTCTGGCTCCTCTGGAGGCCGTGGAGTTGGGCCCAAATAGGTGAGGGAGGCTGGATGCTTCAGAGGCCACCCCTTGATGTTTGACCAGGAAAAGAATGCAAAATAGCCATTTGACAGTGCTTCTAAGGACTCAGCTTGGACCTTAAGCAGCAGATGTGGGTCTCAGAATCTTGGCTGCCACCAAACACCTGCAAGGCAGAGGTCACGACTTCCAGGGAGGTTTTTAATATTAAAACCTTCTGGGAGGGTTTTAATATGGGTTTTATTGTTGGATGCCACTTTATTTATTGCATTGACCTCTGTGTTTCAATTTAATGGGTTTGCTGTATGTATTGTAAAGTTCTGTTGTGCACCGCCCAGAGCCCTTTGGCGGTAGGACAGTATACAAAACCCATTAACTAACTAACTAACTAACTAACTAACTAACTAACTAACTAACTAACTAACTAACTAACTAACTAACTAACTAACTAACTAACTAACTAACTAACAAACACACAAACAAACAAAAGGAGGGGTTAACTTTTCCATAATGGCAAAGTTTCCCCTCCTAGCTCTTATCCCTTCCTCATCATGCAGCAAAGAACATGTCAGGGAACCTCATGGAAGGAGAAAACTGCTGAGGAGAGGGGGAGGGAATGGTTGACAATAACCCCACTTCTTTCCTGCAAGTGGGCCTGGGACTTTGTAGCTCTCCAGCAGCAACTGGGCTTCCTAGACCTACCAAATGTCTACCTTGGCCCTTTGAATCACTGTGATCACAATGAAACATGGCATCTAGTGCACCATGTGGTAACCCAGCCACAGGATGCTAGATGTGAAACAGCAAAGGTTTCAGGGAAGGTCACAAGAGTTACCAACACCTCCTGTGTCAATAGCAGATGGAGGAAGGTTGATCAGTAAAAAGGACGTATCATCAGCCTTTCCGTAGCCTAACTTTGCAGAGCTCTCCTGTGGAACTCAGGACCCTGTTAAGGAAAAACTCGTCCCAAAAGTTTCTGGCGAAGCAGCATATAAATTCCCCATTTCTGTAAATATAAATACTGCAATCACACATTTCTAAATAATAACTAGGAGCCCTGTGGGGCAGACTGGTAAGCTGCAGTACTGCAGTCTGATCTCTGCTCAGAATCTGAGTTCCATCTCGATGGAAATTGTTTGCAGGTTGACTCGGCCTTCCATCCTTCCGAGGTCAGTAAAATCAGCAGCTGGGGGTAAAATGCAAATCTGGGGAAGGCCAATGTCAAGTCACTCTGTAAACAAAGTCTTCCTAGTAAGCATTGTGATGTAATGACACGATGCTTGCATCTTTACCTTTTAAACCAGTGGTTCTAAACCTTCCTAATGCCGCAACCCTTTAATACAGTTCCTCATGTTGTGGTGACCCCCAACCCTAACATTTATCCATCTTACAGATGGAGAACACTGATGCAGAGAGTCTTAGGCAACCTCTGTGAAAGGGTCGTTCGATCCCCAAAGGGGTCCCGACCCACAGGTTGAGAACCACTGACCACTGTTTTAAACAATGATTAGCCACTGTAGCTGATGCAAACAGAAAGGGAGTGTTGCTTAGGGGTTGAAGTGTTGGACTAGGATGAATTCAAGGGTCCAATCCCCATTCAACCAATAGTGGGCCAGTTCCTCTGTCTCCAACACTTGCTCAGAAGGGTTGTTATGCAGATAAAATTAAAAATACTATCTCCTTAGAAGTCAGGCAGGATTTTAAAAAAATTGCCGATATAACCAGATCTATAAGCCATTTACTCTATTTTACAACATAGATCCCTTTAATGTTTTCAGTTGTTGGGAGAACAGGGGCAAGGAGAGCACCGGAGGACAGAACCAAGCTTGATATTCTCCCCCCAAAACATCTCATGCAAGTTGCGGCCACCAGCAGGAGGCTTTGGACTTGCTAGTCTAATCTGTAAACATGACTGATGATGCAGCATTTCAGAAGATTACATAGTATATTATCTGTTTGGGAATCAGGGGAGAGGTGTGAATGGGGTAAAAAAAAAGGCCCCTTTAACATATGTCAAACCCTTCAGTACTTGAGAACTTTAAAACTAGAGCAATTAACCTTTCTGCTCATTTTGTGACAGGAGGCAGGCTGACTGCGAGAGGCAGATTATCAACAGTCCTGTAGGCTCTATTTATAGGTGCCGCTTACGTCAATTGAATAAATCTCAGGGCGCAAGGATTAGCATAACAAAACCACAAGAGAGTGCTGCTCTGGAGGAAGGCAGCCGAGTTGCTTCTGACAGGTCGCTCCCGCAGCATCTCTTCGCCCTTCTGCGATGTTCTAGCAGCTTCCGGCATGATAGCACTATTTCAGCTGCCTTCCAGGACAATGCTCGTGAAAGCGGCACTGTTTCTGCTACCTGACTGTCAATTGACACTCGGCATTCAATGGGCTTCAAATCAGCCTGGATCTGAGGGGCAGTTTTGAACAGGTTGTAGCTGCCCTTCCTTCGGCAAATAACACAAACTGCAGAGCAGGTTAAATGGGACAGAAACACATGAAATGGTCTTGCGCCGAGGCAGACCACTGGTCCCTGTAGCCCACAACCGTCTCTGCAGACTGGGAGTGGACTTCCAAGGTAAGACAATACTATTTGCTGGAAATGCTGAGGGCCAAACCTGGAACCTTATGCAGGCTCAATATTGCATTCTGCAACTGATCTATGCTACACACGGTTGGGATACATGGCATTTTATCTTCCTCTCATCACTACTACATCAAAGTAACGGACACTGTGAGGAACTTTTACCTGTAACGTGTTGAAAAAGTGGGCTGCTTTAGTTTTCAGAGGTCCAAGGTACCAATACCTGGAAAAGTTGGAAGAAGAACAACAGAACCCCATATAAATATCTGATGCAATTTCTACCAAAGCTTTTTCTCGCAGCCTCACCTTTGAACTGGGAGTAGGGGAGAGTATTGGGAAGTTCTTCCTCTGAAAGTGCCTCCCACAGATATTGCATACATTACAAAGCCAACATTAAAAGTGTTATGGTGGAAACATTTTGCAACGTATGTAACATATAGAGTATGACAACCTTATTTCTATATGAGTTTATTTGACCATAATGGTCATTCTGGAGGCCCTGTTTCAGATGTCCTGGTTATGTGAGATGACCCAAAACAGGGACTTCTTGGTTGCGGCACCAAAATTATGGAAGATTAGTCTGTTCTCTTCTATCTTAGTGTGCTGCTACCAGGAGGTGAAGACTTTTTTTATTGTTTTGTTAGGTGTTCCCTTACTGATTCTCACTGACCTTCCCATGTGTTTATACACTTTCTTTTAATGGTTTTTATTGTTTGCTGTGTTAGGGACCGGATCTCCCCCCATCCTCATGCGGTTTACTTCCACATCACTGCCAGTAGAATCTGGTAGGGATGCAGACAGGAGATGGCAACACTCTCCAAAGGCTAAATCCCTTTCAACTGGCCTCCATGCAAAGTACACATGGACCAGACAACTAATCCAGACTCTCAGTAACTTTCTGTGCCTTGGGTCACCTTAGGTGGAAAAGAAAATGCATTAGGTTCTCCAAACTTCGTGAACCTGCAAGCACCTTTAGAATTCTGACAAAGGGCAGCCAGCACAACCCACAAAATGGCAGCCGCAGTAGGTGAAACCAATCACAAAATGGCTGTGGCGAGAGAAGAAGAAGAAGAAGAAGAAGAAGAAGAAGAAGAAGAAGAGGAGGAGGAGGAGGAGGAGGAGGAGGAGGAGGAGGAGTTTGGATTTATATCCCTCCTTTCTCTCCTGCAGGAGACTCAAAGGGGTTTACAATCTCCTTGCCCTTGCTCCCTCACAACAAACACCCTGTGAGGCGGGTGGGGCTGAGAGAGCTCCGAGAAGCTGTGACTAGCCCAAGGTTACCCAGCTGGCATGTGTGGGAGTGCACAGGCTAATCTGAATTCCCCAGATAAGCCTCCACAGCTCAGGTGGCAGAGCTGGGAATCAAACCCGGTTCCTCCAGATTAGATACATGAGCTCTTAACCTCCTATGCCACTGCTGCTCCTAACCACAAAATGGCAGGAATCAAGGTTATGTATAACTCTAATAATAACTGTTCAACATTTCAGGCAGAAGCTCTGTTTAACAGATACCTTTTAGTCCACACAGGCAGAAGTCCTGCTGGGCAAAGACCCCACCTAATCCCTCCCAGTTCCTAAAAGCATTTAGTGAGCAGCTGGAAAGGTGCCACGGTACTCATGGGCACTAAAGTTGGGGACTCCAGATCTACTCTGTAGTGCCTCAAGGAGGACATTTTAATACAGTGGACCAGTTCAGGGTTTACTGAGCTGCACTCAAGTTGGAGCCTATGAAACCCAAGAAGGGAGAAGAAGTTTGTTGGAGTCTGAACTCCAAGACACTGCCATTATGGAATAAAGCATACCCGCTGGTTTCTGTATTATGAGCCAACTCCTTCCAGACTTTAGAAAGTGTCTCATGCTAACCCTGCCACAGTGCGGAACCACAAGATATTGATTGAGATAGAGACAGATGAGAATAAGAAGCGCCAACACAGGCGCAAAAAGCACAAAGCAGCAAAGCAATACTAAACGCCTTTACTTGCTGACTTTCACCCCTGCATCTCTGTAAGAGCCCCATCTCAGTCCCGTTACAGCAAACACAGGCTGGTCTTTGTTTCCCTGCAAAGGAAAAACAAAACAAAACAAAAAAAGCAACGTTTTATTGCATGCAGCCTGTTAATTATACTAACCTCTGATTACTCCAGTCACAACAGACCTAAAAGGGAACTGAACAAAACATCAACCGCTAAATGCCGGCTGACTCTAATAAAAAGAGAGGATTAATGCTTCACCGAGGAGGCTTGTTTGTACCTCTTCAGCCCCGGGCTGTGTTTATGTGTGAGTGCATACAGATGCCCATAGTCAAAAAGCAAGAACAGAGGAACACACGCTATATCAGTGGTGGCGAACCTATGGCACGGGTGCCAGAGGTGGCACTCAGAGCCCTCTCTGTGGACACGCGCACACAGAGTTCACCATGGGGGGGGGGGAGAATCCCCCCCACACACACATCTAGGCTGGCCTGGGCCGCTGGACTTGATGTGCGTGCACCTCAGCGAGCAGGGAGGACTCGGCTGGTGGGCCTGGTGCCTGTGCTCCAGGTGGCTGCTGCCCGGGGGGGGTGGGGGGTGGGAGAGATTATAGAGAGGCGCAGAGCGGCGCATGTGGAACTTGCTGGAGGCTACAGCAGGCTGGACCCTGCTCAAGGGGGTTATTCAGGTTAAATTGCCGCGTTGGCACTTTGCCATAAATAAATGGGTTTTGGGTTGCAATTTGGGGACTCGGTCTCGAAACGGTTCGCCATCACTGCACTATATAAAACTTGAAAAGGAAAGGAAGTTTTAACACAAAGATGAAAGAGTCAGGCTTTTTCCCCCCGGTATGTTTCTGATTTCACTCAAAGAATGGCTACTTGCAGGGGGAAGAAGATGAGCCGAGATCTCTGGGGTCCAATAGGACTTTTGAGAGCAAAGTATTAGAGCCACGCCTAACACATGCAAAGAGACCAAAAGGCAGGCATAACCCCTAGCAGAAGTTCCAATACTGTGGATGGGTAGCAACTTCTTTTGTTTTGATTGCCACTAAACTCACCACCCAACGAGATGCACTTCCATTAAAATAGATAATGATATAACAGTGTTTTGCCCTCACTTCCTTGGCCCTGGACCAGGGGTGCTTTCAAGATTTATTTTTGAGAGCCGTGGCTTCTGTAGAGGTGGACGGGAGGTGCAACCACAATGGCATAAGTGCAAAAATGCCCCCCACGTAGAAAAAAGGAATAACTAAGAAGAAGAAAAAAATGGATTTATACCCCTCCCCTTTCTCTTCTGTAAGGAGACTCAAAAGGGACTTACAAACTCCTTTCCCTTCCTCTCCCCACAACAGACACCTGGTGAGGTTGGTGGGGCTTAGAGTGTTCTGAGAGAGAACTGTGACTAGCTCAAGGTCAGGAGTGGAGAAACAAATCTGGTTCATCAGATAAGAGTCTGCCATTCATGTGCAGGAGTGGGGAATCAAACCCAGTTTTCCAGATTAGAGTTCACCTGCTCTCAACAATTACACCATGCTACCTTGATATTTTAATACAGTGGACCAGTTCAGGGTTTGCTGAGCTGCACTCAAGTTGGAGTCTATGAAATACAAGAAGGGAGAAGTTTGTTGGAGTCTGAACTCCAAGACACTGCCCTTATGGAATAAGGCATACTTAACCATTACACCATGCTACCTTGATTTGTAGTACATCGACTGGAATCGTCTCTCCTCTCAAAATTGACAGTGTGGCATCAGTGATGTGTCTGAGAAAGAGAAACACACAGCTCAGTCGCAGAGCACATAACTCATGCACAGAAGGTCCTGTGTTCAAACACCGGTCTTGCCAGGTAACAGGCATTCAGGCAGCTGGGCTGGGAAAGAGCCCCACTTGAGACTTTGCAACAAGCAATGACAGCACTGGGTTGACCTGGCCCCTTGCCCAGAGTGAGTGGGAAAACACCATACACATGCATCACACAAACTTATACACACACATACATGCACCTTGGTTTGGGTTCAAAACTTCTACGGTAATTCACCCTGTACTTGTGAGGTAAGAAATGTAAATACCAATATAAGAATAATAAAGTGCTGTCAAGTGCTGTCAACTTCTAAGGATCTCCTTTGTGGGGTATTCAAGGCAAGAGATCAGCAGAATTGGTTTGCCATTGCTTCACTCGGCACAGCAGCCTCGGTCTTCTTTGGTGGCCTCCCATCCGAGTACTAACTGTGGCCTGCTTAGATTACAGCCTGACATGTTTCAGCTTCTCTGGGTTATTCAGGCTGCAAAAGACCAATACAGGGTGGTGGCAGTAGGAGAGTTAGAAGAAGAAGAGTTTGGATTTATACCCCATCTTTCTCTCCTGTAAGGAGACTCAAGGTGGCTTACATGCTCCTTTCCCTTCCTCTCCCCACAACAGACACCTTGTGAGGTAGGTGGGGCTGAGAGAGTTCCGAAGAACTGTGACTAGCCCAAGGACACCCAGCAGGAATGTAGGAGTGCAAAAACACATCTGGTTCACCAGATAAGCCTCTGCCACTCAGGTGGAGGAGTGGGGAATCAAATCCGGTTCTCCCGATTAGTATCCACCTGCTCTTAACCACTACACCACGTTGTTAGATATGCTTGGGGCAAGCCAGGTCCCAGTGGCAGCGCTAGCATCTTGCAGATTGGCCTTGGACTCAGCTGGTGGCTGTGTGGTCCAAGAAGTGATGACAGGCATCAGCACATCTCTCATTTGGAAATCAGACAGATGACTACTGCTCTTGAGATGAACTGGTCTAATATTGACCATCTTGACACAGCTAGCTTATAAAGAACAACCCTTATTTTAGCAGTCCTTTGAAATTTGAAGAAGAAGAAGAGTTGGATTTATATCCCACCTTTCTCTCCTGTAGGAGACTCAAATGGGCTTACAATCTCGTTTCCCTTCCCCCCTCACAACAAATACCCTGTGAGGTAGGTGGGGCTGAGAGAGCTCAGAAGAACTCTGACTAACCCAAGGTCACCCAGCTGGTGTGTGTGGGAATGCACAGGCTAATCTGAATTTCCCGGATAAGCCACCACAGCTCAAGCGGCAGAACGGGGAATCAAACCCGGTTCCACCAGATTAGAGTACACCTGCTCTTAACCGCTACACCACTGCTGCTCCAGTGATGGAAGAGAGTGCTATGGATACCCTGGAACACTTTTTTTTTTTAAAAAAGGAGGGAGGTGAGATCAAATCAAGTCTGAACTATTCCTAGAAGCTTAAATGTCTAAACTGATGCTGTCATACTTTGGTCACATAATGATGAGAACAGTCTCCGGAAAAGGCAATTATGCCAGGAAAGGTTGAAGGCAGCAGGAAAAGAGGAAGACCCAATATGAGACAGACTGGCCCAATCAAGGAGGCCTCAACCCTCAGTTAGGAAGACCACAGCCAGGCTGTTAACGACAGGACATTTTGGAGGACATTGATTCATAGGGCCGCCATGAGGCAGAAGCGACTTGACAGCTCTTAACATACATGCATGCAGCACCTGTCTTTTTGAGAAACATGCATCTGTTCGACACTCAGGCTGCAAAACCTCTCCCCTCACTGTCCAGGGCAGCTGCCACCACAGCACAAGAACCTACCCTATGTTACTGAAGTTAAGCTGTGGCAATCATTTTGTGGTTGGCTCCACCTCCTGCAGCAGTCATTTTACGGCAGCCATTCTGTTGCTGTGCCCACTGTGCCCTGTCAGAATTTCACATGAGCCCACAGGTTCAAAAGGGCTGGGGGCCTCTGAGCTATTTCATTTCTACTCTGCTTTCCTCCTAAGCAGCTTACATGGTTTTCCTACACAACAGCCTTGCAAGGCAGGTTAGGCTGAGTGGGCAACTGGCCTGAGACCCACCACGATTACACGGCAGAAAGGGGATTAGAACCTGGCTCTTCCAGATCCTAGTCCAACACTACATTGACACAGCATGCTGCTAAGCTGCTCACACGGCTTCTAGAAAGGCACTCAAACTTACTGGACTTGGTTTTCACTCTCAGGGTAAAGGGTGTGACTTAAGGTGCTGGTCTTCCCAAGGGGAATGAATCCTATTGGAATCTTACTGAAAGCCTTCTGGAAAGGAATACAGAAAAAAAAATTGCTTCAGCAGAACGAGGCCTCCTTTTTTCCGCAGAGCACAGCTGTGCCTGAGATCACCCCTCCCGCAGGGCCCTCTTTGGCACGCAGGGACAGGCACTTTCTCAGAAGTCATAATGAATAATGACTCGGAACATCAGACTCTCTGGCTAATGTGCCAAGTGGCCACAAAGCAGCCTTCTGTAGTCATTAGGTTCATTGTTACATGCACGGAGGCTGGCACGCATTCTCCAAGCAATGTATGGATTCTGTCCACGGCCTGCCATTTTCCAAATGACAGGAGTCGTCCACAGCGTATCTGCACTCAGCCTGAATCTATCTCCAAGTAAAAAGCGCACAAGGCAGGAATAAATAATTCTAAGCACCCTTCCGTTACGAGGCAACAAGCACGTTTTTTAAAAAATATTCTGGTAAACAGTTATTAGGCACCTATTAAATAACCATTTTTTAAACAACCATTTTTTTTACTGTGTTTTAATCTTTGCCTCTGCAACAAGCCTCAGAATCAGGGGAACAGGTTCAAGGAGATCTGAACATCTGAACCACAGCACCGTATTTTGCTGGAGATGCCATCAATCGCAAGTCGTTGGCTGGAAATCATTGCCTGAATTGTTCCCCCTACCAGGGCCCAGTAGAGGCCATCTTGCTGGAGCTCTTATATCCACCAAAAGACTCCTCAAAGTGTGTCAGCAAATCACTCTTAATGATTTCATAACCATAACACCCTGATATTCTTCAGACTACAGTCCAGCCAAGCAAATCCAATTCTCTGTAGTTTTTTTTATCACTTTTGCTCATTTAATTTGATTTATCATGCATAGCCTACCTTCCTTATCACACTTTTTCTTTTGCCCCCATAAGTGCATGACACGTAACCTTTTGTTTATCATTTAATTACTTTGTTTATAACCCACCTTTCTTCCACAACGGGGACCCAAAGCAATGTATGTTCTCCTCTCCTCCATTTTTATCCTAACAATAACCTTGTGGGGTAGGTTAGGCTGACTGTGTGCGACAGGCCCAAGGTCACCCAGTAAGATTCCATGGCAGAGCTGGGATTCAAAAACTGGGTCTCCCAGATTCTATTCTGGCACTCTAACCATTATACAACACTGGCTCTCTGTTGGACCCTATAAACATACAAATACCAACTGATCTGTGGGAATACATCAGTTCCTTCAGTAACTGTACTCTGTCAAAGGAGTTAACAAGAAGAAAAGTTTAGATTTATAATCCCTCCCCCCTTCTCTCCTGCAAGGAGACTACAAAGGGGCTTACAATCTCCTTTCCCTCCCACCCCCCCCACCCCCGGCCACAACAAACACCCTGTGAAGTGGGTGGGGCTAAGATCTGTGACTCGCCCAAGGTCACCAAGCTGGCATGTGTTGGAGTGCACAGGCTAACCTAGTTTCCCAGACAAGCCTCCACAGCTCAAGTGGCAGAGCGGAGAATCAAACCCGGTTCTCCTGATTAGAGTGCACCTGCTCTTAACCTCCACTGCTGCTCCTGCTTTAGGGAGGGTCCGTGCCTCAATAACAGAGCACCTGCTTTGCACGCAAAGGGTTCCATGCTCAACCAGTGAACTCTCTAGTTAAAAGGATCAGGCAACAGGTGATGTGAAAGGTGCCTGTCTGAGACCATGGAGAGTTGCTGCCAGCCTGAGCAGGCAATATTGACCTGGGTAGACCAAGGTTTACTATAAGTCACATGTCCAAATGCTGGTGGTACGTCACCAACGTAGTATCATTTTTGGTCCTGGGTTTTCACATGCAGAAGGAACGTAACATGCCGAATAGACGGGTGGGGGCAACTGCAGACTGCCCTGCAACAGACCCAAAAACGGAGAATTTGATCATGGTGGTTCCCAAACAAAATTGAGCTGACTGGACAATAAAATATATATCCGTCTCCTCAGCTACCAATGCAGTGTCATGGAAACCAAAGGCTGGGATCAACAGACATGATGCTCACATTGGAAGGAGAAGGGGAAGAAAAGAGAAAGGGTTCGAGTCCAGGACTTTCCTTCCACTGGTCCTAATGCAACGCTGCAGCCCAAGAGCAGAAGGGCATGAAGACAATCAGGTACAGAGTGCTAAAGAATCCACAGATCTGCACTGAAGTAGCTGGTTCTCTGCAGGCTTCCCTCAGCCTGGTAGCTAGAAGGTGTCCAGAGGCCAGCAATGATAAATGGTTGCTTGCGGTTCAAGCCTGCCATGAGGTTCGTGCAGAAGTAGCACATGGACTAAAAAAAAAAGAACTCCCTATTTTCATCAGTATCCAGCTAGAAGCAGCTGGAATAGAGAATGGTGAAGCTTCTTGTTGTTTTCCCCATCAAGGGTTGTATTTTCCCAAAAGAATTTTGCACATAGCTTGACATGTTTCAGGAGTCACCTGGCGTAGAGCTCTCGGGTGCCCTCTTGGACGGCTTTGTTCCTTGCTCATTGAAGTGCCCCTTGATTGTTTCTTGGCTGGTGTGTGTGATCAAAATCAAGAAGCTGGCCTTATCAGAAGCAAAGGTAACACATTTTTCAGTGTAGCTGACCTACCGCTGCTATCCAAAGACCCCTGCCATGGACCTTGAGCGAGAGAAACGGAAGGATGCCGGCAACTCTGTTGCTGGGGTTACCCAGGTACAGACAAGAATAACAATCAATTCAAATAAAGCAAGGACTGAACTGAATGGGTCAGGCAGCAAACAACGACAGCACTTTTTCCTTTCCAGTTCAGTCCAAAGTTTCTGCGTGGGGGGTGAGGCGGGGGCCCACACGGGAGCCCGCAGAATGGTCTCCATTCAATTGCGACGCTGTCACAGCATGTTATTCTTTTTCCCAGCTTCCTTTCAACTGCAGAGGTTTTGAAGGCTTAAAATGGTCAGACTGAAATGCTATTTCTTTACACTGATGCTGAAACACAATTTTGTCTTGCCACAGGAAGGAGAAGTCATTTCACACAGCAAAGCACAATTCTAACCACTAACAGACTCCTTAGATCTTCGAATGAATCATTAAATTGCCTTTTTTTGTTGCCAGTTCCTGATAAGGCATTTTGCAATACAGTTCTGTTCAACAAGCAGCCCTTGTATACTCGATGAACCCATCTCTGGCTGAGCATCTATTAAAACCTGAAGTTTGCTTAAGAGAGGGAATGTGAACGAAGCCAAAACGGGTACCATTTTATGCCTATGTCAATGCTGAGGGCGAAAAGGTTTATATTATTTGTTTGGCAGAGCTGGATGAACAACTATGGCATGGCTGCCCACAGGCCTTTTGCATTTAGATGCCCTATGGAATATGCATTATGAATTCTCAAAAATCAGAACAGGAAGCAGCTCGATTTGAGTTCAGCAGCTCCCTAGAGACCAACAAGGTTTTTTGGGTTTAAGTTTTTGAGAGTTAAAGCTCCTTTCATCAGACACCTTTGACTCTCGAAAACTTGTAACAAAAAAAAAGTCTTGGTTCCTTCAAGGTACTACCGGAACTGAATCTAGCTACAGACCAAAACAGCTACCCTTTGAAACTAGAACAAGAAGCAGTTTCCATGGCAAAGGCCTACTTTCTCACTGAGGAGATAAACTTGCATCTGTACCACTGCAGACTTTGCTTGAGAGTTCACATGACGGTAAGTTCCTTCATAAGGCTCTATCATGGTAGCTTGCCGGGAGATGTGGACCAGTCCAAAAGCTCTCAGTGTAACCTCCCTCATAGGGTTGTCGTGAGCATAAAATGGAGGATAGGAGAACAATGTAAGCTGCTTTGGATCCCCTCACTGTGGAGAATGGCAGGATAGAAATGCAAAAATTCCCTACGAACAAAAAACCCGATTAGAGCCGTTTTCCCAGCAGTTTTGCTACGAGAAGGGATTTTTTTTTTTTTGGCTATAGAGGAGCTTTCAGTGATATGATCTTCCGTTTAAAAACCAACAGAAGGAAAAAAACCTTACCTCATCTGCCCTTCGGAGAAGTCCAGTTATTACCTGGAAAAAAAAGCAAACAGAATACTTGAGCTAGTATTCACCCCTAAAGCAATCATGTTTTAATAGAGCTCGTGCTCGTGCTACTTAACACTTTTGCATCCGATTACTGATATGAAATGGCAAACAGTCTAAGTTTTTTTTGGGGGGAGGGGTAGAGACAAGACAAGACAAATAGATAAACATCATCCTTTCAGTACCTCCTGCAGAGTCCCATCCCCTCCTGCAATGATGATCATGTCTGTGTTTTCCATCAGCTCCAGCAGTTTCTTGGCTTGCCCTTCATAATCTGTCTGAAATATAAATGGAGCCCAGAAACATGATGTTAGGTACTAACAGTCTCGTTAGCAAGAGAATTTAAGCACAAGATATTGCTCCGAGCTCGAGTTTGTTGAGAAGCGTTTGTGCTAAGAGCTCTGGGAGTATGCTTTACAAAGGTGAGCATCCTTCTGGTGCTGTTCATCTTTGCAGCCAGACCACTGACACAACCCAAATGGGAATTCCAGAGTGGTGGTCCATTTTTTAATTATTATTATTATTATTATTATTATTATTATTATTATTATTATTATTATTATTATTATTATTATTATTATTATTATTATTTCGATTTGATAAACCGCCCTACCCCCGAAGGGCTCAGGGCGGTGTACAACAAAACAAGAACAACCATAATAAAACAAATCGAATAACCCCAGTTAAAATACAAATCTTAAAACTATAGCAGCAGCATAGTTATAGCATATAGCACCCTTTTAAAGGATGAAATCAAGGACTCCACTCCAATGTGGATTTTCACCAGAGGAGAGGTGTTGCCAAATGAACCGTGACTGAGATAATTAAGCATTATTATTACCACTATTATTTATTGAATGTGCATATCACCCCTCCCCTTTGGGACTCGGGGAGGTTCACAACAGTTCATAATCAAGATAAAACACAATAATTATAAATATATAAATATACAACCAAGAACTCTCTGGAGGAGCACTGCTGCCACGTTGTGGTTAAACTAACTAAGCAGTTATCTTATATTTTCCTTTTTGGAAGCATTATTGCCAATACAACTGTTCTTAGGTGTACAGTATTTCTTATAGCCCCATCCAAAAGGGGGAAGGAGGGCTTGTGGGAGTGGCACAGCTATGCACCAGGTGTTTGTCCTCCCGGGGGCACATACCTCGGTGGAGGGGGAGGCATGCGAGCGGCCACCTGTCCCACAACTCTGCTACTGCAGAGCCCGGAAGTCCAGGCTGCGGTGGGGCTGTGCTGGCGTCCCACTCAGACACCACTGTGGGAGGGGGGAGGGCATTCCTGGGGGCACAGCCCTCAGACGTACACCACACTTTCTGTGGTATATGTCCTTTCAGCCCTGTGGGGCTTTTCAGTTGGGAGGCTTCAGGGCTTTTCCCTGATCCTTGCAACACTGAAAAGCCCTTTTGGAGGCGGTGGGGCACTGCCATATCAGCATCATGGCCCACCGCCTCAGGGTTTGAATGGGGCTGTTAGTTGTTTTCAACTAAGAGACCAATGCTGTGATTGGTTTATGTATGAGTTGTGTATGTGTGTCTATTACAATAGAGAAGGTAGCCTTTGATGTATGTGCGTGGTATTTATACTGTGATATATCTACCCAGGATAGACAAATGCTTTGTGAGTAATGTTTAATGTTCTAAAATTAATACAGTTGTTGCGCCTTTTGCCCTGTGAGGTTTAGATTGCTGTCCCACTGAAAAGGTCTATTGAACTCCATGACCAAGACAAATCTCTCTTGCGGTAATGCCCACTTCAAGGGAAATGCTATAAGGTTTTGGCTCCATATGTACACAAGCATTTAAGTATACAAAACACAGCAGTACATGCCAAGCACAGACAGTCTTACAATATACAATTGCTCAACACTATACTGCTAATATGCACGCTTGAAATGTGCTGCTATATTTTCTATAATTAAATGCTTGTGTATGTTGTGTGACAAGAAAATGCCTGAACACCTCAAGGCCAAAATCTACAAAACAGTTGTTCACCCAGTAGCACTGACCGGAGCCGAATGCTGGACAGCAACAAGAAAACGTGAACAAGCCCTTCATGTCATGGAAATGAGGATGGTATGATGGATACTAAACCTGATGCTGTTCGACCATGTGCCGAACGATGACATACGGCAAAGACTTAAAATAACACCAATTGACCAGTACATGAGGCAGGCATGGCTAAGGAGATATGGCCACGTCATGCGCGGTGAGGAAACATCCGTAGCAAAGACAGCCCTGCACCTTGAACCTGGTGGATGCCGCCTACGTGGCAGACCCAAAAAATGGTGGATGGACACAAACAATGAAGACCTGCAAGCAAAGAACCTTACCTCAGAAGACACTCAAAATCATGACCTTTGGAAGAGACAGTTACAAAACTGACCCTGCACGTGCAGGAAACCAGTTCGGAAAGAAGAAATGCTTGTGTATGTATGAAGCCAAAGCCTATAGCGTTTCCCATGAAGTAGGCATTACAGTAAGACACATTTCTCTTGGTCGTGGGGTTCAAGAGAATATCTAAGTGGTACAGAATCTCCTACAAATGCAAGTTGGTCAGCTTAAGTAGCACAGAGATTCAAAGCAGCTGGTACAATCTTAAATGAGACTAATATAAAACCTACAGTAATTTCAGGTGAAAAAAATTATGGCTAATGGATATAGAAACAGTCTCTTCAAAGCAATATGTTTTGATGAAAACCCTTCACTGCCATTCATTTCAGCACTACTGAAAGTGAACAGCGCCACCTACAGAACCATTTACACTTCGGCCTAAAGGAGAGATTTGCAATGGTCTCCCTCCTATGAATGAGGCGAAGTGGCTTACTGCATGACACGCACAAATGATTAACGTGATAACCTCTCGGACAGACTGGGAAAGGCTATGGCTCTGCAGCTGTCAAGGAAGGGGCTCCCATTCATTTTCTAGGTGTAGGTATTCTTCCAAGGGTTGTAAAAGCTTCCACAGCCACCACAGCCGTTGTAAGTCCTATAGGAAGTTCCACACTCCCTCTCAGGGCAAACGTAGCTCCCTCCAGTCAAAAGGAAGCAGACAGAACATTCAGCACTTTTTAGACAATTTTTGAGGGTCAATGTTAATTGAGCGAAGTTGAATGGGCCATTTCTGACTGACCAGTCGCCAAGCTGGAAGACAGGAACCGAGGCCAGGAGCTCTGCCAGGCTCCCCATCACTGTGTCTATAACGACAGGTGATTCCTGGAAGGTTAAGTGTACCAGGGTAACACAGGATGCAGCATGGCAGCGGGGGATTGGGGTTTCCTGTACAGCATCCCATGCAATACTCAATGGGCATCACCTCATCCTTCACAGATTAGGCCAGAGAAATTGAGGCATAAGAAAGGAAACAGCTGCCAGCTTCAAACCAAGCGGGCCTTAAAACTTTTCTGGTCCCATGATCTTCCAGCATTTTCGAAGAGCCGATGTGGTGAGGTGGTTAAGAGCAGGTGGACTCTAATCTGGAGAACTGGGTTTGATTCCCCACTCCTCCACATGAAGCCTCCTGGGTGACCTTAGCCTACTCACACTTCTGCCTGAACGCTCTCAGACCCACCTGCCCCACATGGTGCCTGTTGTGGCAAGAGGAACGCAAGGCGTTTGTAAGCCGCTTTGAGACTCCTTGCAGCTGACAAAAGTGGGGCACAAATCCAAACTCCTCCTCCTCCTCCTCCCCCTCCTCCTCCTCCTCTTCTTCTTCTTAAAGGAACCATGAAAAGGTTCTGCCTTCCCCGAAGCAAGGTGCGAAGATGACTGGAGATCCAGAAAGCATCCCTGACTCTTCAGGAAGTGCTTATCAGCCTCGCCTATCTGGGCTCAGAGCTCTGCTGAATGTTTTCTTTCCTACAAGAAGACAAACAGGGCATCCGATGTTGCTGACAGACACCCCGGTGCATGTTGGACAGCTCACACAATGTAATCTCAGTCAGCCTAATTCAATCAAGTGTATTCTCCCTCTGTCTCGTCTTTTTTTTAATGTCCCTTCTTTTTCCATCAGTCCAGGAGCCTTTTCCTATCCAAGAAGCCATTAAAGTGTGCAAAGCTCCTCTTAATCAATCTCCACCACTCTGTGGCATTTTACGATCTAGCGTGCATCAGAACGAAACTTTCCTAAGCAGCGTGAGCATCTCCACTGACCGCTTAAATGTATTAGCAGCTGATGCTTCGGGGTCATGCGTTTTGCACCATAATGAAGCCTACAATCCCCATAATCACCTTGCTGTGGAAGAAAAAGGAAAGTCATAAAACCAGCTTATAAAAGTGCAGTTGTATCTGAAATAACCACCTGAAATAAATATCCGCTCTCGGGGTTTTGGCATTTATCTGAAATAAATACAAGCTTTCAGCTTTGGCATTTACAGTTCTGACCAGTATCTTACGAAAAACGGAATATAGGACGAGAAAGCACAAGTCCATTTTCAGCGGCTTACCTTGACAATAGTCACATCCAACCCAGACAGGTGTAGAATCGGGGCAGCATTTTTTTCAAAAAGGCTTCTGGCTTTACTAGAAATTAAAAAAAAAAGATCACTTGATTGGGGGGGAGGGGGTTTAAATTTAAAAGGGGAAAACCCAAAACCTTAAATTACATTTATAAGCTGTTCTGCCTTTATGTCTACAGCAACACGGCAAGTTCTAGCAGGAGGGGGGAACCAAAGCAAAAAGCCATCAACTTGTTGGAATAATGGTGGTTATTTGAGTGGCACTAACTTCTGCGTGAAGCATGAGTTATTGGTATCCAGTTCTTAGCGGTAAGATATGAAGCCTGTTGACCTCAACACTGAAGCCAATCAGTGCAAACAGAGGGGCAGAAGGCGCACCGAGCACCTCAGTCAGTGCTTAATTGCAAAGCTGAGATGCTCTTAAGAGTGCTGTCATGAGATTGTCTTGCTGTTGCTCATCAGGGAATTCGCAACGCCAAATGGAACTTGTTGTTGTCAAGTGGTTCCAGACATAAAGAAAAAGGGGCTTATTTAGAGAATGTCCATGCTGAAATTTCTCCAGCCTCCCGTTCTGCTCTTGAGCTGCAAACTGGAAGTTCGGAAGGTCCTTCTGAATCCCAATATTAGAACATAAGAAAGAGCCTGCTGGATCAGACCAGAGTCTATCTAGTCCAGGACTCTGCTACTCGCAGTGGCCTACCAGGTGCCTTTGGGAGCTCACGTGCAGGAGGTGAAAGCTATGGCCTTCTACTGCTGCTGCTCCCGAGCACCTGGTCTGCTCAGGCATTTGCAATCTGAGATCAATTAAGATGGCAATTAAGAAAAAAGATTTAAGCTGACTACAGTGTTTCCCCAAAAATAAGATAGTGTCTTATATTAATTTTTGTTCCCAAAGATGCGCTATGTCTTATTTTCAGGGGATGTCTTATTTTTCCGCTCCACAGCTGCATGCTCTGGTGTTCTGTTCGACGGGCATGCTTCCAAACAAAAACTTTGCTACGTCTTACTTTTGGGGGATGCTTTATATTTAGCACTTCAGCAAAACCTCTACTACGTCTTATTTTCAGGGGATGTCTTATTTTGGGGGAAACGGTATGATGAGAGCACAGGCTATGATGGATACGACATGCCAACGGACAGATGTGTGCAACTTCAAAGACGCAGATGAACCAGATGACCATGCACTGGGTCCCCAGAAATAGTTCTAAGTAAAAGTGTACTTGGACCGGGCCTGGAAGATCTAGGAAAAGGCTCCTCTGGATGATGGGAAGAAGACAGAACCATCCTGAGCAAACACTGCTTGCACATGGCTAAATTACCCAGAAAGTCTTACAAGGCACTGCCCAGGGAGCCTTTCGGGTTGGGTTGATCTGGGGAGCACTGCTGTGATGTTCAGTCATACTTTCCAAGGACACGGGGGAGGGGAAAACGAAAGGGGAACTGTTCTCATCTCTATAGAAAAGGAATTATAACGTATATGTTGTTGTTGTTGTTGTTTTTACATTGCTGTCATCAAACTAGGTATCTCGAAGTAAATGTTTTTAACAGTCTGATTCTGAGGTGAATTTACTCAGAAGATGTGCTGGGTTTAAGAAGGCTTATTTCCCAAGGAACATAATTACAGCTGCAATTTTAATGCAGTTTTCATTTTCCAGCCACTTCAGGAAGTTTGGTTTTGATGAGAACTATCAGCTTCTTAGGCCACCCTTTATGACGTTACTTTCTTTCTGCAGCCTTCAACAAGGTCATGAACCCCCTTCCTCACAAGAACCCAAAATAAGCCCCTGAGCCAATTACACGCCATTTCTCAGCTAATAAGATATGCAATGCTAGCCCTTCATTCCTCTTTTAAAGGGAAAATATATGTTACTTGTTTTATTATTCAGTAACATTACAACAACAACAAAACTTTACCTGACCTTGTTTTGGTAATGCTCTCATACATTTTTATGCCTTTTACTGCATAATAAACAGCTGTGCCATTAATTATAAATTATTCTGTAAAAATAATTTATAGCACCCAGGGAATGGAAAACACGCTTTAAATAAAACAACATTTTCCCAAAGATGTGCAGTTTGTAAGATGTCAACCCTATTAGAAAAAAAAGTTTGATACACAACTTTCTGTTTAGGCTCACTAAATAATCAACGTTAACCAGCAGGACAGGCATAGCTCTTGCAGAAGGGGAAAGAAATGTTCAAGGGGCATTGTAAAGTGGTACCGTGTACAATGCTCCCCTTGCTTACATACAGATAAATAGCAGCCATCTGTTGATTTGGGATGTAGAAACACCAAGCCGCCCACCTTTGCTTTTGGTATTTCAGGGCCTGGAACATGATATAGGTTTGTTAACTCTCTATTCAGTCTCCTAACCTGGATGTGATTCATTGGGGAAATAACTAGCCTTTCTCCACCTAGCTGCATAATTCTAGGTCCTGTTCCTTCAGTCTCATAAAGAACAGAAAAGATGGTACACCTGTTTCTGGACTCTACCATTTCAGATTGCAGTGTGTGTGTGTGTGAGGGGGGGGGGGGTTCAGGTCCCCACAATGAAATGTTCTTAGAGGGAAAAAAATCTATTCACTTAGAAAACTAATGTACCAGGTAGAAGGTTAGAGAGCTCTTCTCGCTAACATTTAGGTTTCTGTATGAAGCAATTTTTTTCTTTCTGCTCCAACGGAGAAGCATTCTACCACATAAACTCTTACCTTAAAGAAACACGCTTACCAATTCACTGTGAAAACAAAGTCTTAGTAGTGTGAAGACAGATGTTGGAAGAGCATGACAAAAATGCTCTGGCCAGATGTGATCAATAAGATACAAAGCCTCATTGGGAGGCACGTTTGAAAAAACAGCTGCCAAAGCCCTTAAAATTTTCCCTCAGCACTGTGTACGCCTATGATGTTATAGGAAGAGGACATAACGCCAGTTAAGCTAAATATTTGCTCTTAAAATGGCCAGTCTGTGCAAAAGCTGCTATTTCCACATGGATGGAAAGCAGAATGAACGACAAGGTAAAGCTATGTCCAGACAGCAGCTTCTGGCGTTGCTTGCTATAAGATTTAGCATTAAAAAGTCAGTGATATTGGGAAAAAGGGGACCAAATGTTTGTGCGGGGGTTTGTGGAACTCTTTTCAGATAAACCCTTATTTCAGGATAAACCCTTATTTCAGGTTATGTCATTCAAACTTTTGAGCTACTTGAGATGAGCACAGTCTTGTGTGGCTTGAGATAAAACGGCACACTCAATAAGCAAATGTCTCCATTTCGGAGAACTGAAAATCTTAATGAGGAATCTTGCTCAAAAAAGAGAACCATGATTTCAGGTTCATGTAAAAAGTGCAGTCATTGCACACTTTTTTTGGTGGTTTCTTACCAAGGAAGCAAAACAACTGGAGAAAAATGTGCATAAAAGACAATCACACCAGTGCATCAAATGTTCATGGCCTACGTTCCCCAGAACTAGCATTATTAAATGCTAGATTCGGAGATGATAGGCAGTAGAAACTGTAAGCCTCACAAGAGCCTGCTTCAGGCAGTCACTTGTAATTCCATGCAACCAAAAAGTATGAAGGACAAAACCCACAAAAGTGACTGTTCCATGCAACCAAAGGTAAGAAGGACAAAAGCAAAGGAACTGGAAAACAAGCTAGGGAAGGGGACCTTACCCTTTACAAGCTGCGGGGTTGAGAAACACCGTTGCTTTCTTTATCTCCTCATTTGGAAGAATAATCTGGTTGCCGAACACCTAATAATGTAGAGAAAAGGAGTTTTCTCTGTTAAAAGATTGTATTTCTCCTGTTTTTGAGGTATTTTGTTAATTGAACCTCCCCACCCTTTTTTCACCCATGAAAAGAAAGATACCAAATCACTGGGGAACAAAGGTTGCCTTGACAGTCAGTGTGGTATAGTGGTTAAGAGTGGTGGATTCCAATCTGGAGAACCACTCCTACACATGAAGCCTGCTGGGTTACCTTGGGCTTGTCACTGTTCTCTCAGGACCCACCTACCTCACAAGATGTCTGTTGTGGGGAGGGGAAGGGACAGAGTTTGTAAGCCACTTTGAGACTCCTTGTGGTTGAGAAAAGTGAGGTATGAGTCCAAACTCTTCTTCTGTCATCTGCCCTCTTCAAAGTTAGCACATCCTCCAATGAAATGGCATTTTTGTTTGTGGAAGAGGGTGGTGCTGGTAATTTCCACTGATTCCCTCCCTTAGTGAACACATGAACACATTAACCTGCCTTGTACTGAACCAGACCATCAAGATCAGTATCCTCTCCAGAGAGTCAGGCTGAGGTCTTTCACGTAACATACTTCCTGACTCTTTTACCTGGAGATGCCAGAGACTGACCTGGGACCAATGGTGTGCGAAGCAGATGCTCTACCAATGAACTGTGGCCTCTTCCCTTCTCATGCTTTTGGGAGACCCGCACTGTATCCGTTTCCATGTCATTTCTGAGGGCCTACTGCCCCACAGGTACAAAATTTCAGGTGGCCCAATGGCCTGTAGGAGAATAGTGACCCAAGGACATCTTGCTCCATAAGGCCTTTGAGGTCTGAAATGAGGGTCACCAATCTTTCACTGAGCCTGTGAGCACTGCTGGAATTCTGACACAGTGTGGTGGGCATGACTCCAAAATGGCTGCCACAGCCTACTTTCTGTGCCACACGACCAATAAAATCTCCAATGGCCAATCAGATGCCTTGCTGGACAAAAGCCCCACCCTTTCCTTATAAATACTTAGTGGACACCAGGAACAATCCTGGCAGGTGCCATGATGCCCACAGGTACCACACTGGAGATCCCTGGTCTAAAAAACACCCATATGAGCTTTGTGTTGAACCTCAAGGCTGCCAACCTCCAAACTACAGGCCTACAGTACTGACATATGTGCAGTGAATTACAAAGAACCAATGCACGAATATAAGATGTCAGCCCTTGCCTGACAATAGTACATTTGAAAGGGATCTGGAAGTCCTAATAGATCACAAGCTAAACATGAGTCAACAGTGTGATATGGCAGCTAAGAAAGGCAATGCGATTCTGGGCAGCATCAATAAGAATACAGTGTCTAGATCGAGGGAAGTAATAATACTATTCTGTATTGGTCAGACCTCACCTGGAATACTGTGTCCAGTTCTGACACCACAATTCAAGAAGGATACTGACAAGCTGGAGAGTGTCCAGAGGAGAGCAACCAAAATTGTAAAAGTTCTGGAATCTAGCCCCTGTGAGGAGAGACTTGGGGAGCTGTGTATGTTTAGTCTGGAGAAGAGAAGGTTAAGGGGTGACATGATAACCATGTTTAAATATTTGAAGGGATGTTGAAGAGGGAGCAAGCTTGTTTTCTACTGCTCCAGAGACTAGGACATGGAGTAACAGATTCAAACTATGAGAAGAGATTCCACCTAAATATTAGGAAGAATTTTCCAATGGCAAGGACTGTTCAACAGTGGAATACGCTGCCTTGGAAGGCGGTAGAGTCTCCTTCTTTTAAACAGAGGCTGGATGGCCATCTGTCAAGAGTGCTTTGATTGTGTGTTCCTGCATGGCGGGGGGTTGGACCGCATGGCCTTTGCGGTCTGTTCCAACTCTTTGATTCCACATAAGGACCTCACGCACATGCAGTTTCACAGCAAACAAAGCAAACGCTCGGCATTTGCAGTTTGTTTTGCTGTAACCCATCAACAAAGATCTGCCTCACGCAGATACAAACCAAGCAGGAAAGGCAAGGCTCACTCAATTACCACTATTAATAGTAATAAATGGATTTATTCTTAGCACAGTTGGTGATGGGGTTTGAACGAGGCAGCTGAAACAATCATATTAAGAGAGCTCTGATGCTTTCCAAATTCACAGTGATTATCAACATCACTGAGATTATTAGAGCAGAGAATTTAAAATACATTAGAACAAAGCTGAACATTAAATTCTATTTATTTTACCGCATCAGGGAAGCGGCAGCAGAAGGTAGGTGAGACAGTGATTCAGGGGGCAAAGGACGGAGGAAATCAAACTGGCATATTATTTGAAGAGCAGATGGGAAAAGTCAGTGATTAATTCTATTACTTTTGCATTCTTGAGGGAAATCAGGGGAAATGACTGTCTCCATTTATAATTCTCTGGTCTGTTAACAGCTGTTAGAAACATCTAATTATTTACTTGGTAGGGGGAGCAATATATCTGTTTGCTCTGAACGAACAACCTGTCTATACTACAAATTAAACTCTCAGAAGAACTGATGGGGTTTTTTTTTGAGGGGAGCTTTATTCTTATATGTACCATCTTGGGGCGGGGGGAGGGAGAGAGAGAGAAGGAAGAAAACATTGTGAACCTTTGTAATCACTGACTAACCCTTAATAGGAACAGAGACTCTCACAATCAGCTTTCAAAATATATTTCTGGTTTGACCATCACTTCTTTCCACTAAAATTCTTCATCTGTAGCATAGCCCTGACCTCATTTGCTCAGGGTAGCCCAATCTTATCGGATCTTGGAAGCTGAGCAGGGTTGGCCCAAGTTATCACCTGGATGGGAGACCAACAAGGAAATCCAAGGTCACCATGCAGAGGCACACAATGGCAAACCACCGCAGCTTCTCTCCTGCCTTGAAAAACCTAAGAGTTTACCAAAAGTCACCTGTGATTTGATGGCATTTTCCACCACTAAAATACAAAAGGTATTATGCTAGCCAGTAATCTTGCACCCCACAGACCTCTTGACAACATTTGGTTTCTCTGTACTTCATGAATTTCAATGGAAAGTGTGACCAGTATCCTCTGACAAGCATAAAACCGGAGGAGATACAAGGTCAGGTGAAGAGACAGGACTTGGGTGTTCCATCTGCGGTGATGTCTATGATTGAAGTCTATAAAATTATGCATGGGGTAGAAAATGTTGACAGAGAGAAATTTTTTCTCTCTTTCTCACAATACTAGAACCAGGGGGCATTCATTGAAAATGCTGGGGGAAAGAATTAGGACTAATAAAAGGAAACACTTCTTCATGCAACGTGTGATTGGTGTTTGGAATATGCTGCCACAGGAGGTGGTGATGGCCACTAACCTGGATAAGCATAAGCATAAGCATAAGCATTTTATTGTCATTGTGCACGCACAACGAAATTTACAGCAGCATTCCTCGATGCACACAATTTCAGACTCATACATCATCCTCACTTCCCCTTCCTCCACCCATCCCTACACAGCCCCAAATACATCAATATGAAGCAGCGGAGTTTAGCATAGCCACAGCTCTAGAGTAGAAGCTGTCTCTAAGCCTCTTTGTCCTAGTTCTGAGAGCCCTGTATCGTCTGCCAGATGGTAACAGTTTGAAAAGAGAGTGTGCTGGATGAGACGGGTCCCTCAGAATATTTTGGGCTTTATTTAGGCTTCGGGAATTATAGATTTCTTCCAAGGAGGGAAGAGGGCAGTCGATAATCCTTTGTGCAGTAGTGATCACCCTTTGGAGCGCCTTCCTATTCGCCACTGTGCAACTGGAGAACCATACACAGATGCAGTAGGTTAAGACACTCTCTATAGCACAGCGTAAAAGGGACACCAGAAGTTTTCCATCTAGTTGTTGCTTCCTTTTAAAAGTCTCAGAAAGTACAGTCTTTTGCTGGGCTTTCTTAACCACCGCGGCAGATCTCTGTACGCCCCAGGTCAAGTCCTCTTTAATCATATAACGCCGCTAGAAATTTAAAAAACTAGCCACCCGCCTCCCACTTGATCTCCATTTATAGTCATAGTGGGCTGAATTTCTGGAGCTATTCCTTCTATAGTCCACTATGAGCTCTCTTTGTCCTTGTTAGTGTTAAGAACCAGGTTAATTTTCCCCTGCACCATGAGAGACAGTCGGTCCACTTCATTCCGATAGGCAGACTCTACATCCCCTCCAGAGATGAGCCCCACCACCGCTGTGTGTCATCAGCAAATTTGATAATGGTGTTACTATGATAGACAGGAGTTACAGTCATTATGTATAAAGGGTGAACAGTAAGGACTCAACACACAGCCCTGTGGCGTTCCCATCTTTAGCGTAAGAACTGAGGAAACCCAATTTCCCAGTCTAACCCTCTGGGAAACGCCTCCAGACAAGAAGTCCCTAATCCACAAACAGATTGAATGTGAGAGTCCAAGATCCACGAGTTTCGTCACCAGTCTTTGTGGCGAGATTGTATTAAATCTTGAACTAGTAAAGTCCGCCAAAAAAGCGATTCTGCACATAATTCCCTGATGTTCCAGATAAGGTCAAAGCAGTGTGGAGGCTAATGGCAATGGCGTCCTCCGTAGATCTATTAGTCCGATATGCGAACTGATGTTTATCAAATGTATCTGGAAGGCAAGAACTAATATGCCTATGGACCAGTTTTTCAAAACACTTCATGATGATGGGGGTGAGTGCCACTGGTCTATAATGTGGTGAACACATTAAATTCTATTTAACCTGGATAGCTTTAAAAAGGGCTTGGATAGATTTATGGAGGAGAAGTTGATCCATGGCTACCAATCTTGATCCTCCTTGATCTGAGATTGCAAATGCCTTAGCAGACCAGGTGCTCAGGAGCAGCAGCAGGCCATTGCTTTCACCTCCTGCATGTGAGCTCCCAAAGGCACCTGGTGGGCCACTGCGAATAGCAGAGAGCTGGACAAGATGGACTCTGGTCTGATCCAGCTGGCTTGTTCTTATGTTCTTATGATGTGAATACTCAGGCAGTTCAGAGTCTGGATGTCAGGTGGCAAAATACCTAGTTACATTTCCATCTGCATTCATTTACTGACATATACATGCAGACAAGGGATTACATTTTCCTTCTAATTAAGGCTCTGGGTTTTTGATCTTGGTGACAACTAAAATGTATGTTTCATTTTATATGGAACAGGATCCTAGAAAAAGGGGGTGTGGAGAGAAAGATTCAGTGCAGTATACTATTAGGAATATAATAAACCTCTTTTTAAAAATGTTGCCTTCTCATCAAAATACAAAGTATAGTGTACAGCACAAGAAATACAGATTTTACACAGGATCCCAAATCCAAATGACTTCTCTACAAACCTGCACTGTATTTACCTCAAAATATTTCAAACACTCCTGAAATTTCCATTTGGCCAGGCTTTCAGAGCATTTGGGGTACACTGAATTTAGTGGTCCCAAAATAAAATGGGCAATAGACCCATAACAGGTATGGGGAAGGGGGCCAAATACTGCTAAGGTGTAAGAAAATGATGGTAATTTATAAAACAGTTTTCATTATGAAGTCAGTCTCTTTTTTCCTGCTCGTGGAATCATGTTCCTTCTTTGTGTACATACTGGAACACCAGGTCCAAGGAGAACACAAAAGCTACACTCTGGTCGATTCCCCACCCACCATTAGATGCGCGCTCCTCACGGCAAATACCCCAGGGTCCTGCAGCACTCCCCACTACACCAGCAATGACAACGCAGCGACAACGCAGTCACCCCGATTCTGCCGCTCCTCCCACCCCTCAGCGCGCGTCATTTCGGATCCTGGTCGGAAGTACACCTTTTTGAAACCGTGCGCCGAACACGGAGCAGGGGTCCCCTCTGATTGTTCGTTGCTGTCTACTGACAAAATGGGGTATTTCAGTCTCAAGAACTGTCAGTCCTGTGACCCGTGCCCTCAAACTTTACCTAACAGGAGCCATACAGGTAACTAAGCTTCCAAAATAGTCAAATGGAATAACAATACAAAATTTATCTTCATAATGCTCCTGAATAATTCACAAAGGCATGGAGTTTGAAGTATAATTAGGTGCAAAGCACAGGCCCTGCAGGAAATATGTGCCTTATGGTCTATTAGCAAAAGAATACAGAAGCTCCATTGTCAGGCGTGTCACGTCCAAGAGACCTGCTGGGAGAACCTCCAGAATCCTGCGTGAGAGAGATAAGAAGGGGATTTTAATCTAATTTGATCTTGTTAAATGGTATTACCTGGGCTTCTTGGCATGCAGCTCTCCTTAGCAGGTTATCGCTATCAGGAAAAAAAAGAGAAAAGAATTGATGTTAGATAGTGGAATTTTGGGGAAAGGAAATAGGTGGATGCCTGCATTTTTTTTAAAAAAAACCTACTTCAACTGCTGCGTTGGCACACAAAAGCCCAGGGACCATATTTTTAAAAGGAACCTCTTGCCAAGATGCTGGAAAGGAATCCTCCCACCCAAAAGTTGTTGCAATTGGAAGCCACGTGTTCCTTTGTCATTTAGCTCCTTATGTACATCTTCCACACCTGAGAACTCAATGCCCATGTAATGAGCTTAGATGATTGAAGAATGCCTTATCCACAGCATGGACCATCTGACCCTGAGCTCTACATTGCATAAACCATGCTTGACTAAACCCTTCTCCTTTGACCCCTCAAGCATGGCATTATTCAGCTGCTCGGCCAGCCAAACAAATGGCCAAACCATTCTGATGTCTTCAGGAAGTCAAATGTCAACTGAACCAAGCCAAATGTCAACTGAATGCACTGTGCTAAGGTCATGCAGCTACATCACTGAGGCAGGGCTGACTCAATAGGCAGGAAGAAGACAAGAACTGATCACTTCGGGCCCTCCCATACTGTGTGATGAAACGTCACAACATCTCCACCTCCCTCCTCAATCACACCTCAACATCTACCAGCTCCAAGACCAGTTGCCAAGGAAGCAATCCCTGTTCCCAGGGACTAAATTAATTTAGTTCCTTCTCCTCACAGAACCCCTCCGACTGAGAATGTCTGTGAAGGCTTCCATATTGTAATGACCTGCCTGAGGTCACACTGCTTGGGACTAAGAAGCACACTGTAGCAGAGGCAAGGAAGAAATCGGGTTGCGTTGAAAATATTAATATATTATTATTATTATTATTATTATTATTTTTATTATTATTATTATTATTATTATTATTATTATTATTATTATTATTATTATTTATTAAACTTGCTATACCGCCCTATCCCCGGAGGGCTCAGCTCCAGAGGACCCCTGAAGCAGTTTACAAAAAATAATACCTTCCAACAATTCTGGGAACTCTCAAACGATGTTAGGCTACCATCTGTTATGAATTTTCTACTCAACGGTTCCTGTGATCTTGTATGTGAGAATGTTGCAAGTTTTTTGAGGAACTATTTGGTAAGGCGCAATCATTGCCTACATAGTAGCAATGGCTAAATTATTTTATGTGTGCATGAATGTTGTGAATGTTCAACGCTGTTTTAATGTATTTTAATATTTGAATGTCTCAGTTAGTAGATAAATGCACCTTTTTACTAACTCTGTAATTTATAATGCCAATAAAGGCTTTGGAATTGGAATTCTGGGAACTGCTGAACACTTGTAGCCTCAGTCCATGCCACAAAGGTCAACACAAAAAACCCATCAACATTAACAGGCATCCATCATAAAGGATCACTGAAAAACTCTGTTCCCTTTGTGCACTTAAGTTCTCGGTGAGGCTGCGTGCTTCCCTGCAGGGGTCTCCCCACGTTTCCTCATTTCCATGCCAGGAGGTGCCCTGCTGCTTCCCCAAAGCCTGGTCACCATTTTGGCTGTCCCGAGGAGAATGCTTCCAGGTTCATTGATGGCCACCTGTTTATTGTGTGTGTGTGTGTGGGGGGGGGGGGGGGCTTAAAGTTGTTCCTTTGATCTATCACTCCTGGGATAGATCAAAAGTGCTTAAATTTAAAAAAAGAAAAAGGGTTGTGCTGATCCCAGAAACACCAGTGGAACTGCTCCTCCATAAGCAGGGAAAGGTGGGAGGAGCAGAACATCTGAAAGAAGAAAAACCATACTGCTTTCTGTGCTCAGGAAGGGGGAAATTTGTCTTTTGTCCATTCCTGGAAACCACGAGGCTGCTCTGATCTGCAGCACGATGAGTTTTGAAGAGAGTGGGGAATCGTGCAGAACTGAGAATCTGATCCGAAGGTAACATATACTTGACCTGAAGAGGCCAAATGTGCACAAAAGGCCTGGATTTCTTACATCTCTATCTAAAATTCAGCAGAGCTGGTAGTCTCCTAACCCTTCTAGGCATGCCATTCAGCAAGACTGGCACTACTACTAAGAAAGTTCACACCCAGCCCAAGGATGATGATCAAACATTCCTGGGGAGGATGGCAGATGGAGCAGGAGCTGACACAATGAGAGCAACAGACACACAGCTTCATATTGGCTGAGGCAGTCTCCTACACCTTATACCAGTGGTGGCGAACCTTTGGCACTCCAGATGTTATGGACTACAATTCCCATCAGCCCCTGCCAGCATGGCCAATTGGCCATGCTGGCAGGGGCTGATGGGAATTGTAGTCCATAACATCTGGAGTGCCAAAGGTTCGCCACCATGGCCTTATACTGATGCAACCACTAGGCTGTGGAAATTAGTAGGACAGCAAAGAGAAAAAGAGAGGGAAATAGAGCCCAAGACCTGTGAGACAATTTGCTGGAATACTTGGGGTCATGATGTGATGGCACGCCATTGGTCAGTTATGACCTGGTGCTTGCACCTTTACCATTTAGTTGGGGGGGGGGAACCCACAAGATTTGAGCTTGTGCGAAGCTAAACATCTGGCATCGAACCCTGGTCTTTGGGGCCTTTTCCTCTGAAAGAAACAGCCACTCAGCTGAGGCCATAATTCGGAGGCATCAGTTTTTCAAGAGCAGAAGTTCGTGTACCTCCATATCCAGTTGCTGTTTTTAATTTGGTTTATCTGCACACTTGTTTTTATTCCATGGAACTATTCTTCCCTAATCAGTGTCCTGTAGATTTTGCTAAAATTGGGGCTGAAGTACAGTGAAGTAAAAGAGGTAATGAACCAAAGTAGTGTATCAGTTCTGGACGACCCACTCTCTACGGAAATGGCACTCCTATTCTAATTCCTCTCACTCTGCCCGAAAAGGTGGCACTGAATTAATATATCAAGCAGCAAAAGGGCAAGGGAGCAAAGATCTCAGAGGTACCTGCTGATGCCTCAGGATAGCTCGGATCTGAGGAGATGAACCCCTTGGATTGGGAGGAGTGGAAGTTATTTTACCAAAGGGTCACAACTATCCTTTCAATTCAACTCAAAGAGCCTTCTGTGTTTCTATTAAAATACAGCAAATTATCTGGCTCATTACAGAACAACCAAAACTTTTCTCTGTTCTCTGCCCACCCCTACTCATTGGAGCTGAATAACTTATCCTACCTTACTCATATTATTGCCAAAGTAGCTTTCCTCGTATTATAAAACTATTGATTTCCAATAAAGAATCAATCAGAAGAAATTCAAACTAAGCAACAAAAGAAACTCAGTCAATAGAAAAATCTTTAGTGAGAATAAAGACAAACAGAAGAATGCTTTCTAAGTGGGAGAACATATAAATAATAAATTACTCCGATTCATGCCTAATTGGAATATTTATCAATGTTTTCCTTAGAGGCATTAGTGCTCCCTTTAACATAATGTTTGCTCTTCAAATACAAAGGAATAAATCTTGTGCGTTAAGAAAGAGGATTTTTTTCTTCTGGAAAACGAACAGCAGACCATTGATTAATTGCAGCAATTTTACTAAATACTAGTTAAAAGTCAACTCTGGCTCTGAAATGAATTGGATGCCTCTGCTCCATCTTCATCCCCACAGAACATCATACACAAACACCTATGCATTATAAAGAAAAGTAAAGTGAATTTTGCCCACCATGTGATGACTTCTGGGTAAAGGGCCAACGCAGACCTCGTTCTTCAGAATGAGATTCTCTACTGCCCTGTCACTAAGGGCCAAATTAGATACAGGTTGGACCCATGAACTCCACCACCATTTTAAAACAACTTAAAAATGCTGTGGGGACCTGCCACTGATTGGACCGACAGCATAGCAGGCTGAGGTCATGTGTCCGCCTCCCCCCCCCCCCCCTGCACATTTTCAAGTGCCAAAATAGCTGCACGTGCACCCCACATTTGTTTTGGCACTTAGAAAGACACATGGGTGGTGGAACAAGAGCGCTTCAGAATAGCATGCTCCAGTCCCATCAGGATTTGGACCACACAACATTCGTAAATTGCTTTAAAATGGCAGCAGTGATGAGACATCTGGTTGGGCCCAGAGTGTCGGAGCACCCAGAACAGACAATTCCCTCAACACGCTCACTTGCCTCAGCCGCAGGCCATCTCTTCACCTTATCGGACATTGTCAACTGCCTTCTAATTTACTATTATACAGTAAGAGCAATGACTCACTTAATGCAATAACCTTCCAATAAGTTGCAGGGGATAGGACAGTTTATATGTTTGCCTGCTAAGTGATCATTGCCTGAAAAAGCGAATGGACTTCTACTATCCCTGTGACAATATCCAGAGGAAAAGTATGAAGTCATTTTACCCACTGCTTCTGCTCATGGCTTGCAACCCCTTCTGCTTTCAAGCAAAAAGTAATTCAAAGCTCAGCAATTTCTGGTTAATTAAGTGCTGCTTCGCTGCTATCCAATTTAACAATTATTTTCCAAGTAACTGGACCTGTCTGGCAAGCCAGAAAAGCAAGGGAGAAAAATAAAGGAGCGTACCTCAGTTACTTAGGTAACTGAATCAGAATCAATACTTAACTAATTCAGCTTCTCAAAAAAGCTTACCAACAACATAGATCTGAAAGGTAAATATTCCCTGCAAGGTTCATGTAAGTAATATTATCCCAGCTTGCTTTGGTAGATTTGTTTGGCTGTATTTTTTCTGCAGAGGACAAAGCTGCCATCTCCAACACTGAGTTCCAAATGGTCCCTAGATAAGATGAATGGGATCTAAATCTGTTATAAACCAAGTGGATGTTTCTAAATGCTGTATCTGCCATTGAGGCCTTTAGTTTTATACGAGGAAAGGCAAGCTGGCAGGTTAGGTGGCAGGTCATTAGGAAAAGAAGAGCATTCTAATTGCTATCGATTTAAAGGCTTTCCTTCCCCCAAATGGCTGGAAAGATCAGGGCAAACCTTTACATACTAAGAAATTCCAGTGGGGTAGCTCTGATAGTCTTATTGCAGTGAACGCAAACTTCGAGGCACCTTGAATACTAATATGTTTGCTGCAGCTTAAGCATTTGGGATCTAGACTCTACTTCATTAGAAGCACAAAATGTGGCAGGTATTATATGCACACATATACAGAATAAAGAACAACAAACAGAAGGAAGAAAAGCGGATGAAATTTTATTATCGTTTTTCCTCTATGCGTAGGCATGGAGGAGGAGGAGGAGGAAGAAGAGTTTGGATTTATATCCCCCCCTTTCTCTCTTGTAAGGAGACTCAAAGGGACTTACAATCTCCTTTTCCTCTCCCTTTCCCCCCCCCACAACAAATACCTGTGAGGTGGGTGGGACTGAGAGAGTTCCAAAGAACTGTGACTAGCCCAAGGTCACCCACCTGGCATGTGTTGGAGTGCACAAGCTAATCTAGTTCACCAGACAAGCCTACAGAGCTCAAGTGGCAGAGCGGGGAATCAAACCCGGTTCTCTAGATTAGAATGCACCTGCTCTTAACCACTACACGACTACACAATGTCTATTAACTAGGACCGGAGTCCAAACCCCCATTGTGCTAATAAGCATAAGCATTTTATTGTCATTGTGCACGCACAACGAAATTTACAGCAGCATTCCTCGATGCACACAATTTCAGACTCATACAACATACTCATACAATTTCATACAATACATCATACTCATACAATTTCAGACTCATACATCATCTTCACTTCCCCCTTCCTCCACCCATCCCTACACAGCCCCAAACACATCAACACGAAGCTGCAGAGTTTAGCATAGCCACAGCTCTAGAGTAGAAGCTGTCTCTAAGCCTCTTTGTCCTAGATTTGATAGTCCTGTATCGCCTACCATAGATGGTAGCAGTTCAAAAAAAGAGAGTGTGCTGGATGAGAAGGGTCCCTCAGAATATTTTGGGCTTTTTTTAGGCTTCGGGAGTTATAGAGTTCTTCCAAGGAGGAGAGAGGGCAGCCGATAATCCTTTGTGCAGTAGTGATCACCTTTTGGAGCGCCTTCCTATCTGCCACTGTGCAACTGGAGAACCATACACAGATGCAGTAGGTTAAGATACTCTCTATAGCACAGCGGTAAAAGGACACCAGGAGTTTTCCATCCAGTTGTTGCTTCCTTAAAAGCCTCAGATAGTACAGTCTTTGCTGGGCCTTCTTAACCACCGTGGCAGTCTGTATGCCCCAGGTTAAGTCCTCTTTAATCATAACGCCCAGAAATTTAAAACTAGCCACCCGCTCTACTTGATCTCCATTTATAATGATCACACTGGGTAATCTTAGGGGTGGGTTCATTTTCTTTCAGCAGCAACTGTCTTGCAGAGGATAGGACTCCCAATCATAGGTTTAAATTACAGGCAGAAAGATTTCGGCCAGATATTAGGAGAGCATTTTTTCCAGTAAGAGTTGTTCAAGAGTGGAATCAGCTACCTAGGGAGGTGGCCAGCTCCCCCTAACAGCCAGTCTTTACACAGCAGCTCAGCAAACACGTGTCTGGGATGTAGAAGATGCTACTACATTGAGTAGGGGATTGGATGGCCAGGATGGCACCTTCCATCTCTATGACTCTAAGGTTATTGAGAGGAGAAAGTGGAGATAGAACCAGGCATCTTTGAGATCTCTGATCTCCTCAAATGCACGATGGGATAAAAATGAATGATCAGAATTGGATAAATGAATTCATCCATCAAACAGTAGAACAGCAAGGTGGCAAAACCTTCATAGTTACCAAAGAATGTTACACCCGGAACTGTAATGTTATTGGACATAAACTGTACACAAACGTTAAGATGAATCCCCCCCCACTTTTTTGGGGGGGGGGGGGAGGGACAGCATACCTGGGAGGAAAACACCTTTGTGCTGATTTTGAGTAAATACAGTATGTTTCCTATCCCTAATTCTTTTAGATTCCAATACTAAAAACACTTCCCTGGAAATAAGCCCCACTACATAACATGGGCTTACTTCTGAATAGACCTGCTTAGGAGAGTTCCCTTGGTTTGCTGCTCATGGTCTCAGCTTGGAAGACATCTGCCACAAGACTCTGATGCCTCCTGACTTCTGACCACATGTTTCCAACTCAATGAGTCCCAGGTCTGGGAAGGTAAGGGATGACTGCTCTAGCCCAAACAAAGAAATCAGTAGTCTTTAAGACTTCACAAGGAGTTTTACTGCAATAGGGCCAGAATTGGTTAAAAGCAACTGACTCTAATCTGGTGAACTGGATTTGTTTCCCCCTCCTACACGTGAAGCCTGTTGTGTGACTTTGGGCTACTCATGGCCCTCTCAGATCTCTCTCAGCCCCACTTTCACAAAGCAGCTGTGTGGGGGAAGGGAAAGGGAAGGCAATTGTAAGCTGTTTTGAGACTTTCTTCAGTAGAGAAAAAGCAGCGAATAAAAACCAGCTCTTTTTCTTCTGTTACTACCTTGGAATTTCCTCGAAAGAATAAACGCATCAAACTCCACAGCCACATAGCCTAGATTTTGCAACCTAGAGGAAAATGGAGAAACTTTTAGCACCATCCGGGGAAGAAGCTCCTCTTTAGTTGTAAATGAAAGAGCAGCACCTAAGACAGCTAATTCCAAGGAGTCAAAGGCTAATCTAAAGTAATGTTGAGCTAAAGCAGCACCTTTTCCATTCGAAACCCCAACTACGCAAGAAACCAAGGCACAAGATTTTGCTAAGCCTTTAATCTGTTATAAAAGGGCACAACATACGTCTACTTGAAAGCATGCTTCAAGCATAGTAATTGAGCCACAGATGTCAGCAACAACCAAGACTCACTTGCAAGGTGACACGCGTTGCTGCGAAACTGTTATCTAAGTAAGAGCAATACAATCCTGTGCAGTTACTCCAACTGAAGCACATTCATTTCGCTGAACAACGTGGGACTTACTTCAGAGGAGACCTCTGACAAGCTCCCTTAATGTCTTCCACTGCTTTCAAAGAATAAGTGAAGCATACTTATCAATACTCCCAAATTTAACAAGCAGAACCTTATGTCTCTCATTGCCTAGGACAGTGATGGCGAACCTATGGCACGGGTGCCAGAGGTGGCACTCGGAGCCCTCTCTGTGGGACACACACACAGAGTTCATCATGTGGGGGGAAGAAAATAAACCCCCCCACACACACATCTAGGCTGGCCTGGGCCACTGAGCATGACGTGCGCGCACCACGGTGAGCAGGGATGACTTGGCTGTGCTCCGAGTGGCTGCTGCCCGAGGTGGGGGGCGCGGAGGTGGGGGGCGCGGAGGAGGCAGAGATGCTAGAGAGGCACAGAGCGGTGCACGCAGGACTTACTGGAGGCTAGAGCAGGCTGGCCTCTGCTCAAGCGGGTGGGGTGGAGGAAGAGGGAGCCAACCGTTTTTTTTTTTTTAAAAAAACAAAACCCCAGGATTCAGGTTAAATTGCCGGGTTGGTTAAATTGCCGGGTTGGCACTTTGCGATAAATAACTGGGGTTTGGATTGTAATTTGGGCACTCGGTCTTAAATAGGTTCGCCATCACTGGCCTAGGATTTCTATGAGTCGTTTTCACTGTTTTATTCCACACTTTATCAACAAGCCCCATAAAATCAGTATCAGTGCTAGACAGTTCAAATAAACTTCTTTCTGGGAGAACACACATACACACACACACACACACACACAGAAACCAAATCTACTTCCAGTCTGCCAAGTCTATTGAAGTCAAAGCCAAATCTAGGACAGTACAATCAATACAGTTGCCAACCTCCAGCTAGTGGCTGAAGACCACTCAGTTACGAAGTCTGACACTCATGCTAATTACAAGAAAAAATTAGGCAACAGTTGCTGTGAAACAAATACTTTAAACAGTATAGAACTATTAATAATCTTGCCTACAGTATGTGTAAATACGAACATTTCTGCATTTAACTGCTTTCTTGCCTTTACAGGATACTCACAGAATATTATTTGACTGGTCGATTGACCCGGGTGCCAACCCATTATTTAATTCTTTCTTAAAGACACACAGCTGTTTCTCTTCAAATGAAGATTACAGTAACTAAGATACATGTTTGCCCGTAGGACAGGGTACAATGGCTGCAATCTTAATTATAGTTTCCTGGACTAAGCCCCACTGAACACCATGGGAGTTATGTCTAAGTAAACATGCTTAGAATTGGCCCCATGCAGTCCAATCCTGGAGAGGGGGGAGCGAAAGAAGTTGCAGAATCAGCATAGGTTCACACTGGCATGTTTGCTCACCATGTAAGGGGCACATAGGCTGGAAGAGCAAATGAGCTCTGCTGCGCCCGACCTGGAAGAGGCAACCACCCCAGAGCTATTCTGGAGTAAAAGAAGATGCAGGCACAGTTGGGGACAGGCTATGGGTTTCCCAGGGGAGAAGACAACTAAGCTTCCAAAGGTCTTTCACCGCAGGAACGCCTCTGACTCAGCCCTCTGATTTATGCAACGAAACACGTGGTGCAAATCACTTTTCTCTATGGAATGTTCTGGGCAGCAGGGGGTTACCTTTTCCCCCACTCCTTATGGCACCACCTGGAACTCCAATGGAAGCAGCGCGGATGTGCCACAGAAGTGCCACCCTTTGGCACTGCCAAACTACCCTCACTGAACCCCACCCCCCGGGGATTGGGCTGTAAACCATTTTAACTTTACAATTTCATAAGAATGTCAAATAGTACAAGGCATTTATTTTACTAATATTGCTAAGACTGATGGGACAGAGTGGTAAGCTGCAGTACTGCAGTCCAAGGTCCGGCCACAGCTAGAGTTTGATCCCAAAGGAAGTCAGGTTCAGGTAGCTGCCTCAAGGTTGACTCAGCCCTTCATCCTTCTGAAGTTGGTAATATGAGTACCCAGCTTGTTGGAGGTAAAGTTTGACAAAGTTCCTCACCAGAGACTATTGAGAAAACTCAGCAATGAAGGAATAAGAGGGGAAGTCCTCCTATGGATTAAAAACTGGTTGAGAAACAGGAAGCAAAGAGTGGGTGTAAATGGGAAATTCTCACAATGGAGAGATGTAGGAGTGGAATTGTCCCCCCGCATCCCATTGCACCAGTGCTCTTTTAACCTATTCATAAATGACCTGGAAGTAGGGGTTATGGGTAGCGCAGGCTAAGTTTGCAGATGATACCAAATTATGGTGGGGTGGTGAGAAACTACAAAGGATTACTGAGCAGGAGCTCCAAGCGGACCTTGATAAATTAGGTGAGTGGGCTAAGAAATGGCAAATGCAGTTCATCGTAGCAAAATGCAAGCATGCACATATGAAAAGGTAAAAAATCCAAACTTCACATACATGCTACAGGGGTCAGTGCTATCAGTCACAGACCAGGAAAGGGATTTGGGCGTCTTAGTTGATAGTTCCAAGGGAATGTCAACTCCAATGCATGGCAGCTGTGGAAAAAAAGGCAAGAAAACTCTATGCTGGGGATAATTAGGAAAAGTTGAATTGAGAATAAAACCTCGCAAAAGATTGTCATGCCCTTATATAAAGCTGTGAAAATCACACTTGGAGTACTGTGAGTCCAGTTCTGGTCAGCCACATCTCCAAAAGGATATTGAAGAGATAGAAAAAAGTGCAGAGAAGGGCTATCAGGATGATTGAGGGACTGCAGCTCTTCCTTATGAGGAAAAGGCTTGCAGCGTTTGGGAACTCTTTAGTTTGGAGAGGAGACGCGTCTGAGGGGATATGATTGAAGTCTATAAGAATTATGCATGGGGTAGAAAATGTTGACAGAGAGAAATTTTTCTCTCTTTCTCACAATACTAGAACCAGGGGGCATTCATTGAAAATGCTGGGGGGAAGAATTAGAACTAATAAAAGGAAACACTTCTTCACGCAACGTGTGATTGGTGTTTGGAATATGCTGCCACAGGAGGTGGTGATGGCCACTAACCTGGATAGCTTTAAAAGGGGCTTGGACAGATTTATGGAGGAGTAGTCGATTTATGGCTACCAATCTTGATCCTCTTTGATCTGAGATTGCAAATGCCTTAACAGTCCAGGTGCTCGGGAGCAACAGCCACAGAAGGCCATTGCTTTCACATCCTACATGTGAACTCCCAAAGGCACCTGGTGGGCCACTGCGAGTAGCAGAGAGCTGGACTAGATGGACTCTGGTCTGATCCAGCTGGCTTGTTCTTATGTTCTTATGTTCTTATGACTGGAGGAAGCAATGGTAAACCACCCATACATAGTCTCCATAGTAAATGTCATGAATGACATCCCCCCCATGTGTAAATAATGGCCCAGTGCTTAACCTTTTTGAATAAGGCCCCTTCTGCACATACAGAACAATGCACATTCAATCCACTTTCACAACTGTTTGCAAGTGGACTTTGCTATTCCGCACAGTAAAATCCAGTGACAAAGTGCATTGAAAGTGCATTATTCTGCATGTGCAGAAGGGGCCTAAGTGCTGCACACATTTCAGTTTTTCTGGAGAGAGGGGCTTCCTAAGACTTCAGCATTTCCTGAAAATTTACATCTTTTAACAAAGTAATTCCAGTTAAAAGAAGGGCATGTGCGTATTTTTAACACTGTGTGTGTTTAAAGTGTCATTAAGTCACTACAGTGACCCCGTAGTGTCATTAAGCTGACTTACAGTGACCCTGTAGGGTTTTCAAGACAAGAGACAAAGGAGGTGGTTTGCCACAGCTTGCCTCTCTGGAGCAACCCTGGATTTTCTTGTTGGTCTCCTATCCAAGTACTAACCAGGACCAACTCTATTCAGTTTCTGAGAGATTACAACAGCAGGCTTGCCCGGTCATCTAGGTCAGGGATTTCTAAGACTAGTAATTTTAAATTTGGGGGAAAATACTGCCACAATGGAAGAAAGGACACAGCCACCTACACGTTTTGTCTCTTAACTATCAAGTGCCACTCTTAATGGTTTTTAAATGAGATTCAATTAAATTGAAACATTGCTACTCTTTGTTTTAGGTTAAAAACCTCGTGAAGTCTGTTCACAGGTACATTTTAGATACATTTTAAAAACTTTTTTGGGGGGGAAGCAAACTTTGAAATACTTTTAAAGGCTAAACAATAATTACCAGTGCTTTCCATAAAGCCAGTTTCCTCCCCAGGTGAGAAGGCCGATCCCAACAGTAGTCTTCTTCCAGTGATTTCTAAGGGTTTGAAACATTTTCACCACCTTGGCCATGTTTTCTTTTACTCCACACCACACTTTACAAGGATTCCAATGTGAAGAAATGGCACCCTAGAATATCCATGAGATAAAGTACAAATAACAATATTAATAAAGCCACAGAAATGGTTAAATATTAGCTATGTCTTAAATCACCTGCTTCATTTCCAGGAAGCTGCTTTAAACGGGTAGCGGTCTAGTAATAATACAATGCCCCACGGTAAGTACTTTTGCTTTTTCAGTACCATATTTCAATCAGGCCTTAAGCTTGATTTAAACGAGAGGCTGGCAAGGCACAAATCTTCCTTGTGGAACTTTGCATGAGTGATTTAAACTGGCCAGCACCCATTGCAAAGAAGCTATCCATGTTTTGCTTAAACCCCAGAGACATGTAACTCACCAGCACTGCATTTAAATCAGGCCTCAAATACAATGCTGGCAAGGCAAAATAACTTACCAAGGGGACTTCATACTTCCATAGCCTGATAACTGGGCTGCTACCCATGCAAAACAGCTACGCATACTTAGCATGTTCACTCAGGACAGTGCAATGCTGGCACACAAATGAAGCATTAAATGATGTATGGGTACACAAATTAGTTTGGCCATTACTAAATCTAGGGTAACAGTGCTAACTTTGAAGAATGAGCTGGCAGAGAGACAGTGCTGCATAGTGGTTAAAGTGTCACACAAGGGCCTAGATTTGAGTCCATTAGCACCTTAAAAACCAACAAGATTCCCGGGGAATAAGTGTTCCAGAGTCAAAGCTCCTTCATCAGTCTACTTTATATATTGGAAATTTTGTTGATCTTTCAGCTGCTACCGGACTCAAATCTTGCCCTTCTCTAGCAGACCAACATGGCTACCAACCTGAAACTATCTGCAGAACATCTGAAAGACCCGGGTTTGATCCCCATTGTTCCATGGCAGCTGACTGGGTGACCCTGGGCTAGTAACACACGCTGTCAGCCTAACCTAACATAAGAACATAAGAACATAAGAACTAGCCTGCTGGATCAGACCAGAGTCCATCTAGTCCAGCATTCTGCTACTCGCAGTGGCCCACCAGGTGCCTTTGGGAGCTCACATGCAGGATGTGAAAGCAATGGCTCTGCTACAAGCGTTCTGAGCACCTGGTCTGCTAAGGCATTAGCACCTGAGATCAAGGAGGACTAAGATTGGTAGCCATAGATTACTCTCCTCCAACCCGTCCAAGCCCTTTTAAAGCTATCCAGGTTAGTGGCCATCACCAATTTCCTGTGGTAGCATATTCCAAACACCAATCACACGCTATGGAAGAAGTGTTTCCTTTTATTAGTCCTAATTTCCCCCCAGCATTTTCAATGAATGCCCCCTGGTTCTAGTATTGTGAGAAAGAGAGAAAAAATTTCTCTGTCAACATTTTCTACCCCCCCATGCATAATTTATAGACTTCAATCATATCCCCCCCCTCAGACGTCTCCTCTTCCAAACTAAAGAGTCCCAACGCCAGCCTCCCTAAGGAAGGTGCTCCAACTTCTTCAATCATCCTCGTCTCTTCTCTGCACTTTTCTATCTCTTCGATATCCTTTTGAGATGTGGCGATTCAGAACTGAACACAGTACTAAGGGCACGCATCGCTTATAAGGGCATGACAATCTTTGCAGTTTTATTCTCAATTCCTTTCCTAATTATCCCCAGCATAGAGTTTGCCTTTTTCACCGCTGCCATGCATTGAGTTGACATTCCCATGGAACTATCAACTAAGACGCCCAAATCCTACCTCACAGGGTTATTGTGAGGATTAAAAGGAGAGGAGAACAATATAAAATGCTTTGAGCCCCCACTGCAGACAAAGACTAGGCATAAATGAAGCAAAAGAACAGACAAACTGACCACTTCTAACTAGTTCAGAATGCTCCCTTCTGTGCTCGTTTTCTTCCTGTAGCGAACTTTACAAAACAAGAGCATAGTTTTAAAACAAATCACCCTATACACACAGACATAGACCTGCACTCTAAGATGCTACAACCCATCCAGTCACCTCATTATAATGTTTGGATAGTCTAGACTTCTGTTGCCCCACTACATTTTATTTATTTACAACATTTATTACATGGCTAAGGTCTCCTCTAGAAAAGGAAAAGGAAGGTGGTAGCATGAGCCAAAGCAGGTAAGATATGCCATCTCTGAATGCTCACCAACATCAAAGACTCCTTAGCAAAGAGAAAATTAGAACAGCAAATAGAGAACTGGGCTAGAACCCTTCTGTGTCATTTTTCAAGATACAGGGAACTGTCTGGATGAAACAGCATCCTCTGAAAAGCTACAACCCATTCTACCACCTCATTGTGCTGTGTGACTAGGTCAGTCTACTACACCAGCAGAGACTTCTGGTCTGGCTGGTAAAATACTGACCAGGTGGCAGGGTCTTCACTAGTGCCCCCTCCTGCCTCTTGAAGCTTCCTTCTCAAACCAGCATTGAGTCAGCTCACTGGGTGATCTGTGTAGTCTTGTAGTGGCTCCCCAGAGTCTCAGTTTTTTCACATCTCTGGCCACTCGATCTTTTTAACTTGAAATGCCTGTGACTGAACCAGTCCGCCACTGTCTCTGTCTTTTGAGGGCTCCACCCACTGTATCCCACCACACACAACTAAAGTGTGGCATTAGGAATAAAGTCACAGGTGGGGCTGCCAACCTCCAGGAGGGACCTGGAATTATACCTGCTGTCCAGACTAGAGATCAGTTCCCCTGGAGAACACAGCAGCTACATACCCCGACTGAGTTTCCACCCTCCCCAGGCACCAACCCCAAACCTCCAGAGATGAAAGCAACGTGAATATAAGCTAAAGCCTCCATTCCCCCAGGTGGCTACCTGGAACCAGTCACTCAGGCTAACCTCCCTGCAGGCTCGACGTGATTCTGTGGATTCCGTACAGAAGATTTATAACGAGTTGCAATAGTTACAAATTACTTCTTTTCCATTTATAACGATTGCAAACTCGTTATAAATATGCTGTGGAGAGGGGAAGTGTGCATCTCCACTGTTCAAACAGCTCCTCAGTTATTACAAAGGAAACAGATTGATGGATACTGATGCACTTTCCGCAGAATTAAGGAAGCCGACCTGGGCAGCCTCCTGCGACACGTGGAGTCCCTTGGGCAGCTCTCTTCTTCTTCCTCTTCCTCCTTGCCGCACCCTTTCCTCGGGGCAGCCCTCCGGTAGCTTCAGCGCCTTCCTATTTCTGCAAGGCTGATGTCGGGGCGGAGGACGGGACTGTCACGCCAGCAAACGGGTCGCTCCCCGCACAGCCACGCTGCTTCCTGGCTCCTCGCTGTTTTCCGCCGGGCTGCAATGGAAACAGGGAGCCGCCTCGCTTTAGTTCCGCGCAGGCGTCGTTCCTCATGGGAGAAAACACCCCGAGTCCGGGAAGGGGGGTCTTGCAGCAGTGGGAGAGGAGAACCCCCCCCCCCTTCCCCTTTAGTCTGCCTAGTAAACGTGGGGATGTGACGCCACCTCATGGGTCAGCAGTGACCCAGTGCTTGGACAGGCGATCACCTTGACCCTGTCCCTAAAGCTCTCTGCAGAATGAGGTGGCAGAGAGCTCTCTAGCACTAAGGTCTCTGCCACCTCATTCTGCAGAGATAGCACTGTTACCGTGGATTTAGTAATATGTCCAAACTAATTTGTGCACCCATACAGCATTTTATGCTTCATTTATATGCCGGCATTGCACTGTCCTGAGTGTACATGCTACGCCTGTGTAGCTGTTTTGCATGGGTAGCAGCCCATTTCTCAGGCTATGGAAGTAATTGAGTTGAGTGCAAACGCTTATTGACATATTTTAGACTTAGCTCATCTTCGTTGGCATTTGCAAGAGTTTGTACAATGGAAGAAATGGCACAGCCACCTACACTTTATGTCTCTTAATTATCAAGTGTCACCCTTAATGGTTTTGAAAGGAGTCTCAATTATATCGAAACTTTGGTGGCTTGCACACAGCCCAAATATAATGGGCTGAGGAAGCTGTTTATCCTGTTTTGGGGAAGAACTTTGCACAGGACTCTCCCCCCAAACGGGTTCAGCCAGTTATATTTCCCTCAAAAATTGTTTTACAAAAATTGTTTTACAAAAGTTTTACAAAAATTGCTAAACTTTTTGGAGAAACCAAAGGAGCCACAACTCCTTTAACTGTTTATATGTAAACTGTTTAACTGTTTGTATGTAAACAGGATGCTGAGGTGGTATTGTAATGAGCTGACATTGATTAGCCATCAGTCAGTCAATATTGAAACAAGTTTGTTTATTTGTAAGGTGCCACCAAACCTTTGGTTTTTTTGCCTTTACATTTCTCATTCTCTCTGTCAGCCTAACCTACCTTTAAGGGGTGTTATGCAAATACAACCTATACAACCTAGACAGGGAGAATCATATTCACTGACCTGAGCTGCTTGTAGAGAGAGCAAGGTGAAAATAATGTAACTGTAACATAAGCCAGCTACATTTTGCCTTAGAGCTGCTTTTGGTGCGGAGCTGATACTCTGACATGTTTTGCCTGTATGGGGAAGAGAGCACCTTCATTCTTTGCGTTTCAGTAAAAATTCAGCTGTTAGGAAAGGCATAAATTCTACCAATGTAAGTTTTCACTGTGGAGAATATAGAAGGGAGGGGGGAATGCAGCTATGTGCCGACATTTTTGTCCCACCCTCCTCCAAGGAGCTCAGAGCAATGTATAGAGTTCTCCCTTCCTCATTTTGTCCTTACAACAACCCTGTAAGGTGAGCTGGCAAAGAGAGTGGGGCTGGCCCAAGGTTACTCAGGAAGTATCTCAGCAGAGTGGGGATTGAAACCTCATCTCCCCTGTTCTGATATATTAACCACTAAACCTTACTAGCTGTTAAAGGTCAGGAATTCTCCAAACAGGTGATAGTGGAGAGGTTTAGTAGGTACTAGCCACAGTTCTGGGGCACTAAAAGTGTCATCTAAGTGAGGTCTTTCTCCCCATACTTTTAATTTCCAAAGACTGCATCATATGAATACCTTGAAGGTGTACCATCTAAGGTTTCACAAGCTGGTGGGGATGAAACATGACACTCAAATTGAGAATCATCTAAACCTTCTAATCTTTCCTCAGTCAGCTACTGGGGGATATGCTGCTCTCCTTAGGAAAAAAATCTGGAAGATGCTGAGAACATTTTGTAATCTAGAGGGTTTTTTGATGAATAATACAATGTTATTAAAATACTAAAATCACATACTAAAATGCCATAACAATCCAATGTGAGCCCAGGCTGTTGAAGGCTCAAAATCAGCATTATGTTCCAGCATGAATCTTGCGTGAGAGAGCTTTGTGCCAAAACAATGTTTTTGGCTAGATGGCCAAGAACGACTCATGGGGAACAGTGACCTGAAGGCAGGGGATTTAGCTCACTGTAAGTACATTAACTTTGCATGCAGCAGGTTCCTGATTCAATTCCCGGAATACCTGGGCCCCTTCCGCACACGCAGAACAATGCACTTTCAATCCATTTTCAATGCACTTTGCAGCTGGATTTTACTGTGCGAAATAGCAAAATCCACTTGAAAACAATTTTGAAAGTGGAAGTGTGGAAGAGGCCCTAGCTAAAAAAAAATCTGGTGGTAGGTGATGAGAAAGATTTCTGTCTGAAACCCAGAAAGATAGCTGCTGCCAATCAAGGCTGACAGCATTGCAGCTTCATGCATTCATGTCATGGTGTTTTACAAAAGTTGGGTCATAAATGTGTCAATTAGTTTATTTTCCCTAAAATGTATTTAAAGGTAATTAATATTGTCAAAATATTTGCATATCAGTATATCCTGCTCATCTAAGGCCCCTTCCACACAACAAATGTATAATGAGTTGCAGTTGGGATAAAGTAACCCATTTTCCTGTTTTCACGTTCACATGCATCCATGCAGACAGCAATTGGAGCCCACAGAAGCAATCTGGGTTGCTGTTGCACCTTCACACTGAGATGCGCCTCTTTTTTCAATTTACTTCCCATTGATGCGTAGCTACGCAGGCATGCACAAATGAACCCCGCGCGCACACACACAGCCATGCTGATGTCTCACAATACGAACATCTGCATCTGCGTGGCTACGCAGATATAAGTCACAACATTTTTTTAAAAAAGAAATGGATGTGAATAAAGTGCTTCCTGCCCGGGCATTTGCTCGTGAACAGCTGCAACCTGGGATTTTTGAAAAGACTCACTAACAGCACGACTCTAAAAAAAAAACAGTTTGGGGGAAATAACACGGGGCAGACTCGTTTTAGGATTCTTATTTGGAGGATCTCCTACCTGAGCACCAGTTGCTGTTCTAAATTTCAGTTGCAGCAAAATAGCCTATTTCATGGGTTGCAATAAATTGTCATGTGATATGATCTCATACCTAGAAAACAATCTAATTCTCTGGATCAGAAAACAGAAAATATATGATGTGAATTTCAAAAAAGAAAAAACACAACATTTACTTGAAAATATCCTCTTCTTGTATAGCAGTTGCTTCTCCATTTCAGATGCATTGAAAAACTTTATGTTCCAGTGACTTATGGCTGAAGTCAGTTTTGTATGTTCTGGCATTGTTGCTAGGCAACTTCTGGTGGTGAGTGATCATTGGTAGATATCCAGGCGTTCTGAAAATCATAGCTCCATACTGCCTTTTGTGCTTCTGCACAGCTTTATATTTTGAGTTGGCTTTCTGCTCTACTGTATATCTTCAAATAAGCAGATTATGCAAAGAATGTAGCAAGGGACTTTCAGTTCTTTCTTAATGCAGTATAATGGTTACTGGGGAAAGGGGGGATGGGAAACATTGTCTTCCCAAACAGAATTATCATGGAAGACCTGTCCTCTGCTAATGTAGCACAGTTAATTCTACTGATATGTTACCTTTTATGCCAGAATAATCGACTAGCTCAAGCCTACCAGGTGTTATTTGCCTTAGAAATAAAGGACAGCTGCAACCGTCTTTATTATTGCCTTATTGCCCATCCTGGCTTATGACCCGATGTAACCTCTCTATCAGAATCCCTCCTGGCAAAAGTGCTTGTCCTATTTTTTTGGCTCTGGACAGCTGGTCCCCTTAAGGGTATAGCTTACCTGCTGTACTTTATTTTTCTTCTCAAGTACCAGATACTTCTTTCAATCTTTTCTCCTGTTTTGTTTCAGACATTTAATGGAGTTTGTTAGCAAAAGCAGGCAAAGAACAAATAAAAGAGGACTAAAAAGCTGTCCTTTGAATTTTAGACCGCAGTCTTATTTAAAGGTTGAGAGAAGTGACCCAACATTTGTTCTTGTTTTCAGAATGTTGTTGGGAGGTTACTGAAATAAATTGTTCTAATTGTCATTTGTTAAGCAGTTGGCAGAAAGGCAATTTTTAAAGCACTGTGCTGATCCTCCAAAAGACTCCGGATGTGTCATCAAAAGTTATCCTGCAGATTTGTCATCATTGCAGCACAACATCCTGTATATATTTCTATTTAAATTTCACCCCACTTGACAGGGAAGGCTTCTCTTCCCACTCAGCTGGAAAAGCTATGCCAATTTGGCAGGAAAGAGGGGGAGTGCTTTCTTACACTTTGCATTTAGGCAAATAACCCAGTTTTGTGTGTACCTGTTATTAAGGTTTGCTCTACTCTTCTGAGGCCCCTTTCAGGTTGCCATTCTAAATTGGATGTTCTCCACTGCTGGCCCAATTCTGAATAAAGCGTTACAGTCAGTGGTGGGATCCAAAAATTTTAATAACAGGTTCCGATGGTCGTGGGATTCAAACAGTGGCGCCGTCGCACACACGCACCTGCAGTCCCTATTGGGCAGGGAGGTTGCTTTAGTAACCCCTTCTTGGCACTCAGAAAAAATTAGTAAGCACTTCTAGAGAAGTGGTGAGAACTGGTTGGATCCCACCTCTGGTTAAAGTGCATTTCATACACTCATGCCAATTACCCACTGGTGCTGTGGTGCGCAGTGTGATAGGAAGCGTGTTGTTGGGGTAAGAAATCTTGTCCCAACATACTTCCTGTTTGCGGCATACCGAGCGAGGAGGCCTGTCGGGGCAAGATCTCTTGTCCCAACGTGCTTCCTCTTGCCCTGCACGTGCTTCTCACTAATGGCAATTAGCTGGAATGCTTCTATGGGCCATCTGTAAAGTGCTCTGAAGCACTTTGACCATTTCAAACAGTACTGTGCTTTTTCTCCTACTATGGTGGTCTAGTGCTGCAGCACTAATATTACAATGGTCTAGTGCTGTAGTAGCACTAATATTACAATATTACAATGTTACAATATTACAATGTTCACCAAAAAAAATTGGAAAAGGAACACACCACAGAAAAAGGCGGGGAAGTGGTCCTTTCTGAAGTGCTTCGGACTTTTCAAACAGTACACGGCAGCCATTCAGAGAACTCAACACAGGAGAAAGAAGTTTTCATTAAAAATGGCGGTGCTCTAGGATGCCAATGGGACACAAGCAGCTTTGTCTGAAATGTTTTTTAAAAATCCATTATCCGCTGGGAGCCAAAACGGTTGTGACTGAAATGACACTAAAAACCATTAGCAACCAGCTGCTCAAACAAATGATAAGAGCAGATTTAAAGGGGACGGAGTGTTAAAAGGTTTCAGTGGCCAGTTCCTGGATCATTTCTTTCGGAGGAAGGAGTAATGGAAACGTACGGTGGTGCTCTCATATTTGCTTTATTTATGAACATACAGGTTGAGCACAGGACCATGGATTTGCTACCCCACATCAGCTCTCTGGAGAGAGAAAGATCCTGTACTCAGAGAGAAAGATCCTGTTACAGCCCACTAGAACAGTGGCTGCCAGTTTTCCTGTCTCTCATACCAAATTATCCTACAAAGGAAAGGGTTTTTAGAAACCTCTGCCATGTAGGCATCTGAAAAATCCAGGACTTTCCTTCTACACATTTGCTTCTCAATCCCTCCTTCTCTGGGGGTGGTGGTGGTGGTGGTGGTGGTGGTGGTGGTGGTGGTGGTGGTATTCTTCAAGATCTGAAGGACAAAATCCTGACTACTGACCAGCTAGTCAGGCATCTATTGCCAATGTCACTTTTGTTTTCTTTCTTGTGTCTTATAGAATGAGGACCAAGCAAATAGCACAGAACCACCCACAAATTCCCAGCAGACCCTACATATTTATAAAGTGAAAAATTGTGGCAGCACCAACATTAGCTCAGTCGCTGTCCAGCCCCTGCCTGAATAAAAAAGTACCTTCCAGATCCAGAGAGGTGGTCAAGGGGAAAATAGCCTTTCTAAAGTATTGTCGAAGGCTTTCACAGCTGGAATCACTGGGATGTTGTGTAGTTTCCAGAGTGTATGGCCATGTTCTAGTACAGTGATGGCTAACCTTTTTGAGACCGAGTGCCCAAACTGCAACCCAAACCCCACTTATTTATCGCAAAGTGCCAACACGGCAATTTAACTTGAATGCTGAGGTTTTAGTTTAGAAAAAAACAGTCGACTCCCTCTTCCTCCGCCCCACCTGCTTGAGCAGGGGCCAGCCTGCTCTAGCCTCCAGCAAGTCCTGCGCACACCGCTCTGTGCCTCTCTAGTATCTCTGCCTCCTCTGTGCACCCCCCCTTGGGCAGCATTCACCTGGAGCACAGGCATCAGGCCTGCCAGCCGAGTCCTCCCTGCTCACCGTGGTGCGCACACGCTGTGCTCAGTGGCTCAGTGGCCCAGGCCAGCCTAGATAAGGTCACTCTGAATATACTGTCATACCCCAGAGCTAGAAAAACTTCCCTAAAACTCCAGAAGGATAGCTGTATTAGTCTATGGTAGTAGGGGTCTAAACAGGAGTCCAGGAGCACCTTAAAGGTAACAAAAATGATCTTCTGCTTTGTTCAGTTTATGCTGTAATGTCTTTTGTTTCTCTTCAGAGTGCTACTGGACTGCTCTGGATTTAAAAAGTCACAGAATATGCAGAGATGGCAGGCTGACGGCGTTTATAAGAGACAAAAACACGGACAATTTCCTTAAGGACTGGAAACCCTTTGCAGATTACCTACTGATAATATATACGAATAGAGAAATAATGGCAGGATTCAAGATTTAAATGAAAACAGCATATTGGACTAAAGTAGTTTTATAAGGAGGACTAAAAGTGAAAAAAATGCAGATATTAACCATAAGCATGGAACTAGATTTGCATTTGGATTCATAATGAGGTAGCTGGAAGTCACCATATATATATGCAGGGATATGTGTGTGTGTGTGTGTGTGTGTTTCTTTTATTATTATTACTATGGGAGCGGGAGACGAAGAGACCAGATTTGGGCTTTTTCTTTTTCTGTATATGTTGTGCAAAAGAAATAAAACTTTCTTCATGAGGATGCTACTGGACTGCTGTTTAAGTTTCTCTGTCGAGTGTTTCTTAGCCCTAACGATTAACATTTACTTCCATCAATTACAATGGGTCCCATTAATTAATCACCTAAAGCTGACTGATCTACTAATTAAGCTGATTTAAAGCTTAGAGCCCTCGAATTCAGCAATGTCCGACCGGCTGGCATGAAGACGAGCGTGGTATTTCGCTTGGCATTTCAATTCTGACAGAAAAGCCTTGAGCCTTTGATTTGTTGAGACCTTCATCCAGTCAGAGGGAGGTGGAAATATGCCACAAGGTGGCTGTCTAGATCCAAGCTGCTGGGGAAGGAGGGCTTGGTGCTGGGCTTTTCTGTTATGCTCCCCGATTGTCACACCTGCCTTGGAATAGTCTAGAAGATTGGTGAATATGGTTACTTCCCCTCTCCTCTCAAGTGGAGTGAGGGACTCTGCCACACAAAACATTTAAAGCTCCCTTGACATTTCAGGAATAACAGGTTTTACTTTATTTTATTTATATCCCACCTTTCTCCTCAATGGGGATCCAGAATTGCTTGTGTAACCTCAGCTTGTGGGTTCAGTGGGGAAGACCTTGGAAGGAGTTTTGCAGCAACTAAATCTTAAACAAAATTGTTTACTTTTCCTTAAACTATAAAACTCATCAGGTATTAACATTTGACATAACCATTCAAGGTTCTGTTTAAGTTTCATTTCACGTCCTTCTAATTACAGTCCGATAATGCCAAGTCCATTTCTTCCTGCAAGTGGGTGACTCATGAAGACTCCAGATGCTTGGTGTACTGGATTTGAGATGATGAAGGTCCCCAAAAGAACTCTCACAAATTACACACAAAAAGCGCTGAAACAATAAATTGTAACGTTTACAATATAGCAAACAAAAAAATCTCCCTCCCAGAGGCAGAGCAAGGGGAAATGCGCACCCTGCGCCTCTGCCGCAGCGTCGCCCACCCCAGAATGTCCAGCCACACCTTCACCACGCACCCTTGATGGCCTGGTCGTGCCTCCGCTGCTGCTCCACCTGGGGAGCACGCCACTGCTCCCTCCCCACTAATTCCCAACAACATTGCAGTTAAGAAGAAGAGTTGGATTTATATCCCCCCTTTCTCTCCCGTCAAAGGGGCTTATAAACTCCTTTCCCTTCCCCCCTCACAACAAACACCCTGTGAGGAAGGTGGGGCTGAGAGAATTCAGAAGAACTGTGACTAGCCCAAGGTCACCCAGCTGGCATGTGTGGGAGTGCACAGACTAATCTGAATTCCCCAGATAAGCCTCCACAGCTCAAGCAGCAGAGCGGGGAATCAAACCTGGACCCTCCAGATTAAAGTACACCTGCTCTTAACCACTACAGCACTGCTGCTCCTTAAACAAGGTGTTAAGACCCTATAATAATCTATCAAGGTCCCAGTCCGGTAGCCTTGCTTCCTTCATATTCATGAGTTCTGCAGCCTTCTGCTTCTTTCAGCCTCCACCCCTTCCTGGGTCATACCATTCTTAACTTAGGGGTTACACTTGCATTGCTGTCCTCTCCTCTGTTTTATCCTCATAACAACCCTGTGAAGTAGTTGTTGTGGGTTTTCCAGGCTATGTGGCTGGCATTTTCAGAGGTGTATCACAGAGGGAAGTTACACTCTGTGTCCAGTGAGAAGGGAATGTTTTTAGTATTTTTTTAGTATTTTACTATGCGATAGACTCCTGCAGAAGTGAGTGGGTTTCTCTTGTCCTGAGGAGACCCAGAGGACTGAGGAGAAACAGCCCACCACAGGAAAAATATTTCTACCATACATCAAGGGAATCACTGATCAAATAGGGAAACTGATGAAGAAACATAACCTACAAACTATCTTCAAACCTACCAGGAAAATACAGCAAATGCTACACTCAGCAAAGGACAAGAGAGACCCCCCCTCACTTCTGCAGGAGTCTATCACATACCCTGCAGCTGTGGAAAGGTCTACATTGGAACTAAAAATGGTAGCATTCAGACTTGTATCAAGGAGCACGAAAGACACTGTCAGCTTAACCATCCTGAAAAATCTGCAGTAGCAGAACATGCTCTAAACAAAACTGAACATAACATTCTATTTGAAAATACTGAAACTTTGGACAACTCAGAAGGTTACTATGTCAGACTACACAGGGAGGCCGTTGAAATCCATAAACACCAAGAAAACTTCAACAAGAAGGAAGAGACTCTGAGAATTAACAAAACTTGGCTACCAGTAATTAAAAACATCAGAATCAAAGGCCAAGGGCATGCTGGGTTCATAAACAATGGACTCCACCCACACACAGGGTTTGCATTTATTAAGACTGTTGCTGCTGCAGGGAATGCAAATGTGACTCACTCCCTGGACTGAAAAACCCCACCTACAATGCAATGCAATGCAATGCAATACAGATCTTCAAACCATGCATTTGCATAGCAAGAACCACCCAAACACTTACTGATTGGTTCCCCACCCTGGGACATGGACAATATATACCCCACTAAAAACATTCCCTTCTCACTGGGCACAGTGTGTAACAGATTTCCCTCTGCGATACACCTCTGAAGATGCCAGCCACAGATTCAGGCGAAACGTTAGGAACAAGATCTACCAGCCTACGGGCACACAGCCCGGAAAAACCACAACAACCAGTTGAATCTGGCCGTGAAAGCCTTCGACAATACATGTGAAGGAATATGCAGTGAGTATTATGACGGTCCAAGGTCATCCTGCAAACTTCCATGCAGAATGAGGATTCGAATGTGGGTCCCCACATACTAGTCCAACACTCTCAACCAGAGTAACAGTGTACCAAGATAAGCACAGTGACAGTTAATACAACTGCAATAATACAACTGCAGTAACAGTTCACTCCAGTGCACTCCTGCCAGATTTGCTAAGCTAATTGTACAGATATATGGTGAGAGGAACTCATAATCGCAACTGAATTCAAATACAGTTTTGTGTTGACAAGGCTCTTTGGCAGTTCTAGTTCGGCTATTTCATGCTGAAGTCTTCCTTTGAAGATCTGTCATTGAATTATGGCGACTTTTAGGTAAGCAGCAGAGTTTCCTAGGAGACCAATCATAGCTGAGCACAGATTTGAACCCAGCAATCCAAATTCAACATGCTAGCAGTAGTCAAAGAAAACGAACAAGAAAATACAGAAAACGTCTTTTCATAATGCACAGCAGCTTATTTATAAGAACATTAATATTGTCGTTGAAGGAAAGGCACTCTTCATGTACTGAGGTCTTAACAGCTGCCTTTTTCTTTTATTTTTATTTCACATGTTCCAGAATTGAATTCACCCTGCAAGCTTCCACGGCAGAGTGGAGATGTGAACCTGGTCTCTGAGATTCTAGTCCAGGGGTCTGCAACCTGTGGATCTGCAGATGTTCATGGACCACAATTCCCATCAGTCCCTGTCACAGGGCGGGAAACAGGGGAGCACCCCAGAAGGCAGTGCGGCAGCCTCCCGCGCTGCCGCACTGCCTTCTGGGGCACTCCCGTTTCCCGCCCTGTGACAGGGGCTGATGGGAATTGTAGTCCATGAACATCTGGAGAGTTACAGGTTGCAGACCCCTGTTCTAGTCCAACGCTTTAACCACTATGCCATGCTGGTTCTCGCATGTGTTAATCTTATTTATTTTATATTATTTGATATCCTGTCTTATTTAGGGTACAAAAGAGTTTATAGAAAACTCAGACAAAAATAAACATCCAGTTGGTTTGAAACAGTAACACTTGCTTAGTGGCTCAGGAGCCACATGTGACTGATTAACATGCCACCTATGGCTCTTCTGGGCACTATTCCCCAATGTGCCATATACCTCATGTTGCAGGTAAGTGGTCAAGGTCCTTTTCCAGTGGAGCTTGTAGTTGGCAGATGGTCCCTTCCTGCGGTGTAGGCATCGTGCCAGGGATGGAAGTAAATGTGGCTCTTTGGTTGAGGGTAATTGCAAATGTCGCTTTTTGTGAGCCACAGAGTAAACACTACAGGATTACAAAATGAAACGTGAGGGAGCTAAAGACAAATTAAAAATCCAGACACCTCGTTTTGCTGTGTCATTCTCTCCTTCTGTGTGTTCATTTCTAAATCCCTACAGCAGCAGAATTCACAGTGCAAAATGGAGGGGGGAAAGCTGTTATTAGTCAGCAAAGTCCAGCATAAGAGGTTTTGTGAGCTACTGAACGGGAAAGGTTGATGAAGGACTCACTTGCTTCATGTCCGATACTGCCCAGCGGGGCTTGCTTGGCAATTTATATCAGTACTCTTAATTCTGGCTGCATTGGCTGAGAGAATACATAGCGTAGCTGCCGCTGGCGGGGTTAATGTAGATACAAATCTGCTGAGAACAACATTTACTCCCCCTTCCTGTGCTTTCATTTGCATTAGCAGTACAGGTTAAAAAAAGATCAACCCCTCTCTACCGCCACACACGCGCGCGCACCCAAGAATGGAGATATCTGAGGGACATTTCTATATCGGCACTGTCACGCAGCAAACAAAAGGAGAAACTAATTATGCTCCCTCAGAGTGGACTTTGTACCAGGAAATTGTCCTGGGTCCTGTTTTGAGTGCCTTGACTTAGGTTGCAAATCCTAAGAATGCTTTTCTATGAATAAATTCCACTGAATAAAATGAAATTTCTTTCTGGGTATCCCTGCCTAAGAGCCCCCTCCCCACTTGAATATCTGAATAGGAAAGTAACCTCTGGAGATGTGCAGAGAAGTACCTTCCACAATCCTTATCCATGATGATGATGACAGGATTACCAGCATGCCCAGAGAAAAATGTCATGACCCTTTAATAGAGACTTTTACTGTGTGGAAATAAAGCTTTTAATAGTGTGGAGGAAAATAACACCTGGTAAATAATATCCCCTTAAACCTTTGCTGATAGGACAAGCCCCCCCCCCCCCCCCCAGTTCCTAGCAACTGACACTGTAGCGTTGCCAGCCATAGAGATTTGGGAAATTCCTAGAGTGTTTTTCCCCTTATTTTTGCTCCTACTGCATCATTGAGCAGCAGTTGAAGCCTGGGGTGAAAGCCCCCCCCCCCAATTCCACTTGTACCTTCCAAATCTTACAAATAGACTCCCCAAATGTGCTTCAAATGAGGCTGCCCTTGAATACTATTTGCAGGCTTCAGCAAAAACAAAACGCCCCTGCCAATCTCTTGTCAATAGTGCATGACAAGGTCCACAGTATTTATTTTACACACCGCCACATCCTTCCTGTTAAAATAATAAAAGAACATCTGCAATAAAACCACAGCAAACAAAATTAAAATGAACACTGTGAAAAGCATAGCCACCACCCCTCTTTAAAACTTGTTCCATCAGAACAAATAGGCCAGCTCAGTCTCCTAAAAGCTGAGGAAGAGATGCTTTTATTTACGGGGGGAAATATCTCAAAGCTTTGAGGGTGGTTTAGAGTAGAAGCCATGCTCTGTCCCATGCTAGCGGTTTATCAGTGGGACACCAATTAGGACCCAGTTTCCAGCACTGTAGGAGCTTCTATCCATAATTCCAGGTGCCAGTTGTAATCCATAAAACTCTGAATACTTTTATGGGTTTACATACCTGAGAGACTGCTGCTCTATTATCGTGTTTACTTTAATGCATATTAGTCATCTTTCCATGGCAGAACACTGCCTAAAGAGATGTATAATAAAATCAGCAAAACACATTTAAAATACAATTAAACAAACACAAAAGCAAAGAGCAGAACAGTCGTAAAATATTGTGGCATAATGCTACTTTCCTTTCCACATGAGACTCAGAGGTAGGACAGACCAAATATCTAAATGCATAATCAGGAAGAGACTCAACTCCCAATCAATTTTTGAATAATAATAATAATAGTCGTCTTCTGGTTATAAACCAACAATAAAGCACATCACTCATCTGTTTGCACTGGCTACCAAGCAAAACTGCTACAGGTATGTTTGATGTGACTCTCTTGTTACTTCTATTGCACATATAGGGGTTGGAAATTTTACCTTCATTCCTTTTAAGTATTGGTTGTTATTTTTTATCATTGTTTTCTGTTAACGTTTGTATTTCATGTGTTGCTTTTTAGTCTGATTGCTGCAACCTTTGACTATGTATAATAAACTCAAAAGCCCTTTCCTCACTTGCAGAATAATGCACTTTCACAATTGTTTCCAAGTGGATTTTGCTGAACCGCACAGTAAAATCCAGCTGCAAAGTGCATTGAAAGTGGATTATTCTGCATGTGCGGATGGGGCCAAAGTGGTGCCAGCTTCAGGTGGGGCTTAGAGTTCTCTGGAATTAGAACTGATCTCCACACCACAAAGATCAGTTCCTCTAGAGTAATTTGCTTCTTAGGAAAGTGAACGCTATGGCATTATACCCCACTGATGGCATGGTTTGGGGAAGGGAGGAACCTCTGCTCTTCCAAAGCAGCTGTTTTCTTCAGGGGAAGTGATCCTTGTCATCTGGAGATCAGTCATAATCCTGGGAAATCTCCAGCCTCCACCTGGAAGTTGGTAACCCAAGGTGCAATTTACAGCCTAGCTCAGTGGTTCTCAACCTTCCTAATGCCGCGACCCTTTAATACAGTTCCTCATGTTGTGGTGACCCCCAACCCTAACATTTATCCATTTTACAGATGGAGAACACTGATGCAGAGTCTTAGGCGACCCCTGTGAAAGGGTCGTTCGACCCCCAAAGGGGTCCCAACCCCCAGGTTGAGAACCACTGGCCTAGCTGGAGAAAGGCAAAATGATATTTTATACCAGGGGGAAGATGAGCTACATGTTAGGTCAGAAATGAGACAAAACTCCCAGCAGGGGGACTGACAGAAGAGGGATCTGATAACACACTCAAGAAGCCACCCTACTAGCTTCAGCAGTACATTTCCCAAATACAGGAAAGGAAATAATAAGACTCTGAGAGCTACACAGTAGGAAGTCGAGTGGGATTGGCTATGGAGTTTTCTGTCCAGCTAGGTCTGGAGAAAGTAGCCAGAGATAACTTTTTCTTCCTTTTCCCATAATACAGAAAATGTTGGTCACCCACTGAAGTTGAGAGGAGATGATTGAGGAGGGACAAAAGAAAGAATGTCATCACTCAAAGAGTAATTAGCTGGTGGGATTTACTACCAGTGTAGTAATGCCGACTAGCTTACTTGGGTTTAAGGGATGATTAGAGACTTAGGTTCCTCTTATGTCCTTTAGATGAGGTCAGAAGCGTTCCTCCCATTGGGCAAAGTGGGCAGTTGCCCAGGGTGCCCCCTTGTGGTGGGCGCCAAAAATGGAGGTTCGTTTGTGGGTTTTTGTATTTTCAGTGTTTTTTCCGTTTTTGGCCTGAAGAGGGTGCAGTTTTTAGGCTAGCAGCACCAAAATTTCAGAGATTTTTCGGAAGACTCTCCTGATGATATCACCCAGGTTTGGTGAGGTTTGGTTTAGGGAGTCCAAAGTTATGGACTCCGAAAGGGAGTATTTATTTATTTATTTATTTATTTATTTATTGTTTCGATTTATAAACCGCCCCATCCCCTGGGGGCTCTGGGCGGTGAACAACATTCACATATACAATTAATTAAATCGATAACAACAATATAATACTAAAAACCATTAAAAGCTACTTAAAAACAGCGGTTAGCATCATAATAGGTGCCCTATTATGGCCAATTCAATTTAGATCACCCCAGTAAAAGAAAAGGGAGGGGTCAGGTTCCTCTCTGGGAGGATAATAGGTGGTAAAGTGCAACAGATGGTATGTGCAAGAAGATGCAGGGGGGGAAGGAGAGGGGGAGGGGGAAGGGGGCGCCACTCAGCGACTGGACACTCCAAAGGCCCGGTGGAACAACTCGGTCTTACAGGCCCTGCGGAACTCATCAAGGTCCCGCAGGGCCCGGACAGCTGGAGGAAGAGTGTTCCACCAGGCTGGGGCCAGGGCCGTAAAGGTCCTGGCCCGTGTGGAGGCCAGCCGCATCATCGAGGGGCCAGGAACCGCCAGCAAATTGGCCTCTGCTGATCGCAGAGTACCCCATCCCCCATTGTTTTCAATGGGAGCTAATAGGAGATGGGGGCTATGCTTTTGAGGGTCCAAAGTTATGGACCCTCAAAACATAGCCCCCATCTCCTATTAGCTCCCATGAATCAAACTTCACCAAACCTGGGTGGTATAATCAGTAGGGTCTTACGAAGATACTCTGAAAGTTTGGTGCTGCTATCTTAATAATTGCACCCCTCACAGCAGGCACCCCCTAAATTTCCCCAGATTCTCCTTTTAAATCCACCCCCTTCCTGCCAATGCTTGTTTTCTTTCTTTCTTTTATTCTCTCAATGCCTAATAAAGGTTGTTGTTGTTGTTGTTGTTGTTGTTGTTGTTGTTGTTTGTATTATTTATTTATTGTATTGTGTAGCCTTATTATTATTACAAATCCAATCCCATCTCACAGCATGGATTTAAAGGGAGAATCTGAGGTCCCCAATTTAAACACCATAAAATGTTTTCATAGCAGTAACAAAACATTTTGAAAGCATTTTGATTTTTTTTTTAAAAAAAAACCATTATTTCTGCTGTGTGGCATGGCCCATTGCTGTGTTCAGATTTGTAAGTTGGGGCATGTTCTATAATGTGATGGTGACTTTGAAACGATCTAGTAGAAAAAATCACTGTTTGGTCACGGTGCGGGAGGGTGGCCATGGGGGGGCATCAAACTCAGGTTTTGCCCAGGGCTCCAGTTTGCCTAGGTACGCCACTGGATGAGGTCCCAACTGAAAAGAGGTATGTCAGTTGCTGAATTACAGTACTGTGAACTGCTGTAAAACTACCATAAAGCATACTGTTGGGTAATGCAGAAAGGCACAGCATGGGTCTCCTGCCATTGAACTTCCCCCATCTATGTGGTTTCTCCATAAAAATTCTTTGTTTGGCTATCCTAGCAAACTGCTACTACTGATGTGCTTGGGTTTTTTTTTGACCTTGTGGTTCAAACAACTATTTCCTATGCTACTTCTGGGGTACTACCTATTCTAGGTGGCTTTTTACTTAAGCTACCAGTTGACTCCTATCTTTTTCCAAACAGCCTGTCTGCTTGGAACATAACCTTGAAATAGATTTCTGGACTTTATTGCCACTGTCTGTTGGACCTGATCTTGTCAGATCTTTCCTCTAGCTGGATTTGATTCTGCCAAGTCTACCTGATCTGTTTCCATTAAATATATTCTGGCTTGGCAAAATAAAATATAATCTGGCCTGGCAAAAATCCAGGTGTTCTACAAAGTCCCCAACAGCTGCCTACCTTACCAGGTTGCGGTGTGGATTTAAGAGTGCATTTTAGAACTGGATAAATGCTGTTGGAATGATAAAAACAACACATTGAATGCTGCACACTTTGGGTTTTTGCATTTTCCGGCAGAACTTTATATTACTGAAACTTACAATCAATGAGCTGCATAGAATCTCACTAACCGTACAGCCAAATATATATTTGAGACTGTGGTACTTATTCATTTCTTTCTTCTGCTAAAGCGAAGAGAAACTCCTGCCCATGGCACATGGCTCGTTTTGCAATTTGCTGATGTCATCCAGAGTGGGTTTGATCCAAGGGCAACTGTGGCAGCTGTTCTGGGTCCTGGGCTGGGGTGCTCCAAATGAAGAGGGCAAAAAAGAAGGCTGCCGCCACCATTTGTGCTCATTCCATTCAAGGCTTGGACTGCCCACAGGCAGCAATAGCTGCTTATGCCTACCCAGTGTCCATACTCAGGCAGTCAACTTCCAGTGGTGGAAGTTCCTAGACATCTCGCATGGATGAGAGGCATGCCTTGCTAGGCACTGGCAGAGGAGTGGGCTCGGTAGAAGGAGCAGTGATGTTGGGGCCCAATTTGGAACTTTTGCCCAAGGCCACAGATTTAATAAAACCATGCTGAGATCACCACAGAGTCCTAGGCTGCTGAAACAGATCTGATTTGGGACCAGCACTGAGAGGGTTCTCCAGAAGATCAAAATGTCACATAGATGGTTGAAACGATGGCTGTTTTGGACATCATCAAGGCTAATGTGCCCACCAAGGATACAAGAAACAGATTATGGAGGGAAGCTATAGATGCTACTACACACATACACACATTGGCATTAATTAACATACAGTAAATCTGAATATAGTACAGTGAATAAAAGATAGCCGTTCAGATATGCTACATTCCATTCACGGTATCTGATTGCTTTCAGTAAAAATGTTGCAAGTGGTTTGATTATTTTTGGGTTTAGGTTGGTCATAAGAAAGGGTGTCTTGAGGTCATTGGAGTACCATTCCCTATCACAAAGCAATGGAGAAATAAATTTAGTACATATTCTAGAATTAAAAGAGCAGTATAACATGGGTAAGTGATTCTAACTCATATTCCCTGCAGGGGCAAACTCTATTCAAATACAGATAGGCTCATTCCACACATGCAGAATAATGCACTTTCAAACTGCTTTCAGTGCTCTTTGAAGCTGTGCGGAATGGCAAAATCCACTTGCAAACAATTGTGAAAGTGGTTTGAAAACGCTTTATTTTGCGTGTGCAGGAGGGGCCATAGACACTGCCACATTTCACCTAAAGTGGAATACTAGCCAAACTTGAGACACCTGTAAAACATCTGGATAAAACATCTTCAGAAATTTTAAAGGAATTAATTGAGGGCTTGGAAAAGGAGTCTGTAACAGGAAGGGCATATCACAAAAAATGTTCATAAGGTGCTTAGATAATTTAAAAAAATATATATTGGGGTGTTCATGATGCCAAAACATTCTGAGAGTCTGAGAAGCAATTGCAAAGACCCTTCATCGGGATGACCCTTCAGTGGGATGTTCTTGTCTCTGCTTGCATAGCCAGTTTGGTCTTCATGCCTTTTTCCAGTCCAGTGAAATCATGTGCTTTCTTTTTATGTTTCCAAAATACCAAATATAATATCTCCTGCTGGATCAGGGGTGAGTTAATGGCTTGGAATCAAACCATTAATTGCCTGCGGTGTCAACATCTGCGAGGTTAGAAAGGGGCTTGCTTTCCTCATTATAACTTTTAAAAACCACCATCAATGCCTTCTCCTTCTGCCTTTATTGACTCAAGGACAAGACATGGTGGCTCTTAAACAGGGGGTTCCCTGAAGGTGGCACCTAATTAACGGTCCATCTACAGCTCTGTTTCTCTCTGCCCATATTCCCATGAACTACAACTGTAGTACTCATTAGGCAGACAAAGCACAATAACCAAAATAGACAGCAAATTAAATTCACAGTGGCGAAGAGCCAGCGTGGTGTAGTGTCTAAGAGCAGGTGGATTCTAATCTGGAGAACTGGGTTTGATTCCCTACTCCTCCACCTGAGTGGCAGAGGCTTATCTGGTAAACCAGATGTGTTTCTGCACTCCTACATTTGTGCTGGGTGATCTTGGACTAGTCACAGTTCTTCAGAACTCTCTCAGCCCCACCTGCCTCACGAGGTGTTTGTTGTGGGGAGAGGAGATCAAGGAGCTTGCAAGCCTCCTTGAGTCTCCTTACAGGGGAGAAAGGTGGTGTATAAATAACTCCTCCTCTTCTTCTTCAGGATCATCCTAGAGCAGGTTTTCCTTTTGTCACAGAAATGGTCAAATACCTCCCTTTATTTTAAAGACCAAGATCCTTTGATGGAAATAGAACTGTATTGATAGAATACAGATGAGTAAAATGCCACTTAGAAATATTAGAGCTGCAGCTGGGAGTCTTAAATCTGAATTTCCTTTCCATATAAATGCTGAGCTTTGGAGCTTTTCTCATTACAACAGGACCTAGTGGACCGCTCTATCTTTCTGTTGCTCTTAGCTGGCATCGTTGAGCTGTCTGTGCCTATTTTCACTTCTAGATGCCCATTTCACTTACTATCCTGAGCACAGCGTACTCATGTTCAGGATGGACAAAGCATGGGAGGTAAATCTGATCAAAACAAAATAGCAACCAGAATTTTCAGGGTAGAGTGATAATTTTTATGGGGATTGAAGTCTTTTTTTTTCTAATCAAGGGGCAAAGGGTTGGTCGGTTTCTCTAAAATCAAGGTGGAGTTCTTCCAGTGTTATCACTAGCTGATCCAAGTCATCAGAACTGACTTAGGAATAATACTTATTAACACATATGGACCAAAATTTCAAGAAATGTCTGCAACCCATTAACCAAAATAGGATCCTCTCTGTCGAGCTACATACACTTTATCATTTGAACAGGTAGTTGAACTAGTGAAAGGAACTATTCAAAACAGAAAAAAAAAACTGATTGTAACTCGATGCAATGCTCAGATTTCATGTATTTATATCAAAACTGAGAAACATTAATATTATCCCACACTAATAATTCTAAGAAAGCAATATTCTTTATCTCAGCAGTAAACGAAATGTTGGCAGACAGTAATATTTCTTCCAAATGAAAACTGCCTAAAATGAATTAATTCTATAAATAGTATTTGAAAAGGGTTTTTTTTTTAAAAAAAGCTTTTGCACTGTGCCATATAACATTTATTGCTCTTATCAGTTTTGTGCGTGGAAAACCTTTTCTAATCAATCTCTTTTTATCAGGTTGATTTAGTATTTCATTCTGCGCCGATTCAAAGAAAGACACACACCCCCTCCCTCTGGCCACTCTTTTCCCTGGTTTAATTTATAAATTCTTCACTGTAATTTAGTTTGGCTTGTGGTTATGTCTGTTCTTGTAACAAGAATGTTCTAAAGTAGGCTAGGCACCCTACTTGAGCGAGTGGGTGTGTTCTCTGTGGTCCTTTCTTAACCAAAATAAGTTGTCCTGAGGATGTCCTAAACAAACCTGTCTGCTCATTTTTGTGTGTGTGCAGCACAGACAAAAATAAAGCATTTGAGGAGATGCCCCCCATGCGTGTTATTTCCTCCACACAATTTAAATATTTTTACTTTCATTTTGCCCTGCCGATGATTTGCTGCTTGCCTGCTCCATTGTGTCCACCATTTTTGTGAAGATCTCCTGGGACGTTTGCTCTGCAGGCATTGCAGCCACCTGCCTTTTTACTAAACAAAGTACTTAATTGAACTCAGCTAATCTTGCCAATTTTGGCAATATATAGTTTTCCCTGTGGCTTTAAAAAAATGTTTATATGACGTGTCTTTGAAGCTTCACAGACTCAATATGAGAATCCATGCCGATTCTTATATTGAGTCTGTGAAGCTCTGAAGGCACATCATCTGAAAAAAAAAAACCACAGAGAAAACTATATATTGCCGAAATCGGCAAGAAGAGTTTAGTTCAATCATGCACTTTATTCAGTAAAAAGGTAGGTGACTGCAATGCCTGCAAAGCAAACGTCCCAGGAGATCTTCACAAAATGGCGGGTGCAACAGAGAAAGCAAGTGGCAAATCACCAGTGGAGGAAAATGAAAGCAAGCCAGTTCTTTGGACCACATGCTGCTAAAGAAGGGGACATTGTGCTATAGCTGATATTCTGCCACCTACCCATTTTCTGTTGCTGATGCCAGAGGACAGAGAGGCTTGTTATTTCCAAGCACTCTCTATTATTATTATGTTGAGATATCGATATATCAATGCAGAGAGTGAGTGAGCTTCTTTTCTTTCACTTAAAGGAGCCTACCACATGGAAAGGGGGGTGAGGGAGAAGGTGTGGATGGAAGTGGGAGGGAGTGGGAAGGAGTGGGAAGGCTGGCTATGGGTGGAGGGAAGATGCCCAAGGCAAAGCTGTGCTCACTGACAAATCTGCCCCACTCTGGCAGTGAAGCAAATTAAAATCATGCTAGAAGTAGTCTCACTTGCTGAGGAGAGAATGAAAAGTGAAAGTTGGGCTTGAAGAAATACATCTGTACAAGAAATCTTGCTGCGATGGACATTCGCCTCCACCTTGCAGTAAACACATTGTGCATACTCAGCCTATGATGTTTATATGGGAACTAGTACGGGAAGGATATTTTTTGTTCTGCATTGTAAATTTTAGAACTATTGGTTGTTGTGGGCTCTCTCTGAAGATACACCTCTGAAGATGCCAGCCACAGATGCAGGTGAAACATTAGGAACAAGATCTACCAGAACACAGCCACGTAGCCTGGAAAGCACACAACGACCAGTTGAGTCCAGCCGTGAAAGCCTTCAACAGTACATTTAGAACTACTGTTTCAGGGCTGTGTTTCTTTGGTGGGAGTTCCCTTGTGACCTTCATCTAATGAACTATACAACAAGAGTTCACCTGAAGACTTTCTGGGCCACCTACAAGAGGAAAGAAATGGACTTGAGGTTGGCAAGCTGTGAAAAAGGGAAAAGTTAATTGTTAAACTTGAATAGGGTCATGGTTTTGTTACATTACTAAGTTCTATGATGAAATGATTTGTAAAAATGGAAAGTAAAAAAAAGAAAATTTGTTCTAAATTGTTTGCAAGTTTCATTCCAAGTCCTGACCTACATAACACAAGCTGAGATTACACCTTTTCCTGCTTTCCTACACTGGGAAGATTTCTATCAGGGGTGCCTTTGGAAACTATTTGGGGTGGAGGGGTGTGTGGAGCTACGATTGCTTAACTCCAGGTGGGACCTGGAGGTAGGGTTGCCAGCTTTGGGAAATACCTGGAGATTTTGGGGGTGGAGCTTGAGGAAGATGGAGATATGGGAAGGGAGGGACATAAGCAAGGTATGATGCTATAGAGTCATCCGTGCAAAGCAGCCATTTGCTCCAGAGAAACTGTTCTTGGTTGCCTGGAGATCAATTATAATAGCAAAAGATCTCCAGCTGCCTCCTGGAAGTTGACAACCATAGCTTGGAGATCTCTTGGAATTACAACTGACCTCCAGGCTACAACTGAGTTAGGTTGTCATTTACAAGATGGAGGATAAGAAATCAGTTCCTCTGGAGAAAATGACTGTTTTGAAAGGTGGTCTCTACAGCATTATACCTCACTGAGGTCCCTACCCTCTCTGAGGCCTTCTGCACTGTAGGATTCAACCTTAGTTTGACGTAGGTTCGACCTGGGTACTCTGCACAGCAGTAGGGTTCGACTTGTGTCTGTCTCTGCTCCCCCCCCCACTGTCAAATTTTTGAGCTCGACTGGGAGGTACGACTTTTTGCTGAACCCAGGTTGCACTCAAGCCGAAGCCGACACAGTGCGGAATCTCCCTCGGCTCGACTCTCCCAGCCAGCCAATCACAGTGCACTATTTTGGCCATGTGCAGAATGGGAGACTCGCGGCGGTGAAAAGTGCACCTTCAAAAAAAAACCCTTCTCGTGAACAAAGCAACAGTTCAGCTCTGCTCGTTCTGCTCTGACAGAGAAGGCTCGTGAAAATGCAGATTCCCGCCAGTTTGTGACAGGCGGGAAATCGGAGCTTTGTGATGTTTGTCCTGGCGTAAGCTCCCTGCTTGGCAAAACAAAAGGGGCCTTTTACACATGTTTCTACCATGCTTAGGCGGCAACCAATGCAGGAAATGAGAATTGAAAGGCGCTTGGAGGTAGCCCCACCCTCTGAACTTCAGATTCCGGAGAAGCAACTCAGCTGCTGCTCTTGAATAACAGAAGAGTCGAGGCTCAGGTAGCGATTTCCACTTGACACCTGTATGAGTCAAGTAGGTCTCACCTCTGCTTATGCAGGAGAGCCCCTCTGAATCATTCTGTACCAGATTCTACCCTGGAATCTCTAAGAATTTCTCAACCCAGAGTTAGGACCCCTGAGGGAAAGTATATAGGTGGGGAGAAAGGGTTTTGCAATGCATGTTAAATGCATACTTTAAAGAATGGAAATAAATCATATGTTAATCATTTCTCTTCTTAATAAAGCTGGATGCCCCTCTTGGGAGAACCAATAGATTTGCCTACAACTCTCAGCAGATAAAGAGACTTTGACAACTTGTTTTAAATAGCTGTTAGCAGCCAAATCCCTGAATACCTTTTCATTTCGTTTCCCCTCTTCTTCTTTCTCCTGTGAAGACACCAGGCCTCTACTCAGTCAAACTAGTGTACGATGCACATACTAGGGGTGTTGGACCAAATGTATTGCCACGGCCTAGGCTATACACATTTATAATGTGTGAGCACAGCATCTGTGTTCATACAAACTGTATGACTAAGTTCTGCCCCCATGTCTGGGAACATTTATTCTCAAAAATGCAAGAGGGGAGGTGTATAGAAGGGGAAGTGGGTGTGTTTGAGAGCAGGCACCTGTTTTGTCAGCAATTCCAAATAATATATACATTGGATCACAGTGATCAGGATAATTTTTCTTTAGAGTATTGATAGTAGAGTAATATATACTCGGGGAGAGGGATTAGCTAACTATACAGAGACCAGTGCTTGGCCAGGTTCCTTCTATGGTTAAAGGCATACTGCCGGGGTTGCCAACTTTCAGGCAGTGGCTGGAGATCCCCCACTGTTACAATGGATCTCCAGGTGATAGAGATCAGTTTTCACCTGAAGAAAATGCCTCCTTTAGAAGGTAGAGTCTATATGGCTTCATACCCCGTTGAACTCCCTCCCCTCCCAAACTCTGCCCTGCTCAGGCTCCAACCCCGAATCTCCAGATATTTTCCAACGCAGAACTGCCAACCCTGCATATTGCTTAATCATTGAGTATCAATCTTGTGACCAGTTACTGAGATAAGAAGACTTCCTCCCTGACACACTTCCCCCCCCCCCCACTCCAGTTAGCATGGTGAGGTGTCAGAGTCTACTGGACCTGAGTTAGGTTGTCATTTACAAGATGGAGGATAAGAAACTCCCATCCCCTTTCCCTGGTGCTTGTCCTCACTCTGACAAGCTGCAGGGGACAAATGAGGGGGGCGGGGGGTGCAGAGAAGTGTTTGGTGACCTCAATAATGATGTTATTTCCAGAAGTGTATCTGGAAATTATGCCACCATGTTGCCAGCTACTCTAGCATTCACTTGGAAGTCTATGGTTTAACATAGAGTTTTAAATGACTGCTTCACCATCAGACAACATAGGAAACTAGCCCACCTGGGTGATTTATTTCTCCTGCCCGGGGATCCTGGAATAAACCTCCTCCTGCTAGCTCAACTGAGGCAGCAGACCACACCGTTAAAAGCAACAGGGTTTATTAAAATAATTATTTAAAAAGGTCAGGAATAACATCAGAGAGTGGGTGTATTAAAATAACAGAGTATAATTTCCTATCGTACACTTACACACATGGAGGAAGGAAGATTGGCAGGTGGATGATGCTGGCAAGATGGTTTTGACCCTGTGCTTTTCATAGTGACACTAAGGGTTCAGCATACCTGTTCTCTTCTCAGATGTTCATACACTTTTTTCTATAGGAGGGAAATTCACCCCACTTCATTTGACCTAGCAGCCAGCAGTTCAAACCAGAACGCTTTGAAATGCAAAATGCAGCCACAAGCTTTTTTATCTTGCCTTCGTTTGATACGGACCCTTCCCTCTGTGACTTTTTTTTTACACTTGGGGGACATATCAGGGAGCAGGATATTGCTTCAAGTTTTATGACAATCAACTTTCTAATTTTTAAACTGCTTAACCTGTCAGGTTGATTTATACAAGGGAGACCATCTCTTTATCTGCTATAGACCATCCGCCAACACAGTTATGTTGTTTCTGGTTATGCAGCTGAAATGACATCATCACATCACCAAATGCCCGCTCTGTAAGTCTGCAACCCCAAAAGTCTTCTGGGCTGAGTCCAAGGGCTGAGTCCAATTAGATCAGCTTCCTGCCTCAGAACAGAGGCAATCAGCGGGGTTGTGGGCAGAGCAGAGGCCACATCTGTAAAGTAGTCAGAATCAGGCCCCTTTGCGCCCAGATGTGCAGAGGTTTCATCTAGTGAATAACCACAGGACAAGTCTTAGAATTAAAATGGGCTGCAGCCCTTTTTATTGAGGCAGAAGTTGGGCAAGCAAGAGGAGCACATCCATTCAGTAGCCGGTCAGCACCTAGGGCTATTACAATTTATCTCCAGACTATCAAGGCTGGTTCCCCTCTAGAGCAAATGACCTCTTTGGAGGGTGGCATTATATTCTAATGAGAAGAAGAAGAGTTGGATTTATATCTCCCCCTTTCTCTCCTGTAAGGAGACTCAAAAGGGTGAACCTGCTAAATCCCACCACTGGAGCAAGGATTGAAGAATCTTGCAGACTGAGGAATAATTAACAATCCAAGAGGATATATGAAGGTGTCAGGACTGTCCCTTCCACAGGTGCAGACTCCTTTGAGAAAGGGGATTCGTCAGAGGAGGGAAAGAAGTTAACACATGCTAACATGAAGACTCTGCATTGTAAGGGTGATATGTTAGCGAGGTAGCTGACCCCTAACCCATAGGGACTCTGAATCTCTAAGGATCTGGGACAGCATACACTCACTTTGTTGGGAAGTCGAGACTGGTCTTGGTTCATGGTCTAGCCAATCTTGTTGTATGGTCTTCCAATCTTGTTTTAATTATTCACGTGATATATGATTCATCACACATTGTCAGTAGTATTCTGCTTTGATTCACTGCCAACATCTGGTAATTGGAGGCCCCATGGCTCTGAATACAAAGGCTCTGTTTATGCAGGCCATGACTAACAGCTATCCAGAGACTTTTCTTCCAGAAGTGGGTCTTAAAAGTGTTGTGGTTTTAATCCAGTCTGGCCAAGTTAGGCAGAGAATTGCTGATTTTCAACATGCATTTTTGGAACAGGATTTGGAACGGTACACATCTTTTCTTTTTAGTATGAAATAAGCACTCACTCTCGAACATCTGCAGCTACATGTTTTCTAGCAGAATATGTGCTGAAATTTCCTTCCTAGCTAGTATTTATTTGGACTGTCAGTTCTGATAAATCATATCTTTGCCATATGGCAGATGCATCATAATGGATTTTGTTGGAAAAGTTAATTAAAATTTATTGTTAATAAGGTGCTCTGAAGCAGGACTGGATTCAAGCATATATGGAATAATATTTTGGGGAACATATCCTCTGCCTGTATATGCCTAAACTGAAAAACTGTCTATGCACAGAAAGGTAGATCATCTTTCTTCCACTCTTCCAATCCCATGTGTGGATATGTGGCATCACATATGATGAAACAGTTGTCCTTCTTCACTGCTTATCTTCTAATTTTCTTTTATTACATCTCTCTTTTTCTTGAATAATAGTAAAGCAGCTAGTAGTGCAACTGCTGCTGCTGCTGCTGCTGCTACTATGGGTTGCCAGCTCTGCATTGAAGATTTATTTATTTTATTTATTTATTGCTTAGATTTGTAGACCACCCCATCCCCAAGGGGCTCTGGGCGGTGAGGTTGGAGATGGAGTGGAGATGGAGTGAGGAGGGTGAGGTTTGGAAAGGGCGGCAATTCAGTGGGATGTAATGCAATAGAATCTAACTTCCAAAGTGGCCAATTTTCTCCAGTTGAACTGATCCCTGTCTCCTGAAGTTCAGCTGTACTAGTAGGAGACCTCCCGCTACCGCCTGGAGGGTGGCAACCCTACTACCACCATTAATTATTTACATGTCACCCCTGAACTATTCGTCTCCCGTTGTGTCATGATCTGGCCTTGCTTTGGCCGATCCTCTCACGTCTCCCAGCTGGGATGTGGGATCCTCTGTCAGGGATTGCTGGTGTAACCTCTAACTGTGGGTTCTGTGGAGCAGAACTTGGAAGGAGTTGCAACAACTAAATTTAAAACAAAATGGTTTACTTTTCTTAACAAATAACACTTATTAAACAATAACATTTGAGATTAACACCTCACAGTCCTGTTGAGTTGCATTTCAAGTCCTGATATTTACAGTCTATTGATAATGCCAAGTCCAATTCTTCCTGCTGGTGGTTGGCTTATGGAGACTTCAGAGGCTTAGTGTACTGGATCCAAGATGATGAAGGTCCCCAAAAGAACTCCCATCAACTACATACACAGAAAGCCCTGAAACAATAAATTCTAACATTTACAATACAGCAACAATAAACAACTCCCTTCCCACTAGTTCCCAACAACTTTGCAGTTACCTTAAACAAGGTGTTAAGAGCTTATAAAGAAATAAATCAAGGTCCCAGCCTGGTAGCCTTGCTTCCTCCAACTTCATGAGTTTTTGCAACCTCCTGCTGCTTTGAGTCTCCACCCCTTTATGGGTCAACCCATTCTGAACAGAGGGGTTACACTGGCTCTCGCACATCATGTAGTTTCGCATTCAGCCTTGAGGTAATCTGTCCGTTAAGAACCTGCACTTCAAAACGGAGAGGTGGTTGTATTGTTTTGCTCTGGTGAAGGCCAGGCCGTTGCCTTCTCTTAAGAATGCAGGGGCACTGCTTCCCTCCTTGGGAACTGGTGCTTGGCATGGGTGATGTGGAACAAGGGGTGTGGAGTGGGGTATAACAGCTGTTTTGGTGCTAAAACTTTAGTTCTGTCAATAGAAGTCGAAATGCTTTATTCTGATGCTGTTTACAATAAAAGAGATTGCTTGAACACGACATTCAATAGAACAGTCCAGGGGCGTAACACATTGTAGTGAACATGCACATAAAATCTCACGATACAAAAATCACAAAGCCACTTCAAACACAAGAAGACATGTTAGCAGCCACAGAAACCAGAGCCATAGGATAAAAACAAAAATCTATTTCCCAAGAGGGAGGAGGAGGAAACAAACAACCAGAAATAGAACAGGCCAATGCAGTGAGCCAAAAACCCAGTTTTTTAAAAAAAGAAAAATTATTTGCTGGCACTCGAAATTAAGAAGAACAGGAGCCAGGCGAGCAGCTGAGAGGAACTCATTCCAGAGGAGGAGCTGCTAAAGGAGAGGTCTTTTCTATAATGTATTTTCCACCCACCTCACTTCATAGGGCAGGGACGTATGTAGGTTGGGCATTCATGGGAGCAGGTTGGCCTTTAAATACCTGGGGTTTTTTTGGCACTCTGGAGTGTCAGAAGTACCTTGAAGTGGTACCTCAGTCAAGCAGAAGAGCCAGAGCGGGCACCATTATCTAGTCTACATCTTTTATTTTCTATGTAAAAAGCTATTGTTCTCCAGTCCGGAGGAGGACTGCCATTTGGACTATTTGGTTTCAAGTGTAAAATTGCCTAAAGCAGCACTCTCCATGTCACCTTGACCTGCCCATTCCCTTTTAGAGATGTGGAAAAGAAGAACAACAATAACAGCGAAGAGATGGACTGCTAATGGGCATTCTCTTCCCTTTCTTTCCACCCATAGATAGCCCTTGACCTCTCCCTGGTTGCCCCAGTGATTTATTTAATCATGCCTTCTAGGCTGAGTGTGTCACTCCTGTGTCCCAACCAACCCCTTGCTCACCGTGGACTGACAAGAACGTGTAGCTCAGTGGTAGAATTCATTTTGCATGACAAAAGTTAGAAGGTTTAATATCTGGCCCCTCCAGTTGAAAAGGAATTCAGGTTGAGAAAAAGCTCCACAGTTCCTGCTGGATAGTATGAGAAGAGAATAAAGGTCTAACCAGAGGCAGGCTTAGTGGTTCTGGGAGTCTGGGCAAAAATCCAGGATGGGGGTTCCAAATCACATGATTCCCCCCACCCCCCCTTATACCTACCCCCTGCCTTTGGAGTCCAAACAGTTGACAACCCTTGCACTGTGTGAGGTGGGCATCAGTCACTGTTGCCCAAACCTCGGCATGGAACAGATGTGAACAGTTGATGCTGCCAAGCTGGCTGTCTGCCCCCCCTCCTCCAATAGGAGAACAAAGGGTAATCAGCCCATCCCAGTATGGAATCCAGGGTAGCTGCCCATGTTATCCTTTGGTTAACACCCCCTCTATATTTTATTTATTTATTTATTTATTATATTTATATACCGCCCTCCCCCGGAGGGCTCAGGGCGGTGAACAGCTAACATAGATAGAGCACAATAAAACCAAAAACTAAAATCAGTTAAATATTAATTAATTTGGCTCTATATAAAATAAACCCCACCCCATTAAAATGCAGCACACTAAATCAGCATAACAGATGGCACCTACAATCAAGTCCCCTAAAAAAGAAAGGGGGGGGGGCGGCAGAATCCACTGATGTTATAAAAGGAGGAGGGGGGCCATCAGCGGCCAGCCTCCCCAAAGGCCCGGCGGAACAGCTCAGTCTCTGGGTCTAACACAGTAGAAGGAAGCTTATTCATATATGCTTCTTACAACTAGAGTAGTGGGAAATCCAGATGGGGAGAAGTTAAGGATTCACAGCTGGGTCATGTTGCATTTTACCTACTGCTAGATATGTCTGGAGTACTTTTGCCATGGTCTTTTGGAAACTTGTTCAAGGGATGCTATATTGGGGGGTGAGAGGAGACTGTTTTCCCCCTCTCTTATTATCCAGTCAAAGACGTACTGAAGTTGGGATCGTATGTGTGTGGAAGGAGGGGAACACGGAAGCAGCAGGAGCACCACGTAAAGCACAGCTGGTGTGCAGAGCACAACATAACAAGGTGTTACTTTGTGTTCACCCTGTCAACCTCGTCCTTAACCTTGTCAAAACCTGTTTCAAATCATTTCTAAACAAAAGTACATTAATTTAAGACTGATAAACATTTGGAAAATGCAAGAAACTGAAAATTCTGGAACCTGTTTTGAGAGGTGAGGAGGAGGACGAAACAGTTACAATTCCATGGCTGGATTTCAGAGCAAGGTTGTTCCTGTGTCTCCTACAGATGCTCTCACTGACAAGCCAGACAGTTATAGGGGTGGGTAGCAGGTAGAGGAAAATCCCAAGCTTGCTGCCCCCTCAGGGCACAGCCAACCAGTTGTGTAAAATCTAGTGTTTGGGGTATTGCTGCAAGGAGCAAATCTGGAGTGTAAATAAATCTTGAATGGGCACAGTCAGCTTGCCAGGAATCTGCCATTTGCCATATTTCCCTGCAGCTGCTGCTCCCTGGATGCAGAGATCTGCAGAAACAGTTGAAGCACAAGCACTGTGAGGATGTCTCCGCGTTTCTTTGTGCATGAGTGAGAGAAATCACCGTCCATTCTGAACAGAGAAGCCACCGACCAATGGGATTGGCCACACTTTCGGAGACAAATTTGGCTGTTACTACCTGTTCACAGTGATTTCATTGGTTGTCCACAGAACGCCTACTCTCCCACTGGGCAAGCTGAATACCAGGCACATGTTCATTCTCCTCCTCCTAGATAGCAGAATGTTGTCAGGAGGGCAGAGCAGGCAGAAGGAGATGCTTGAGTCTTTGTTTTCCTCTTGCAGCTCACAACATTTTGCTAGAGCTGTGTATGTGTGTGTGTGTGTGTGTGTGTGTGTGTCTAAATAGCTGTAGATTTTCATACTTTTTTTTGTTCATCAAGGTTTTTATGAGACTTGGGGCCCAGAAATCGCACATTGCTGTGTGCCACGACCAGCTTCTTTTAGAAACATAAATCTAACACAAGTACAATTTTCTGGCCTACTCCTCATAATCTGGAACATGGCTTTAACAGCCGTGCTGAGGTTTATTTGGGTTGGTGGGGATTCCTGCCTCTGTGTTTGTGTGTGTGTAAGTGGGAGTGGGAGGCTGGAATTCTCTACAGGCTTACAAGGTTTAGATACAGTCAAGAAGCATATTTTTACAGCATCGATTCTGGATATATATTTTTAAATACCTCATAATTATAGCAATAATGTTCCCCGCCCCACTTTCTTAAGCAGAAGGATTTTACCTTAAAGATGTCTATCTATAGCAATGTTAATGCAATTCTAACTTTTGCAGATGTTCATTTGCGCTGCGTTTTATTGTTTTAATCTGAATATGGTGATTCACCACTAGAAACTTTTAATGAAGAGAGGGAGTGAAACGGTTTTTAGCAGAGCCCCTTCTTTCTCTGCAGAAGGTCCCAAGTTAAATCTCTGGTTAAAGGACCAGGTTGTAAGTGATGTGAAATACCTCTGCCTAGGACCCTGGAGACCGTCTGCTGGTCAGACAGTATGGACCTTGATAGATTGGTTGAACTAAGTAGGATGTAGCATTGTGTGTTCATAGGAATACCAAACCCATCAACCTCTGTACTGTCTACTCTGGCAGCAACTCTCTAGTGTCTTTCGCAACACCTGCAAAGGAGATTCTTTAGCAGGAGATGCCTGGCAGGGACAGATCCTGTGACCTGTATGCAGTGGTGGGATTCAAATGATTTAACAACCGGTTCTGGTGGCGAAATTCAAATCATTTAACAACTGGTTGTTTACAAGCACCATTTTAACAACCGGTTCTGCCGAAGTGGTGCGAACTGGCTGAATCCCACCACTGCCTGTATGCAAAGGATCTGCTCAACCGCTAAGCTGGTGGCGTGGTCAGGGATGTACCTAAGGACATGCATCTGATAAAATAGGTCTGATGCATGGTCTGCATCCCAGAAGGGAGGGGGGGGGGTGCCTCCCGAAATGATTCATATCGGACAAATCCACTCACCACCGAATTATGCAATCAGCTTTGCAGACTGCTGGTATATGGATGGAGCTGGAAAGCTTTTTCCTCAGCAGGAAGCGGTTTTTCATGTCTCACATCTGTGGTAATTTGGTATGCAGGTGTTGACTGAAATGGCCTGTTTTATATTAAAAATGGTTCTGTTTCATTTCTCAAGTGTCGACTTTCAGACTACAAGGTGTTGAAACTCTGTTATGGAAATATCAGACGTTTGTTCATTATGCACCTCATTTCTGCCCAGCTCCCCCACCCTCCCCGTGGGACTCAAAGGAGCTTACAATATTGTCCTCTTCTCCATTTTATCCCCATGACACCACTGTGAGGCGGGTTAGGCCTCTGAGATCAGACAACTGAGCAAGCTCCCGTGGCAGCTTGGAGAGCCAGCCCTGGGTCTCCTAAATCCTAGTCCAGGGGTCTGCAACCTGTGGCTCTCCAGATGTTCATGGACTACAATTCCCATCAGCCCCTGCCAGCACGGCCAATTGACCATACTGGCAGGGGCTGATGGGAATTGTAGTCCATGAACATCTGGAGAGCCACAGGTTGCAGACTCCTGTCCTAGTCTGACACTCTAACCTGCACATTACACAGACTTCAGGTAAGCAGTAATGGATGGTGAGGCATGACCGTTTCTTTCTCTTTTTAACCAATTCTGCCCTAGTCACCGCCAACTGTTATGTACTCATTTATGCAAGAGAAATATTTGATTACATCAGCATTCACTATGAGAGTGATCAAAGCTCCCACAGCTTTTAAATTCAAATCTTAGCCTTTTTTTAAACCCTTGTGTGTCCATTTATCGGCAGATTGAGAATTCACTTCACATATTCAAGTGAAGTTGGCGATAGGCCACAAAAGTTGGCGATACAATAGTCTTGCAGGAGCCACAAGGCTCCTTTCTGTTGCAACAAAGCAGTATGGTTCCCTCTCTGGAATGGCCCTTACATGCAAAAAGTTTCAACCCCTGGCTTTTCTAACTGTAGAGATATAATAGGGTTTCCAACTTCAGGTTGGGAAATACATGGGGATTTTTGGGGGGAGCCTGGAGAGGGTGTGGCTTGGGGTGGGAAGGGACTTCAGCAGGATATGATGCCATGACATCCACCTTCCCAAGCCACCATTTTCTTTAGGTGAAGTAATCTCTGTCACTTGGAGATCAGTTTCAATAGCAGGAGATCTCCAGCCCCCACTTGACGGTCGGCAACCATAGAGATCAAGCAGAAAGGCTCAAATGGGAATCACCAGGAAGCAGTGTCAGGCTGAGAAGGTAATGCTGGACTAGACGGACTGATGGGCCAATTTAAGCTGACATGTTTCTGAACGCACAAGTTGGGCCCAGGGTTCTACCCTGTGAAACAGTCACAAGTGGGTTGAGGACTCCCCTTGATTTCTGCCCAGGCAATGCCTGATTCAGACTCTGACTGTGGAGAAAGGATTTCAGCTAAGGTCGTCAACCTTCAGGTGGTGTCTGGAAATCTCCTGGGATTAGAACTGATTTCACCTGGAGAAAATGGCTGCTTTGGTAGGTGGACGGTATGGCACTATATCCCATTGAAGACTCTTCTCCTCCAACCCGCCTTCCGCAAGCTCCAATCCCCCCCCCCAAATCTCCAAGTATTTCCCAACCCAGACCTGACATCCCCAGTCGCAGGTCTAGCAGGCATACCACCAGAGCCGTATGGAGGAGAAATGGGGCCTGGGACAAAACTTCCTCCAGGTGCCCCCTGTGGGTTGCGGAGCCCTGCCCCGCGAGTTACAGAGTCCTGCCCCCCATGTAGCTCTGGCGATGTCTAAATAGGCTAAAAAAGATGCTGGTGGGCAAGCAAATGAGCGGGGGTCGCCTCACCTTGTGTGGTTTCTGAGTTCCGCAGCTGGTGGCAGCAGCAGTGCAAGTGGAGGGGAGGAAACACACGCACTGACTCGCGGGTCATGTGGGGGTCCTATTTTGTGCCCCCCACTTGACCAGATGGTGTGCACCCAGGGACATTGGGTACCCCATGTCACCAGGCACATATGCCAATCAAAATGGAGCCCCGCCTTCAGCTGGCTGCAACTCCCACGTGTAAATGATGCACACACGTGCCAGCCAATCAGAACGCTCGATTGCCTCTTTGACTCGTGATGTGGAACCCCGCGCTATTTCCTGAATGGAAAATGAGTGGGGAACAAATGTCTCCGTTGTCAAAAGCCACGGAGGCTTTTCTACAAGGGGTCGCTGCGGGGTTGCACTCAGACAAGGTAAGTGGGGAGTGGCCCATGATTGCCACCATGAGGACTGAAGCATTTCTGTTCTCCTTCCAGGGTGTTGTAATGATTAAGAGTAATGGATTCTAATCTGAAGAATTGAGCCCCCCCCCTCCTCATGAATCCTGCTGGTGACCTTGGGCCAATCACAGTTTTCTCTGAACTCTCTCAGCCTCATCTACGTCACAAGGTATTTGTTGTGGGGAGATGAAGGGGAAAGGAATTTGTAAGCCACCTTGAGACTCTTTACAGGAGAGAAAGGTGGGATATAAATCCAAACTCTTCTTCTTCTTCTTCTTCTTCTTCTTCTTCTTCTTCTTCTTCTTCTTCTTCTTCTTCTTCTTCTTCTTCTTCTTCTTCTTCTTCTTCTTCTTCTTCTTCTTCTTCTTCTTCTTCTTCTTCTTCTTCTTCTTCTTCTTCTTCTTCTTCTTCTTCTTCTTCTTCTTCTCCCATTCTTCCAGAAATGGAGAAAAAGAATAAATGTTAATGCTCTCTGTGTCTGCCAGGTACTTGGCTGAGCAATTCTCCTATTTCTCAAAGCCTCTTTTGTTTTGCACTTAACATTTGCCCAAGACCCCTAATAGAGTTCACATTTCCTCATCCGCTTGCCAAGACATGAAGGTTGATGCAGTGCCGGTTCATGTAAATTATGCATTTGAGAGCTGAAGGCCCTCTGATGTTGATTTGTACATCTTCCTCTTTTTTTAATTTAAGCACCAGCACCCGTATTGCTGTCACAGGAAGCGATTCATCCCATCAAGGGCATCAGGGGTTTGATCTCTGTCATTTACCTCAGCTCTCCTGTCATTAAACGCTCGACTACTGACAAACGTTTGATGTATGGTCAGGTGGAAGACACAGCTTGGGGTAGTGGGTATTAATGATTCTAGTATGTAGGTCATTTCCTTGGGAAGAAAGACTGATTTTGGGAGGAAAAAAAGAGTGATAATACACTATATTTGATGTATAAAGACGATAAAGAGAGTTGTAAAAGAAGCAATCTGCATCTGTAAGAGATTAAACACCACAACGTAAAGTTCCCTATTGCTTGTAAATAAGGATTAGGGTACTTGCTCAAGTCCCTACTCTCAGGTTCATTACAGAGACAAGTGTGCTCCAAACAACATCCATCTATTAAAAAGGCGATGCAGGGATGCAAGCAACTGGTTTCAGAACAAGGGAACTCATGCAGTCCATACTTCTACAAATAACAAACAGAACTGAGCAACTTTATCCCATGTGACTAAACCAACACAAACAAAAATATCAGAGGGGAGAGGGGAGCAGACCATTCCATTGTAACATGGACAATAAATATGCCCCACTCGCTTTTCCTTTTTAAGACACCAGCTGGCTGGAATCTAGATTTCAAATGCCGGAAAATCTCGAGCAGTCGGTGGGTCCCCCCTGCTCCCTGCCCCAGTTCTGTTGGTCCCTAAACCCTCTCTCTTTAGAGTACTTGGGAGGGTCAGCATCCTTCCAGGCAGCTGGTGAAGTTGCAGGTGTCCGGAGGTAGGGCGGAAGGCAGCAGGATTATAGTCTTGAAGGGGCCCCTTGAAGACTGACAGCATTTATTTCAATCTGAGCATTTGTGAGTCAGAGCGCACTTCTTCAGATTTGTGGGGAGAAAATTATTTTTGGAATTCCAAAATGGAAAATTACAGAAAGGAGGGAGGAAGAGTTCAGGCTGAGAGTTGAGGTTGTGGGTAAAGGATTGTCTCACCGCACAGAACAGGGGCAGGAGTCATTTTTAGCACAGGTGCTGAAAGATTCAAACACTACCTGTGAAAATGCTGGCAAACAAAATGATTGACGTGGGGTGCGGGGGTGGGGAGAGATGTGGGTTGCCCCAGAGGCATTTCCAGCATCTCAGGGATTTGCCTTATGCAGATCTAGGAGGTGCTAACTTGCAGAAGACTCCCTTGACAATCGTAGCCTCAGCAGTGCCGGCGCCGCCAGTGCCTCAGTTTCTTTGCTGATGATCTGGCCCAGGGTGCTGAGCAAAATAAGTGTGCATCTGTTAGCATGCATGCTGGGAGTTGCCTGTATTTGGTACAGAGGCACACCCTGACGTCTCTTCTTATCATCCAGATAGGTATATTGGCGGTGTACCTCCATAGGGTGTATCCAACAGGTGAAAATAGGATAGCTAGATTCGAGCCTACTAGCACCTTGGAGACCAACAATTTTTTTGGAATATTACCTTTTGAAAGTCAACGCTCCCTTCATCAGATAACCTCTTCATCAGAGAGCACTGACTCTTAAAAGATTATACCCCAAAAAATCTTGCGGGTCTGTAAGGTGAAACTGGACTCGAATCTAGCTATTCTACTGCAGACCACTCTCAATTCTGGCTACCCTTTGAAACTATTCTCAAATGAAGATGGAGAAATTCTTCAAGAATGTCTTATAATTTTCGTTATAAGCATCACTGCCTGAGCACCTGTCCATCATTAATGATCTTGCAGCATCCTATTAATAATGATAATAAATGCCAAGATGTTTGTTGTTCTTTTGGTTTTAAAGATATGCTGGGGAAAAGAGGCTGGCAGACCACTTGTCTTAACCACAACATAACTGTTTAGTCTCAGTTTGCAAGCTGTAAAATGGGAACAATGTTGGTTTAAGGGCCAAACTACATGTTGTTAATATTAATGTGTTGGGTCCAAGGTCCCTGGTTCTCTGAGTCCAGCTTGTGACCCTACGCCACACAGAATCTGTAGGGAAAGGTGTTTTTCTTAAATCTACAGGGAGCCAGTTTGGCTCAGGATTGGAGGGGGGTGCTTCTTCTCCTGGGTTGTTATTCTGAGCCAAATCAGGTTCTTGTGGACTTTAATACATTCCTTCCCACATCCACTGTGTGAATGCAAGAAAGTGAACCCCTCAGGCCCATCTTGCACAAAGACAAAACAAAACCCCTCTCCGGATTGTCAGGACAAAAGCAGATGCTGTTACCAATCTGAGAACAGATTGAATTTATTGAGAAATAAGCAGACACAGGTCTTTTAAAACACACAACATGATTTCCTTTTATTTAATTGTTTACATTCCACAACTGACAGTTAACGTGTCATTTTTCATTAACAAATTGTTTCATTTATCAGACGAGATTGTAAATTGATGGAAATACAACATTTTCTGCCAATTGAAAAAAGAACAAAGAAGTGTAAGAGGTGGCTAATTTAGTTTTCTCTTGGACTGTTTCCAGGAACGTCCTGCAATACTCATTGTTCTTCACAATGGAATTTTACTCCCTCTTTTTAAAAAAATGCCTAGGAAAATCTTGAAAAATCCAGTGCCCTTCATAGTTCCAAAATTAGACAAGAACTTAACCCATTTTCCTTTCCATTCCCACACAGTTTTCAATTGTTTTACAAAGAGGCGCTGGCCATTGTAGGTATGGTAGGGATATAGTTGAGGGATGCTGGTACCCCGAAAAAAGGAGAACACCTTTGTCCCTGTTCTGGTTAGCTACCTTTGCTCACCTTTGTTAGAATCAGTTATGAGAAATGATATCTGTAAAAGGAACACCACATTTATCCACATCATATCCGAACAAGACTCAAAATATAAGAGTTTGTGTTAGATGTTTTAGCACCAAAAGCCACTTTGGCTGTTTGTACCTGGTGGCCCAAAAGCCAAAAACCATATGCTACATGCAACCCTAATTCATCTCTATCCACTGGACTAAAACAGGAAAATAGTTGCTCTGACGGCAATTTTAAATGGGTAATTGAAAGGTAAATAGCTGGAAATGATGAATTGAGTTCAAGTAATGGGGTTGGGTCCAGAAGTGTTCTTCCATTAGCGGAAGCTGTCTTTTCATTAGAAGCAGGTTCTCTCCATGGGTGGAAGGATCCAGCTCAATTACTTCGATCCTATGCAAGATGCCTTAAATCGTTCAGTTGACCAAAGATTTTAAAAGGCTGAGAAATGAAACATATTTTCTTGATATCTGATAGTTCAGAATTTAGTATTTCTAACCCAGCACATACATACACATACACACATACACACACAGCCTCTCAGCAAAGCATATAATGAATATACCTGAAAAAAGTTATTTATTGCAGATTTGCACAATTCATCAGCTCCCAAATCCTGTGCAGCTTCCCAGCTTCTTGGTTTGGCAGCCATCCTGGGCAGGAGGACATGAACCTTTTACAGGCCACCATCAACACCTGATCAATTATACTTGGCTTGGTGGGTTCCAAGATGTTTTGGTCTGCATTATTGGACCTCAGGTTGCAATCTCTAGCACAAATACCTAGAAATAAGCTCTACTTATCTGTAGAAATTTGTCTCAATGAAATGTCTGACTCAGTTCTCCATGTCACATTATCTGAAGTGTTTGGCTGCACGAAGAGCCTATCCAGATATTGTGGCTGACTTGTGGGAATTGCACAGTTGTTAGTGAGCCACCCAGGAGCAGGGTGCCGGAAAGTGAAAGAATCCCAGTATCCATGCTAATACAACACTAGTCATCTGTGACGCTGCCATGTTGTAAGAATGGTACCATTACCAGCAACTAGTATTCTTGATGCTACTGGAGCCATAAGCACTTGTTGGCCAGTATGCATGCCATCAAAGCACAGCTACCTTCCCACACAAGGATAAAGGCTACCAATCTTAAATTTCTTCTGTTTCCTCATTCCTTTTTTCAGCAGATGCTTCATGTTCTCCTGTGCAGCGTTCAAGCCCACATCAACAACGTCATCATTCCCCCTTCTGCGGCAAGGCTGACCCCCCTACCTCTCTTCCACTATGTGCAGATTGTACTGATGCCAGCCTCCAGGCGGCACCTGAAGATCCCCAAAATTACAGTTAATCTCCCGACTATAGAGATCCCCTAGAGCAGTGGTGGCGAACCTTTGGCACTCCAAAATATTATGGACTACAATTCCCATCAGCCCCTGCCAGCATGGCCAATTGACCATGCTGGAAGGGGCTGATGGGAATTGTAGTTCATAACATCTGGAGTGCCAAAGGTTCGCCACCACTGCCCTAGAGAAAATGCAGGCTTTGGAGGGTGGATTCGTTGTACCCCACTGAGCCCTGCCCTCCACAGGCTCCACCCCCAAATCTCCGGGAGTTTCCCACCTTGGATCTGGCAAGCCTCCCCTCCCCCCATCCCCTGCTGGTGGTCAAGGGAGGCCTGGCAACTCTAACAGATCAAGATATTTCTTGATAGGATACACACAGCGAAGTCATCTAACTTTTCTCCTTGACTTGCTAGCTTGATACAGACAGATTTCCCTCCCCACAAAGAATACTCATGTTGCAGCCTCTCACCTGCCACCTACAAAAGTACAGTCCTAGCAGATTTTCTCCTCCTCCTCTGTGTGGAATAGGCCAATGGTTCAAAGTTATCTAACCAACCCTTTGGAGCTACATAGTACTTTTCACTTTCAAACTGAAGTGAAATTTGAGTCTTCGTTGATCAGGATTCTGGAAGAATACTGAGAGGTACTGAACACCTGCAGCCCTCACTAGTCATAGGTGGAATATTTGTACTCAAGTATTCCTGATGGGTCAGCTCAACATGTGACTCAAGTTACTCTGCAAAACTTAACACCTGGTCTGTGTCTCTGGACTTTTCTAGAGATAGATGCCATGGCTTTCTTTTAGCTATTTACTAGTCTCTGTGTAGGAACTGTTGGCCTACTTCACGCAGATGAGGAGGGTAAACTGCTCCAGGACTGTCCTAATTCAGATTTAAAGAAAGGGTGCTGCAGCTTGAATACTCTTCAGTACTGAAAACCCTTGAGGTAAAAGTATATGCGCATATCAAGTTAGTGTGAAAAGTTAGATGCCTTCTCTCTCTGCCACCAATCTTTCTATAAAGATCGATAACGCAGAAAGAAGACATCTTGCCTTTCCCTCTGAAATGCTAGCTCGATACAGGCAGAAACTTTTTCCCCCACAAGGAAAAACAGTCATTTGAACATTCATGAGCAGCATGGAGTGATTCACCCCCCAGTTTTCCCATGCATATTCCTCCGGGCCATTGGTTTTCCTCCAAGAAGAATACGGGCACTGCCAAAAAATTGAATTCTGGGATTCTTCTCAGAAGTACTTGCATGTTTTGTATTTGGCTTGTTTGGAAAAAGAGTAGGGAATGTGGCCGTGGTGAGATTCAAATAATTTAACAACCGGTTCCAGTGGTGGGATTCAAATAATTTAACCACTGGTTTGTTTACAAGCACTATTTTAACAACCGGTTCTGCCGAAGTGGTGAGAACCTGCTGAATCTCACCACTGGAATGTGGGAGAGCTTGCCAGTAGCCTATAGTGACTTCCTAAACAGAGTTAAACATCCTTCTATTTCTGTTGAAGTCAGTAGGTACAGAGGGGTGTAACTCTAAGGATTGCATTACTAAAAAGGAGCCTCAAAGCAGCTTGTAGTTGCCTTCCCCTCCCCACAACAAGCACCTTGTGAGGCATGTGGGGCTGAGAGAGTTCTGAGAGAACTGTGACTAGCCCAAGGCCACCCAGCAGGCTTCACGGGGAAGAGTGGGGAAACAAACCCAGTTCACTAAGTTAGAGTTCTCTGTTCTTGTGGAGGAGTGGGGAATTAAACTTGGTTCTCCAGATGAGCTCCTGCTGCTATTAACCACTACTCCACACTCATAACCGCAGTGATACATGTATTGTGTATTGATGAAAAATACATTATGGGTCAGAATTCACACTTTTACTTCTAGCATGTACAGAAAGACCTCCAGAGTCTACCCAGTGAAAATGAAGTTTCATTTTTTTGCTCTGTCTTCTAGGCAATTTAACATATGGCCTGCCCAAACTTGTGGCTCACCAAGACAAATGCATTCTACCATCCTGTGAACTATTATGCACATGCCAACCTCTTTGTTCCTGTAGTCCAGAGCAGAAATTTTATCGCATCGGTTGGGCTACCATGTACAAAATAGTGGTTATGCTTATCTTAGTGGCTCACAGATTGGCATTCATGCTCAGTCAAGAAAACGACTGTATTTTTGTAAGTATGACATAAACACAGAACTGGATATCACTATGAACATCAGGCCCATAAATAATAGTTTTTGCTCTTCATTTTCAGATGCATTGGCAACCCTTGTGAATTTTTCTTTAGCATGTACATGGAATACTAAACTTTTTTGAAAATTAAAAAAAATGTCCTGTATCAATTACAGATTGGTAATTTATCAATTACTATGGTGTGGGCTTGGTACTCTACATCAGTTCTCACCATCTTGCTGCTCCCAATCCATGTTTAGATGCCTCTGACATATTATAACTAACTTTTGTGAGTCAAAATATTTCAGCACAGCCCCAATTAGGTGCACAGATTCTCAGCTGATGCTTAAAACTCCAGGTTCACACATGATGTTTAGACATCAAAGGCCTGGGAGGTATTGTTTGCTCTGCCAAGTTTGGAATACATTTCACAATATTTAACCGGTCTTAAAAATGTTTGCACCCCTTCTCAATCTGTTGGTTCAGGCACAAAAGGTATGATGGTTCATAATAGGAGCTCTCTAGTATTTAATGGTATTTATGTTTGTTGCAGTTAATAGCTATAAGGGGAAGATGGATTGGATCTAGCAATGCTTGAATGGAAACATGATTAGAAAGCACTGTTTCATTTGGGCAAGCCATCACGTGAGATGCGCTGCAGTTCCTGTTGCTTGATTTCCTGCTTTGTGTCTGCATTTTATTAATACTGTTTGGCAAGCAGAAGTGGCATGTGATTCAGATGGTGCGCACACTATTCCTAAAAATTTCCTTTGATATCATTTATGATAAAGCATCTTTGCACAAGGTATTGCATACACAGAGAAAATTGTAGGATACAATAGCCTTCAATTAGCACTAGTGGACTGCACAAGCAATTGATTCAGGTTTCGCTTGTGCAAACACATTAATACATGCAGAAATCTTCCACTGGATCTAAGAAGAAGAAGAGTTTGGATTTATATCCCCCCTTTCTCTCCTGTAGGAGACTTAAAGGGGTTTACAATCTCCTTTCCCTTCCCCCCTCACAACAAACACCCTGTGAGGTGGGTGGGGCTGAGAGAGCTCCGAAAAGCTGTGACTAGCCCAAGGTCACCCAGCTGGCGTGTGTGGGAGTGCACAGGCTAATCTGAATTCCCCAGATAAATTTCCAAAGCTCAGGCGGCAGAGTGGGGAATCAAACCCGGTTCCTCCAGATTAGAATGCAACTGCTCTTAATCACTACGTCACTGCTTCTCCATTAGCTACTATCACTTTAAGGAAGTAGAAACCTTGTTGAGCTATTCATTTCATTACAAATCCCATGACATTTTGTGTTTTGAATTCTGACATCAAGAAAATCAAATGCTGTGGGAAGACATTTCACAGCTCGTGTTCATAATATATTATGCAAATTGGGATGGTTAGATTAACAGCTGCATTTCACCTTTTGTCATAGCTGACAGCACGTCATAAACACTGGGACTTATTTTGAAAAGTTTAAGAGACAGCCAGTGGAACCCTTGGAGCAGAAAAACTGTTAACGGTCATACCTGGGGAAGACCCTTTTCCAAACAGCAGAAGCTCCCAAATCCGCATATTGCATCTTTGTGGAACGTTTTTGAGTTATGCTGTGAATGTGATTGATTTACGCTAGTCTCTCTGAACCTTGTATTAACTCTGCTTCGTCTGAAACATTTTGCAAGCACGATAACAATCCACACTCCATGGCTCTGGATTTCAGTGAACACAGCAGCTTCATATTGGTGGTGCATGGGGATAAAGACTGTGAGCACAATCTGGAAAATGGATAAACCTCATTACGCATAAGCTTGAGCATAAGATAAAGATCGGGTGGCAGAATGGGCTGCAGTTAGCAGTTGGAGAATCATATTTGGGAAAGCTCTTCTATGCTAAAACCTCCCTGCTTTAAGCCAGCAGTTCCTCAAGCAAAGACAGAACATATTTCTCCCTGCTATGCTAGTTTTTCACCTGCAGGGAGTTTTATTTCTGTAAAGGAACATTTATGTTTGAATCCACACCTTCCAGTTTACAGTTCATTTGATCATCTCAGAGTTGTCCTACCTTGTACCCATCTCATTCTTTGATATAAGTGAATCAGGTTGAAGCAGTGTCTAATTTAGGCCAAGTTATATGTGAAAGCGGTTTTCTTAGTCATAGGTGTCAAACTCGTGGCCCTCCAGATGTTATGGACTACAGTTCCCATCATCCCATTGTCCATAACATCTGGAGGGCCGTGAGTTTGACACCTGTGTCTCAGATGCTTTGGCACAAGGCTGCAGGTGGGGGAAAGTTGAATATCTGAATACTCATCAATGAAGACAAACTTCCTGCAAACAGAAAACGACCCTGCCAGGGAGAACGGTCCAATTTAACCATCTTCCCATGACGTTTTTTTTGTTTTAGAGATTTGTGAAACTGTCTCCCCACAGTGGTGTTCCTGCCTGATATCTTGCTTGACGGTCTTTAGGCACCAAGGGAAGACCTCTTTATTCAGCTGGGTTGGGGTTTTTTAAATTTCAATCAATGGTCTTCGAAGGATCAAACTCTGCTTAGGATGGCCCTAATGCTTACATTAGAACCAGCGAATCCAAATGCGATCCAGCCCAACCACCTCCTTGGTGAAGGATAGCTGTTCATTTTCTCTGCTTGAAGACTGTAAGTGAGCAAGAGCCAGTTCATTTAATGCTTTATTGACACATGAATGATGAAGATTCCTTCTACTGAGTCAGACCTTTGGTCTATTAAGGTAAATATTGTCAACTCTGAGTGGCAGCAGCTCTCCGAGGTCATAGGCAGAGAGTTTTCACATCACCTAAGCCTCTGTGCCCTGTTTGTTGGCTCTCCAGGTAGGATTGCCAACTCTGGGTCTCAAGATTTGGGGGCGATGGGAATTGTAGTCCATGAACATCTGGGCTATGCTGGCAGGGGTTAATGGGAATTGTAGTCCATGAACATCTGGAGAGCCACAGGTTGCAGACCCCTGACCCAACACCTAATTCTTTCCATTTGGGATTCTGGAGATTGAACCTGCCCCCTCTGCATGTCAAGGAGATGTTCTACCACAAAGCCTGCAGCCCTTGGACATAAGCACTGGCTCTAAATGGTTACTAACTGCTGGATCATGTCCTGTGACTCCAGGGAGGAGCAAAGGAGCAAACAAACTAGTTTAATCATAGGAGAGATGGTATTGTTGAAGGCTTTCACGGCTGGAATCACTAGTTTGTTGTGGGTTTTCTGGGTTGCATGGGCGTGTTCCAGTAGTATTTTCTCCTGACGTTTCACCTGTGCCTGTGGCTGGCATCTTCAGAGGATCTGGTAGCAGTAGAGCAAGTGGGGTATATATCCCTGTGAAATACTCAGGGTGGGAGAAAGAACCATTTGCAATTGTTAAAAGTGTTACAGGTGTACTTTGCAAGTGTGATTTGCATGTGTTAAGTGGAATCCCCCCATTTCAGTATTTGTATGTAACACTGAAGTTGCATAATCAGGGCATTTGCATAGCAGTTTTCCTGTGCATTTGAGTATCCATTTACAATCCAATCCAGTACTCATTTACAAAGAAGAAACTATGAAAATGAACAAAATTTGGCTACCAGTTCTTAAAAACACTAGAAATAAAGAGTATGGTTTATGATCACCACCCAGGCTCAGAATGCCTCTCTGCAAGAAGCAATAAAGATGCCAGCCACAGATGCAAGCGAAATGTCAGGAGAAAATAGTACTGGAACACGGCCATACAACTTGAAAAACCCACAACATCCATAAGAGAGACTGTTTCTTAGGCATCCTTGTAAGGTCATCGGCTGGGGAAATAGATGGTGGTTGAGCCCTCTTGGCTACCATACATCTTGGCCAAGGTCAAGACAGTAGAAGAAGGACAAACCACCACCAGCAGATGCTTGGGGCTGTGGCTAGGAACAGGAGAGTAAAACAAGTTGTTGGAAAGAACCACTTCATCTCTCCTCGCTTTCTCCCCAGTAAACTTTTATGACATTGACTTTATTAGGACACAGAGACCTTACAAGCCTTTCAGAGACAGGTTTTTGTTTTGTTTTTTTCCTTTGACAGCAATACATGCAAACAGGTTGCTTAAGACCAGTGACTTCTACAGGAAAAGGAACAACGACGGAGGCTCCAGCCCCCTTGGTCCTCCTCACACCATCTTATGAAGAAGGAGAGCCGGTGAGGCAATTTCAGGGGTTGTCTTGAAAAATTCCTTAGAAAAACGGATGCTGCGGCTTTGAATTCACTTTAATATTGAATCCCTCCCCACCCTCCAGTTCACAATTTAAGTTTGTACATTGTTTTGTTTTTTTACAGGCATCTGGATTGGAAAACAGTCACGCATGGGAAGTGCTGATATGAAAACGGAGCTCATGGAACAGAAGCTCTTATATTTATATAAACCATTTTTGAGAGGCAGAAAGAGAAAGGTGAAGATAAAAGAGTGGGGAAGATGGTGGGGAAGGAGGAAATGGGTGGGTCAGAGTTAGCTGGGAACGGATTCTGAATTTTAGGGTGACCCTGTCCAGGCATAACTTTGAGGTGCTTTGGTGCGTCAAATTGCTACAAGCCCCTCACCACTTCTGTTCTTACACCTGTTTGCATTATATAATGATGGGGAGCCACAAGATAAGTTTAGGTGCTGTACTCCACAAAAAGAAAAGGCAGGAACCCCTCTTCCCATTTTCTGCACGATGTGAGAACATCTCACCAGATATTGCTTGGCTGCATATGAGCATGCGATGGTTGGGTGGGTAGCCCCACACATCAGAATTCAGGACTGCAGGAGGCCCCAAGCATGAGACTCAGCTGTGACATCGGTGGAGGAGCTACAGGGAAAGGGGGGACAGACTGTGAAGAAAACTGCTGAAAGTTTTAGAACCACCTCAAAACCTCACAGGCCTGATCATGTGGCCAGAATGAAATGCAAGAACTTCCAAGCCAGGTCTGTTCCTTTGAACTGAACAACAACATGGCTCCATTTACTGCTGCTCTTCTTCCTCACACTCACCTACCCTACCCTTCTCTCATCCTTTACCTGGTCATCACTCTTAACCTTCATTGTACCATTTCCGTCAGCCCAAGTACACCAACTTTGCCACCCTGACAGGAGTTAGATCTTGAGCTCCATTACAGTCCAGACCAGGGGTAGGGAACCTGCGGCTCTCCAGATGTTCAGGAACTACAATTCCCATCAGCCCCTACCAGCATGGCCAATTGGCCTTGCTGACAGAGGCTGATGGGAATTGTAGTTCCTGAACAACTGGAGAGCCGCAGGTTCCCTACCCCTGGTCCAGACCAACTCCTGACAGTTTCTTCACTAAGGGTTTGACAACCCCTACACCAGTGAAGAGAGGCATTCAAACGGTCTTATGGCGATTTCTTCCATTCCACATTTGGCAGTTCGTTTCTTATTGCTGCTTCTCAGAGTAACTGGTCTTGTTTCAGGGGACTTAAATGACTGAGAGAACTGGGTTTATGGGCTGCATTCACAAGATGGAAATTTCCAGTTTGAATTCCATGCCACTGCAGAGACAGAGGCATGCACACTGACGTTAGAGTTTCCAGATGGGGGCTTTCTATGCACTCTCCTCTGTCAGTTGCCACTGCCACCCATTTTCACCTGCCATGCCAGCAAAGGGCTTTTTGAGGGCTTAAAATAGATCAGTAAGGCCCCTTCCGCACATGCAGGATAATGCACTTTCAATCCACTTTCACAGTTGTTTCCAAGTGGATTTTGCTCTTCCGCATAGTAAAATCCAGCTGCAATTGAAAATGCATTATTTGGCATGTACAGATGGGGCTTAAGTGTTACAGGGCTGAAATGGTTAGAGCAGTTACTGACTTTAAAAAAAAGTCCCCCAGTGGCACAGAGAGGGAAATGGTGACTATGAGAAGCAGATGCAAGGAAAATGAAGGAGAAAAGTGGTTTTTACATTTAACTTTTCTCTACCATAAGTAGTCTCAAAGTGGCTTATGATTGCCTTCCCTTCCCCGCATCCTACAACAGGCACCTTGTGGGGTAGATGAGGGTGAGAGACTTCTGAGAGAACTGTGACTAGCCCAAGGTCACCCAGTCGGCTTCATGTTTAAATCACGGGGCTGTGAGGAAGAGAAGCTATTTGCCTGCTTAATTTTTTGTTTTCCAACATGGTTGTACCTTGTATGAATTTATGGTATCGCTATTTTACAAGTCTGCAGAAGCAATGGTTGAGGGTGTTACCCTGGGACAGGATGGGTGAGTGGGAATCTGCTGCCTTTGTAGCGATGGTTGGATTTGATTTCTTCCATAAATCATTTACCAGACAACCAACATGAATCAATCAATCACATTTAGATGGTGGGTTTTCAACACCAGAGCCATGCCCTTTGAAATGGGCTTTCAGAAGTGGTGGCTTTGCTCAAAACTGTCACAAAGCATATTGCAAGCACTTTCCAAAGAATAAAATCATCATGCTTAGTCCAGAGATGCTGTTGTCTTCATTAAGGATGCTCACACTCGCTCACTCACAGACACAGGCATACAGTCACCTGCTCTAAAGTGCTACTCTATTGATCCAATGAATCCATTAAAAGTTAAGACAGTGGATCTTCTAAGAAATTCCTTCATTGGCTGTCAAGCAGGAACCATTTACATAATGGGAGCTTTTCATGGTGTGAGCACATTGCCTCATTCATAAGTGAGTCTCTCTGGGCAGTCCTGCTGAGCAGCCAGGAAACCTTTGGCAACCCACAATGTTGGCGGTCCAGAAAGTATAGTAAAATTATCCTAGCCATTTTGATGGGCTGTGGGCCTGGGTAGATGCCAAACCATGCTGACCCTTCACATTGGCCCTGAGCCAAGCAGTTTGTGTACAGACTGTGGTAAATGACCAGGGGTTCCTGTACTCACCAACAGTCTGCAATGACCACTCCAGATCAAAATGGATCCCAAATTTTAAATTACCTTGACAAGTAATTCAAGGCCACATCTAATTTTTGGCTTCAGATTTTGGGGGTGGGGGGTGGGAAAGGAGTGGCTGCTGTCAAATTCAAAATTAAACACCAGCAGCAATATAGAATTATATCACATCTAGCCTACTGACTTGGATTGGTTTCAAAATCATTCCTTTCTTAAGGGACCACTGGAAATTGAGGAATACTAGGGATGTCTCAGCACCCTCATAAAACTACAGTTCCCTGGATGTTTTGGGAGAAATTAGGACAGATAAAGTAGTGTGAAAATCTGTAGGGGAGACTCAGATTTAGTATGCAAATCTTCAAATGATTCTGTAGTGTTATTACAGGTATTATACCATGATTATGGTGAAATAGCTCATTTATTCTTCCAATCATCCTGGACTAGACAGGGTGGACCTTTGGATCAAGGCGAAATACTGTCCTATTAGATTCATTTTGAGAGAAAGAGAATCAAAAGTTCATGACAAAACAAATTTTCCAGCTTGCAACATTCTAGCAGGCCTTTGCCAGGCATGCTTACACTATTCTAGGTAATCACAAACCCATTTGCATTCTTCAGAAATCTACATATATACACTTATGCACACCTATATACATATAAACACACAGCTGCAAACTTGATTTGTCGTTGTGGCATCACAGTTGTAATACATACTCATCAGGCCTGTTCTTACCAGCTAGCAATGCTAAGTGTAGGTCTAGAGCAATACTTTTTAAGGGGGCAGCACCCACTTAGCTCCAGCTATTCTTGTGTGCTACCTTGACTTGTGTTTACAGCAGGTAAGGTGGGATAGAGATGTCTTAATTTCAATAAATTAACAAATCGGAGGAATTGAGCTTTCCCGCCAAATTTGCTTTCCCACTAACCCATCCTTGAGCTGTTCACAGGCTTCAGGACTGATGGAAGAACATGAGCTGTCAGGATGAAAAGAAAGGGGTCCTGGCTTCAGTGGGCCAAGAAAATTTGTATGGCATATCTATCTGGATAGCAGCAGGCCACTGGGATTGGAGAGCTAATATTTACTGAAAGAACAGTAACGAGAGGAGTCAGGAAGGAATGTCAGAGGTGCTGCCACCGGGGGCCAACAAGACAGGCATTGCTAGGGTTTGGGATAAGCAAGGAGCTAAAGGTTATAGAAAATCCAGCATCTCAAACAGGAAGTGTTTCAGTGTTGCCCCTTTAGCGCCCAAACGAATAAGACAAGCCCTGTCCGTTGTAACTCGCCACCACCTATCGGTTTTATGAACGTTAAATGCAATTAAATGAATGTTGGGTCATGTATATACCAGGTTCCCGCTCATAAATAATGTCTATCTCACTTACACACACACACGTATAAGATGAGTGTAATCCTTTAGCTTTACTTAGGCAAAACAGTATGTTGCTTTTACCTGATGGAACTCAAGAGTTTTTTTTTCCTGATCTGCAAAATGCCAAGCTCATTTCTAAAAACTTTCAGAAGGGCTGACTTTTATCGTATAACATGAGCTGCCAAATTAAACACTGTATAGCGGTATATACACATGTATTTCAGGTGCCACATTCAGACCTTATAATGATTGAGAGTAATTTAAGTCACTGCAGCAGAAGAAATCCTCAAAAGTCCCTGGGTTTTACTATTTCATATCAGAAGAGAGAGAAGAAAATTTGTGGATGATCAAATAGCAAATCTGCAAAGAAAGGCACTAAAGCACTGGAAATTGCTCTGTAAAAATAGTAATGGATCAAATTAGGTGTCTGAGAATCCTCTAACTTCCAAAGAGCTATAAAATAATTCAGCACATTCAAACTGAAGATGCTCTAAGGCTGTATGATGGTTCTCTATTTGAGGACTCCAACCTTTTCCCTTTACATTCTATTCCTATGAGCAGGGAGACTAATTACTATAAATGGGTCTATGGGTTGGGTTTAAAGTGGCATTTTGGGGAGAGAACAGATTCTGTGTTAAAAAGATGGTACAATTTCTTAATGGTCGCAGAGGTTTTCCCAATGACCACCTATCACTATGAGATGAATCCAGATAGTTCTCAAAAAGAGCCCACCAGAGCCTAAGCGGTGACATTTCCTAGTTAAAGAGAAGAGGACATAGAAAGCTGTGAGTTGGTTGGAGGGCCTTTTAACTTACTGGGAAAGTTCTCAGTGGGCTACTACCCTAATGTTCCCAGTATTGCCTCAGCAAATGTTAGGAGGTTAGGGGGAAGGATGGAGCTTGGGGAAGATAAAGTGTCACTTCTGAGTGACACTCTAGGTTGCCTCCCCTCAACCTTTTTGGTCTTTACCATAAAGATGGGAAGAAATTCCTAGAGTGTCACTAGGAGGAGGCCATTTTTCTTTCTCACAGACAAGAAATATGAGAAATTCCATACCATGGGTATATGAATGGGAGGCCTATGCTGTCCTGGAAGAAGGTGACAAATGCTCCCAGTTGTGCTGGTGGTGCTAGAAGGCCCATCCTGAAGTCACAGAGATGACGACCATGGATATAGGCTAAACTATTGTTGTTGTGGCATGGGTCCAAGTCATGTGTCCTTTGGAATGCTGTCACCATCACAGAAGGGACTTGACTCAGTTTCCTATAGGGCTGTTTTAATGTCATGAATTGGCCATTTATTTTTTCTCTCACCCTCGCTCTGAGCAGTGGCGGGAAATGTCAGCTGGGGACATCTGCAAATAACAAATAAGCACACCTGTGAGAAATTTTCTATCCTAGGCTAGTTTTCCATTTACAGGAAATTGCTAATGTGGGCGAATTCTGGAAAATGTAATTTGCTCATCTTTAGTCTGGTGTTCTACCACATTACCATCCTGGCACTCCACTTCCTCATTCTGTACAGACAAGGCGTTAGAATGGATTCGAGAACACGCACATCATACGTTCAGTGCTCCCCCGCCAATTTTCTTCATGACTGCTTCCACACAGAGATTTTCACTCTTTGCAGCCAGCTGGATGCCGACGCATTTGAACAGATCTTCTATACAAAATAGTGCTTGTTTGGAGCATGACTCATCGGATCCAGCATTTTATTCCTTTGAACCAGAGCTAAAACAAAACCAAAAAACCCTTTGTTCTAGCTCGGGGGGGAGGGGGGACCAGAAAGTGGCTCTGGGTGTAACATCTTTGGAGTGCTTTTTTTTCAGCCAACCTAGGAAGGGGATGGAGCTAAATGTTGCATCCCCACCTTTTATGCCTGTAACAGGGCTTTCCCCTCAGCTGAATCATGGGGTGATTTCTCATGCAACCTACTAAAATGATGTAATGGAGACATTGCTACCCACTATCTTCTCTTATCACAAATTCATCTGGTCTAATTGTTCGGAAAGATTTGAGTTGGCACAAATGGATTAAGTGACAATTTGGGGGAAGAGAGAAGATATTCAATTGCACGGTAGCATTACTTACTGTAAAAAAAAAAAAGGGGGGGGGACTCTAAGTGACAGAGGCAATTTTAGGTGACTCTCCTAAATCAAGATTTCAATGTGGAGGAATCAATGAGGAATTCTTCCACCTCCAGTCTGAGCTTCTGTAGTTCCATAAACTCTGTAGCCTCGATCTACTTGCATATTTAGATAAACGTGGAGGAAGCTGACATCAGGAAAAGGATTTGTTAGTTGGTTCAAAATACTTGAAGGGACGGGGAGGAGGAGTAGATCTGGCTTCTATACCACACGTCTTTGCTATAGAGTTGGAGGAAAGGAAGTTCTCTGGTGGCTGTTTTTCCAATTTAACATGAGGATTGTCAGAACGATGCATATATACCAGTATTTTCCCCTGTTCCTTAAAATCCACTTGTAAATGGAATACTCCGATGGTGCTTTCTGATGCCCATCATTTAGTAATTGCCCCAAGCATACCCAACCCACTGGCATTTCTGTCATTCTCTTAACCAAAGATGCTGTCCCACAAAAGAACTATTCAGCCACAAATTAACCCCCCCCACACACCACCTGACATACTGCTCATATTATGTATCTGATAGTTCAGAAAATTAGCTATCCAAGTAGATCTTTGGTATAAAAAATTAGAATAACCTGGAATAAAGGAGAAAGAGGGGCAACGGAGGGGAAAGAAAAAACCAAAAAGGGGGGGAGGGGAGAAAAAAGGCAGCATGAGAGAGAGAGAGAGAGAGAGAGAGAGAGAGAGAGAGAGAGAGAGAGAGAGAGAGAGAGTCACAACCACATCATACAAGCTTTGAAGTGATGACTAAGAAATGAATTTTCATTTTCTGCCTCCAATTTTGCTCTGAGTGTGTGGTTGGTTTTCTTCTGAACACAAGCAGATATCCAGTGTACCTAGGTACCTTATGATGGCAAAGTGTGAGAGACATCTTATTCTGGCATAAATAACAAAGAGGCACCTCTTAGTATCTTTCATTCGCTAGTTCATTCCAAACTCATCTCTCCTCAGCAAGGGCTTCCGCCATGTTGTCTTTGACTGACATAGTGGCAACAGCAGCAGAAGTTGTCAGAATTCCATCTGTGTAGAACAACTACCCCCAAAGGGCTTTCTCCCTCTTCATCCCCACTACCCAGAATGCCAGCCCGTGGGATTTCCTGTTGTTCTATGGAAGGTGGAAATACACTCAGCACCATCCAACCATTTCCAAACAGATGCCTCCCCTCGCTTGTACATCCACAGTCTTGATGCCTTAGTTTCTGGGTCTCAAACATAGAAAAGACAGTTTCGGTAGATGATCTGCAACAATTGGATTTGTTTTCTCATTTTTTAAAAACATTGGGGAATGGAGAGTTGTGCATATGGGCATCACAGCATTTTAGTGAGGCTTCCTCCTGCGTTTTGGCTAGAAGTTCAGCCTCCTCTTTAAGCCTGGATGTAAGGCAGCTGGAAGGCAAACAGAGCATCACCAGAGTATCCATGGAAGGGTCTTCATTTGTTCGGTCAGATTCTTGATTTTCTTGTCATTTAAAGTTTAGCGAGGAAAAGGAGGGGAAAAAAACTTCTCAAATGATCTATTTTGTTCCCTCTTCTGGACGGGGCAGAGAAAAAAATAACAGGCAAGTTTTCAAAACAAAAAAAAACAAGAACAGAGTGTGCAAGAAGAGGGAGTCTAAAGATGGCCTCGAGGAGATTGTGTTTAGGGAGGTAACTCAAAAGGTTTGATTTTTTTCCCCCTTGCTCATTGCTTGTATTTCCCCAATTTGTAACAGACAAGTTTTTTTAAGCTTCCTGTACAGACTCAGCATCACATACACCAAGACAGCCTTTCCCTCCCTAGCCCATCCCACCCAACTGGCAGTAGACAGATGCAACAATACGTTCACTTCACCTTTGAATCGAGATACTGAAGATTTTTTTAAAGAACTAGATGGAAGAGCGACGTTGCAGAAAAGCTATTCCCACCTTCAGGAGAATGAGCGGGAGCGACATGAAGTCTGAGGAGATACGGGCGCCATAGTGGACTCCACTCTGTCTTGGCACTGGCATCCATTTGAGATCTATATATAATATTTGTTTATGTATATATATATATTTATATATGTATATTTAGAGATTGGTTTGTATCTATTTTAGCACACTGTCCCATTCTCAGGTCTCGATTTGGGGCAGTTGGTCCTGGGGACAGGTTGGACGGAAGGGGCCAAGGTGCAGAAGAAGCCAGAGATCAGAGTGAGACCCAGGCCCCCCCATGCACAAAACATCGACCAGCCATAGCCATGGCTGATGTCATCAGGGAGTCCGTACAGGTATCGGGGGTATCGGGAGAGCTCGAAGTTGATTCCAGCCACACATGTGCACAGTGAAATGATGCAGAAGGTTCCTGGAAGAGAAGAAGAAGAAAGGGGAAGGGGGAAATATAGAAGCGTTAGAACCACAAGTGTCTTTGCTTTCCCACTGTATTAAAAGGAAGAGGTTGCAAATGCCTTAGCAGACCAGGTGCTTGGGAGCAGCAGCAGCTGAAGGCCATTGCTTTCACATCCTGTATGTGAGCTCCCAAAGGCATCTGGTGGGCCACTGCGAGTAGCAGAGAGCTGGACTAGATGGACTCTGGTCTGATCCAGCTGGCTCTTTCTTATGTTCTTAAGAGGTTGGGTAAAATAAACCAGAGTAGGTGAATGCCCCACAGTTTGGCTCATTATTGAGTCACCAACTAATTATCTATTTAAACATTTCCATGCTGCCTTCCCCCCAGATTAGGTGAATAAGATGGTGAGCAACTGTAAACATTAAAACATTATATGTTGAAATGCAAAGTGTAAAAACAATTTAAAACATCAGGTTGTTGTGGGTTTTCCAGGCTGTGTGGTCATGGTCTGGTAGATCTTGTTCCTAACATTGGCCTGCATCTGTGGCTGGCATCTTCAGGCATGTATCACAGAGAGAAGTCTGTTAAGGAACAAGATCTACCAGACCACGGCCACACTGCCTGGAAAACCCACAACAACCAGTTGGACCTGGCCATGAAAGGCTTTGACAATACAATTAAAAACATCAATTAAATAAAACACATACACAGTAAAAACATTGGCACAGGAAGGAGGGTCAAAGAGGAAACACCAAACAAAACAGAAATGTCTTCACCTGCTGGCAGACGACAATGCAGAGGTGGCGGTGGTGGCGGGAGCAGATGGATCTCCCTGGGAGGGAATGCCATAATTTTGGTGCCACGACCAATAATGGCTTGTGTTGGGTTGACACCCATCCAGTCTCAGGTGGAGAGGGCACCCAAAGAAGGGCCCATAAAAATCACTGCAGTGGTCATATAGGTTCATATAGGAGTTGGTGGTTCTCAAAGTGTGTTGGACACAAGCCGTAAAGGGTTTCATAGGTCAATACTCTCACCTTAAATGGGGCTCAGAAACTAATTAGGAGCTAGCGTTGGTGACCAAGACTGGAGTGATGTGTCCCCGACAACTCATTCCAGTCAGCACAGTGGCTACAGCATTCTTTACCAGCTGTATTTGAAGAGGGTTTTGAATGCTATTGCGAGCCCTTCCTCTGCCACAGTTGAAATAATCAGTCAGCTGGAATATCGCTGCGCAAACCCCATATAAATCAATGGGAAATGCAAGACAGCACTCTTTGCCAGGTTCCACTGATCAGTGATAGATGTGACATCCAGTTTTGCAATTTAATCAACACATAATGTCCCTAGAGAGCAGGCAAAGCCCATACCTGTCGCCTCTCTGACACTGCCACCACATACTGGTGTGGTGCCCCAAACACTTGGGAGGTGAATCAGTTCTGCCTCATATTTTGCCCATGTTTGATCCTGCAATGGGTGTTTGGCAAGGGAGAGGGCCTTTACCAGCTTCATCTGACCCTAAGCTGGGAAGGATGATAAGAAGCACAGATAAAGCAATGCTTTCCCAGCCTTCCTGAGCAATGCCTCTTCTTAGGCAGACCTTCCCAGGGGGTTTTATTTCTACATTTTTTAAAAAAATACTATCTCAGCAACTTAACTCTTAGTTGGCAGGGCCTGATCACATAAACCCCACTTAAAGCTGAACAATATAAAATGTCTCCTCCACTCTTCATGGTTACTGGGCTTATCTCCACAAAAACTATACTCCATGCATCCATACAAACTGCTCATGCTTGCCTGGGAGCACCAACTTTTCCTAAGCTTCCACCCCAAAGCAGCCATTTTCTCCAGGGGAGGGAACAAATCTCTGTCATCTGAAGATTTTGGACATCTCCATGCCCCACCTGGAGGTTGGCAACCTAAGCCCCAATTAATGACTGTGAAAGAAAGAGGAGTGTCTCCCAGCCTCTTACTGACCAACTGTTATTCCTCTGCATGTCAAAAATACGATTTTTTCAAACCAACTGTAATTTTCGTGACGATCCACTGTGGGCAATGAAATATTAGTCAACACAAATGTATGATTCATACTTCAGACTTCATTAGGAAAGGAGATGCGATGATCAGTAGTTTAAAGTTTTGGCTCAAGGCTCTAGAGGCTGCCGTTTAAATCTGTTGTAATGATCTGTGCACATTGGCTGAGCTAGGATAAGTTCGTCTGCCTGTGATCCAGTTTCGAGATGAGGAAAATATTCGCCCTTTTCCACTCCAAAGGCATTTCGGCCAGGATTCTTCTCATTGCAAATTTCCCTTTGGATTTCTCAGGTGGCAAATCAGGACAGCACAATTCTACCCTACTGGAATAAAGAGAAGTCTTGATCTATACCCACTGAGCTGAATGACTGCATGAAGCCTGGAAAGGTGGAACTCCTGAGCATGGGGAGAGAGGCCTAAGTGGGTTGGCTAGGCTAATACAAACATGGCCCGTTTAATTCTTTTTCAGTATCCTTGTGAGCTTTTTATTTTTGTCCATCATGGCTACTGCTGCTCCCACTTGGTTTCTGCTACATGGTTGTACGCCATTTCAATGACATTTATATGCAATCAATGTGAATACAGCAGCCAAAACTGCATAAAGTTTAATGGGAAACACACATTGTTCTGCCCCCCAAGTGAATCTGTTTTTGGTGCCCTGTACTTGGCTAGGGCAGAGTGTGGGAGTCACAAGCAAGGTTCAACAGTTCAACAATAAGTTTTAATACTGGAGAGAATCAAGACTCTAACTCCTCCCTTGGTTCTATCTAAATCAGACTACTTGCTTGTCTTGAGCAGCTTTGAAGCTGTAGACTGTGTCTTCTATTGGCTGCTTTCAAGAAAGTCCACTGTATGTTGCTTCCTTTCAGTTCTTTCAGTCTTTGGGGCTTTCCGCACTACAGAAGGGAGCTAAGGTTGACTCGGTTCCCTTCAGTGGGGGGCGATTCCAGGCTGTCCGCACAGCAACTTACTTGGCCCCCTGGAACCGAGCTAAGTGGGCGGGATCATCTTGGTGCCTGTTTCGCTCCTCAATCGTGATTGGAGCTTGTGTTACCATGGGAAACGGGAGCGTATTTTTTTTACAGTTTTTACAGTTTACAGTTTACAGTTACATGCCCACCACGACTCTCCCATTCTGCACATGCCACAAAAGTGGCTCCTGATTGGTTGAACGGATGAGTTGTCGTTTCGATGTGTCCGCACTTCGAAGCTTCGAAGCGGTATCGACCTTGTTCCAGCAGAAAGGTGCAGTTCATAACTGCGACAGGGATGTCGCAGTTCTGAGGGGGGAGGGAACTGAGACAAAACAATGTTGAGCTCAGTTGCAGTGCGGATACACTGAGGTGAACCTAGATAGAAACCAGTACAACTCTGTCAGTGCAGAAAGCCCCTTTGTCTAGTTCTAACTGCTGTTAAACCTAACTTGTGCTCTATGGACCACCATATACTAATATGTACATCACGAATATTCCAGTCTCCATCTGCCCTTAGCACCTCACTCTGACTGACTGGCTAGAACTAAAACAAGGGATTGCTGGGTAAAGAGGGAAACTGCCTATTGGGAAATGTCTTAAAGGAACAGGGGCTAACTAAAATACCCTCCCTTAGAAGACTTAACAATGAACTAAAACCATGCTAACTTGGGGGAAACTGAAGCTTAATGGTGAAATAACAAAAGCCTCTGTGGGGGCATGACACACATTGCTAGGAAACAGAAAGGGGTATGAAATTAACAGCTGTTCACCTGTGCCAGAACTGAAGTGGAAGCAGAGCTCTCAGATAAAAACATGGCTGCATTCCTTCTAAGGGCTCCTTGCAGTAATTCAACTGACCATGCCCCACGCATGCTCACTTACTTTCAGAGACTAAAGCCCTGGAGGATTTGTTGCTTTTAAAAACTTATATAAAATAAACAATATACAACATACTAAATGCAAAACAGAGAGGCTGGGGGAAAAATCAAACATAGAAATATATATCACATCAAATCATCATACTTTAGATTCCATTTTGTTAGAAATCATAAGCATCCTTCTTCCACATTAATTGTGTACAGTTTAGAATTTCCTCTCTAACATTGTCAGATCACTTTTTAATGGTTGCTGTCAACAAAAGTCTCTTGAGCTGCTCTTTCTCCTTCCCATATAGCCTTCTATGCAGTACTTTTCCCACAGTTTTGACAAGCCATATTTTGTACAACCAAACTTCAACCTGAGGTGCATTGTCTTCTTTCGCAATCGTCTCACTGCTGGAACTGCACACTGGAGTACAGGGAGCTGCCCTATACTGCTCAAAACAGTTGCTGTGTAACCCCACTGTCCATGTCTCCATGGCAACTTGATAGAAAAAGCAGTACTCTCTGGCCTCTTCCTCTGCTTAATAATCAGAATGCTGTAGTGTAGGCCATGCAATTCTTCAGCAGCTAACATGGCAGTTGTCAGGTGATGATGGAGCCAATAGGATTCCACCTGGCCTTACAAAACCTCAGACTTAGGGTGCCCTTATCAATCTGAGCCGCCTGTCACACAACTGATCTCAGACTGATCTCTGCTTGGCCGTAAATTTGCTTGGTTGCCCCTCCTCCTGCCTGTCTGCCTAATTTGTCTGCAGCTACCAGCTTTGATTTTAAAATAAATGTAGATCTGTCATGGCTTTCAGGGCATCTGAACTGCATAGGATAATATGGGAGAGGACTCTGCCTTCTCCCCACTCCTGTGCAGCGGAAGGGGTGATAGTAAAGTACTCTTGCACTATCTATCAATTACATATAAATCCTCCCAAGTGCTCAGGGCAGCAAACCGAGTTCTCTTTCCTCCCCATTATCCTCACAACAACGGATGAAGCAGGTTTATACTGAGGGTTTGACTGGCTGAAGGTCACTTAACAAACTTCTGGAATTTGAACCTGGGATTCCTCAGTTCTATGTCAACATCTTGATGATTACACTACTCCGTCAGAATCATGGAGTTCCACTGCAACCAGTTTATAGAATAGTGTTATAAGACAAGTATTGTAAGACAAGATAGATGTGCTGTGTGTAAAATCCAAAAAAGGGAGCCAGAAAACCAGACAGCTCATCACAGGAAATGGCGTGCTGCGGAATGTTTATATCAGTATGTGGCTGGGCATGTGGTTTCCAGTGACTGGAAAAATGCTTGGTGTTGCTAATGGAGTCGGATGTCCTCGCTTCATTGACACCAGCGACAAACCAGAAGCCAGGCCACCGAGCGCCAGCTCTTTACCACCTTGCATCTGAAGCAGTTGGCCAGAAGAGGGAGCCACAGGCACATCAAGCCAGATATCCACTGCTCCTGGGTACCGCCAGAGTAGCTGATGGGAGGGGGAGTGGCAGGCCTAGCCCCCCAGTGAATCAGCAAAGCACCAGATGACCTGGAGAACCACTGACATATCACTGTGACCGGTGCAACCAGCACAGTCTGCAATCAACCCCACTCCTTGGAAAGCACAGGGCCACAGGCCTGGCTATAGGAGATAAGAGCATCATTCAGAGAGCAGAAGGGGAATCAAAGGACTTGCCAACCCGGCCATGGATTATTAACAATAAAAATGTTTTGGAGAAGATTCCATTTCCCTTGCATATTACAGAAATGGCCTAATTTATATGCTTATCTGGCCCAAAGTACTTGTTCCCCTCACTGAGGGATCATGTGCCCAAGCCCCCTTCCGGTATGCTCACAATGTAGAATGTGAGGCAGACACTCCTTGCAAATGTCTGTTATTTGTAGAAATACACAGCTCCCGGTTAGGAAATACCTAGAGATTTGTGTGATGGAGCCAGAGGAAGGCAGAGGTTGGAAAGGGGAGGGGCTTCCATGGGGTATAATGTATCCCTTTTCTCCAGGTGAGCTGACCTCTGCCACCTGGAGATCAGTTGTAATAACAGAAGATCTCCAGTCACCACCTGGAAGTTGGCAATCCTATTCATGTATGTACATAGGACCATGGATCCAGGTATGTACACTGAACAGTAGCTTCAAACATCATGAGTGGAGGAGATGTCATGCATTTGTTCCTTCAGATGAGGAATAGGATCTTCATACAAAGAGAGCGTTGGACTAGGTCCTGGTTACTAGTCCAGTACATGGTTGCATCTGGTTCTGGTTCTTCCCAATCTCTTGCATGAGCTCACACTGCTTTGACAGCCATGGATATTGTTGCACTCAAAAGAATTCTGCACCAATAGGTGCAACTAATCCAGGGCTGGTTCTAGGTTTGGGTGGGTCCTGGGCAGAGGGTTCCCATAATCCCCCTCCCTTCCACCATCAGCCCCTCTGAGCTTGCCTTCATTCCCTTCCCCCTGGTTGTACACCCCTCAGTGGCCATTATGCTCTTCCCCTTCCTACTTGCAAACCCTCCCACCACTTATGCTCACAGATGTCTGACCACCTGCAGCTCTTTCCCCAGTAGTCATGGCAGGGTGTGCAGCTGGGGGCATCAATTGCAAGCAAAAGTGTGGGGGAGAGAGGTGACTTGACAGCAGTGGGCCATGCCAAGAACTCTCTGTCCTGGCAGCTGCCCCACTTCAGGGTATCTTGACGTCAGCACTGATCTGGCCAACTTGACCCCTCCAACACACACACACCCACACCCACACACCCACACACACACCCACACACACCCACCCACACACCCACACCCACACCCACCCACACCCACACCCACCCACCCACCCACACACACACACCAAGTAGGTGTGCTCAGAATCCTACTTGGCTCCATTCGATGGGACTTATTTTCAGGAAAATCTTCTTAGGACTGCACTAAACAGTTACGTGGAACAAATAACCTAAAATAGGGCCCTGGACCGAAAAATACAGCATCCTATTAGCATCTTCAATTATTTCGCAGCCTTATCAAATTAGGGCTGAACAAAACTCCACTCCTTCCCTGTTCCACAGTGACAAGCCCCACTGCCGGAGCAGTTCTGCAGCAAACCCCTTCTGTGCATGGATTAAACGCCTCAGCAGCACGAGGCTCTTGAGAGCACTTCATTGTTCAGTGCACACTTGCATAGAATATAAATTATTGTTTAATTACACACCCTGGCTTCATCACCGGCTAGCAGACGGGTGCGTGACAGATAAGGTTTAGTTTAAATCTGTGCCTGTTTATTTATCGAAATGCCTTGGAAAGAACAAACAATCCCATTGGCTAACTCAGAGCCTGTGCTATGTGGGATCATAAATCCTCTTGTATTGGACTGAAATGTTCTATTAAAATCTAAGAATCCCAACAGATGAGCGCCCAAGACTCCTTCGACGGGATGAACTGGGGCCAGTTCTACCATGACAGAGCAGCTGTGCCTTCTTCCTCAGTGAATCACGTATGCAGGGAAGGCTCCAGGTGAGCCAAGCTGCATGCAGGGACAGCTCTCTCAGGTCTATGTTTGCAGAACACTGAGCAAGAGCCATCACTGTGGTGAAAATGGCTGTTGCCCACCATCTTGATCCCTGGCCAGGACAGCCCAGGGACAGGAAGTGAAGCAGGGTCATCCCTGGTTAGTATTTGGAATGGGAGACCACCAAGGAAGTCCAGGGTTGCCCCACAGAGCCAGGCAAGGCAAACTACCCCTGGATTTGCCCTATGAATTCCATGGTCAAAGAAATCCATGCTTAACAGAGCAATATTAATTTATTTACCTCATACTACAATATTCATTTATGCCCCAAACGATTTTTGCCTTGAAAACACACCAGAGTCACCATAAGTCACCTGCAATTCAACAGCACTGTAGGGGCATGTGCAGGGACACACACACACACAAACACAACATCTTGACAGCTTGGTATGCACTAATTCAGGGTGGTATCTCTCGGGATGGTTCATGAAGCCAAATGCAATCAGTTACTTTGAAATGGTGACGTACAGATAAGCCATCTGATTTTGCTGCCTGCCACAGGCAGCCTTCTGAGGCAATGAACATGCAAAAGTTGCCTTTGTATGGGGACTTGTCAACATCTCAGGTCTTTCTAAGCCTTCCTGCCTGAGATCCTTTAAGGGGACTGAGCCCACTGAGATGTATTCCTTGGTAGGAATCATCTGGTGGTCTCAGAGGGTAGCCATGTTGGTCTGCAGTAGAACAGCTAGATTCAAGTCCAGTAAAACTTTAGAGACCAACATGTATTTCAGGGTATCAGCTTGTGAGAGTCAAAAGGAGCTTCTGGGTCACAGCTATTAAACAAAATTGGATATGAAGCTTCCTTATTGTCTACTCTGATTGGCAGAAAGTCTCCAGAGTTTTGTCAAAGAAAGGTCTGCGCTTTAGAAGTCAAGGTAACTGGGTTTTAAGTAGCCCACAGCCCTAGCGGAGGGAAGGGGAAAGGGAGGGAGGGGGTGGCATGCAAGGGAGGAGAGGGAAGGGGAGGGAAGGGGGCCGTTATCTGGACATGGCCCTCCCACCCTAGTGGAGGGAGGGGAGGGATGGGGTGACATGCAAGGGAGGGGAGGAAAGGGGAGGGAAGAGAATCCTGAGATTCTCTAACTAGAGATGCTAAGCATTGAAACTGGGACTTTTCTGCATATGTTGTATTACTGAGCCAGACCCTTGAAGGTGTACACTGTACACTGCTTCTTGATATTTTTCTAAACATATTAGTAATCAAGGAGTTGGAGTAGGAAATTAGATTGGTTCAAAGGCACTATTTCTGCTTAGTTTTAATACAGGAAAGAAAAAGGAAGAAGACTTGGTGGGGAAAGGTGGAGGAGGTATTTTGAATTCCCCCCTTTTCTAACAGCATAGTTCTTGATAAACTAGAACCACTCACAGCTTTCTACTCATCCTCTTGGGTTGCTTGTAGTATCTTGGGGAATATGACCTTGGGCCACTCACACAGCCTCATAGGGTTGTTGTGAGAATAAAATGGAGATGAAGAGAATGACATGCTGCTTTGGGTCCCTACTCACAGAATCATACAGTTGGAAGAAACCACAAGGGCCATCAAGTCCAACCTCCTGTCATGCCATGCACTCCTGACAGATGACCATCCAACCCATTTAAAAACCTCCAAATTCATTTGACCTATTGCCATCTTCCACCACTGGGTGGATACTTTTCTGTTGTGTTTGGCTTTCCCTTGGGAATCTCTCCTCCTGCCTACTATTTTAATTGTTATCTTTTCATTTTGTGTGTGGTTTAGCTCTTGTTCTAATGATGTGCGGGGCTTTTTTGGAAGGGGATTTAATGGGTTTAAAATATGATTTTATGATGTTTGTTTTCACTTGTTAGTCATTTGTCAGCCTTTGTGAGGGCAGAAAAGTGGGTAGAAAATTTGTTTTAAAAAGATATAAGTGAAGTTTTAAAAACAAGCACTAGAACGGTATTGATCTGTTGACCTGACAAACTAGCAAATGCAACAGTGAGAAGAAGCCAGAATCCAGGTCACGTGTGCCTGTGTGACAAAGAGTGGAAAAGAAAGTGGAAGAGAAGGAGGGTCTGAGTCTGTGCCTTATACTCGGCAAGTGCAAGAATCAAGTGAAAGAAAATGTTTGAGCCTTTCTCATGTGCTAATTTCTGGGCCATTGAATGCATGTGTGTGAGATCTTGATTCACCTTGTTGATAATTCTGTTCTGCTTGTTTTTGCTTTCTGATTGAATTGGGATTCCAGCTGAGCTACGGAAGGCCCCAGAATGTTGAAAATGGCATTGCTGAAAGGCTGGAAAACCAAAGGAATACACCTGAGACAAACAAGACATTTTCTTTAGCTCCACATTTTGACCCGCCCAGTTCTGCCCCATCAGCCTCCCTAGCTGCTGCTGCTGCTGCTGTTTCTTCTTCTTCTTCTGGTCCCCACTGGGAGAAAAGCGAGGTATATGCAGCCAGATAAAAAATGGCAAATGTTGGCTTTACTACATTTTCTGGATGCTGGTATAATGTTTGATAAGCCGTACCATTCCCTTGCATCTCCAAATACAGAGCCCACTGAGGTGTTACCATATTTCAGCCTTCCTTACCTTCCTCACGATTTAATTCAAACTGCCCTTCATTGTTAGAGGGAAGGACTGGGCTACATCTACAGCAATACAGGATCTTCAACACCCTTTGAATGTGACCTCTTGGCAACGCAGTCCCTTTATCTGTTCTCCGGCATGCATACAATAGACCTCATTCTAAACTAAAAACGAGATCAGCATCTGCAGATCCTGACTTTGGCTTTTTAGCTTTACAAGGAAATGTAGAGTTGCTGAAATTTGTCAGTTTGACAACCTTGGAGAACTTTGCTGCTTGCCTACTTCTGTTGGTGGAAGTAAGCAGTTTTAGGTGCTGTTATGGTTGCCAATTGACAGGTAGTGATTAGAAATCTGATTAGTTCAACTGATCTTTAAGCAATAGCTCAGTTCACCTGGAAAAAATGGCTGCTGTGGAAAGCAAACTGTATTGCATTATATTCCATCGAAGTCCTTCCCCTCCTCAAATCCCATCTTTATCAAGTCCCTCCCCCAAATCTACAGGTACTACTTCCCAACCTGCAGCTGACACCCTTCCTGATTTGCTGAACTCTTCCTCCACCCTTCCCCTTCTTTTATCTCTCAAGAGGTCTGAGGAACTTGAAAGCCTGCTCTTTCATTCCCTCCCCATAAATGATGGTCCAGGAAAATGCAGTCAAGAATTTAACCTCTTTAAAGTCTGGTTGAGAACTAGCTTGTAACTATATTTGTGTTTGGGTTCTAGGTTTGAAAAGCGTGAAGGTTCTTTATTAAATTTAAACAGATATATACAGCTGTGCCTTGACCCGGATGGCCTAAGCTGGCCAAATCTCATCAGATTTTGGAAGCTAAATAGGGTTGGATCTGGTTAGTAGTTGGATGGGAGACCACCAAGGAAGCCAGGGTTGCTACACACAGCTGGCAATGTTAAACCCCCTTGAAAACCCTACTGTAAGTTGGCTATGACTTGATTTTATTTATTTATTGTTTGGATTTGTAGACCGCCCCATCCTCGAAGGGCTCTGAAGATTGCACCTTCTACCACCATATAAAGTTCTTTTAGAGAACTGATTCATTCCAAGCTCATTCATATGGGGAAATTCACGTGCCATCTATATTATGATACTGAATTAAAATAACAGCAACAGCAATGATCACCTTATTATGCATACAGTAGTTTTCCCCATTGAAATACATGGCATCATTCTTATGACACCTCCTTGAGAATAAACACAATAGGCAAAAAGCCTTCCAGTCAATATGCACAGGATTGGGCTATGTGGTGACAACTGTGATAAAGAATGGACATCATTGCAAGACTGTGGCTTAATATGTCATTGATCATGCTATTTATGTATTTATTTGATTTTTTTACCCCACTCTTCCTGATCATAGTGGGCTTAGAGCAGCTTCCAACATATAATAAAATTAAAAAATTACAAAATTATAAATACAATAAATTATGAAATACCATAACATTCAAATTTTAAATCCTAAGGCAGTTAATCAACCAAGGGTGGAATAATTTCAAAACAGGTCCCCAGCCCCCTGAATAATATATGTTCCTGGTGACACTAACCAAAAAAAGGAGATCTGCGGAGGGGGGTGGGGGGAGAGGGGGAAGGGAGGTCAGTCATATGGACACAACCCTGTTGCTGTTCTCAACTATCACCCTGGTGAAACAGCCAGAGATGTAATGTGAACTGAACTGAAGATCTCGCTGCTTGAAGCATTAAGTCCTTATTCTATTGCCACTTCCATGAATCATTCAATCAGAGATGAATCTTTTCTGTATTTGCCACAAGGCTTCCTGGAGAACACCCTCCAAAACTAAACAGTCTATTCTGAAATTCAAATGCTCTGAATGGAGTTCTATTGTGGCACCTTCGAAGGTCACCAATGGTGGATGCTGAGCCTGATAAAGATTTCTCCGACTAACCCTCTCTAGCTCTAATAAACTTATTCTTGTATAGCAGCATTATCAAGGAGCAGAAATTTTTCTTGCTTTCCCTGACTTTGTTGGAAGGCCTCCTTTAGAGCTCCCACAAGAGCATTCTTTACTCATTTGGGCCTTCAATTGCCACATGCCAGCATGGGAGTTGTTTATCAGAATCACCTCCCAACAGAAAAGGAATGTTACGCGGGTCTCTCATCCTTAAGCCAACCACATTCAGCAGCAGCAGCAGCAAGCAACATAGAGCAGTATTGATTTTCCTCATTTCCCCAGAGAACTAAGTGAGGTACTTTGGATTGGACTCCCTCAAAGGGTAGATTCATGCAACTGACAGCTAGGCCAGGTTAGCTGGTTGGCTGAAAGCCTGTTTTAGCAGGCTTCACAATTATATAGCTGTCTGATTGCTATTAAGCTTGCCCAGGCCATTTTTCAGCCTGCACTGAAAGTGACTTCTTTCACTGCCCAGCGAAAAATCTATTTAGCCCGGCAAAAAATTCCCCCAGCTGATCACTGCTCCTTCCTTGTGGTCAGCACTGATTGTAACCAGGGATAAGTTTGGGTAATTATTACATTCTATTAAATTCAATTTGTATGCTACTCTTTCCTTCACAGGCTCGGAGCAGTTGCCACCATATCACAACACAAACACATAACTTTCTAAAACCACAAATTCCATTCAATTGTAATCTCTGATGGTGACTCAAATCAACTTAACAGTAACATTCAATATTTGCATAACCCCAACAATATGCCCAGAAGGAGGGGATGGAGAGAGCGGGGCCATATGAGAGGTTAACCGTAGTTGCCTCAGCTATAAGCCTTGCCTAAGCTCTTCTTATAGGCTCTGCAGAATTGCATCAAGTCCTTTCACTGGACAGAGTATGCCATCAGATCAAGGCCAGAGCTTAGAATGTCCTGGCCCTGGTCAAGGCCAGCTGGATATCTTTTAGGCTAGGGATCACCAGTAGATTGTTATTTGCTGACAGTAGCATCCTTTGGGGTACATATGGGGACAGGTGGTCCTGCAGATACAGTGGCCCCAGATCATATAGGGCTTTGAAGGTAATCACCAGAACCTTGAAGGTGATTCAGTACTCCAATGCAGCTGGTGGAGCGCAGGTTGAATGTGTGTCTGCTATGGGGTCCTGGTGAGGGCCACACTGCTGAATTTTTCACCAGTTGGAGTTTCTGGGCAGACCCAAGGGCAAGAGCAAGTTGAAGTAGTCCAGTCTAGAGGTGACCACCATTGCATGGGTCACTGTTGCTAGCTCAGTTGGGGACATGTAGGGAGCCAATAGTTTCACCTGACAAAGATGATAAAACACTGATGAGCGCAAGTAGGATTTGAGCCTCCAGTAATAGAGGCATCAAAGATCACGCCAACTCTCTTGATGACTGGTGGAGGAGTTAACTGCATGCTGACCAGAGTCAGCAATTACTAATATCCACCTGCTCTCCTTAATGCAGCCACAGGACCTTTATCTTAGATGGATTCAACTTCAACATTTTCTCCTGAAGAGTCTCAGTGAAAGTGCATTATAGCTCTGGAAGCAGTCATGGAAGAGGTTCAAATTGGGTATCGTCAAGAGGTCTTAGAGCAGGGTTCCCCAACATGACGCCTGTGGACACCATGGTGCCCACTAGCACCATTCCGGGGGGGGGGGGGTGCATTTTCAATACTTGCTCTGGGTGCCATTTTCTATAGATATGCCACTTCTCTTCCCTATAAGGAAAAGTAGGAGTCAAACAGTGTGACAATCCTGTATGCATAGAGTGAGAAAATTCAATGTAGGTTCATTGTATCTGGCTTTTCTGCATGCTCATGATATGCCCTCAATCCTCTCTAGTCTTTTGTCACTGTGGAAAATTTGCAGTGAATGAGGTTTGGGGGGAAAGGGCTAATAACCACAAAATCAGGATTAGCTGACTTCACCTGTGACTCAGGTGAAGTTCAAATAAGCTCTGGTCAGTAACGTGGTGGTTTCCTCCAGACTGTCAGATCTCTATAGAGGGTGAAGTTACATTTCTTCTACACACCTCCTGATTGTGTATTAGCCCGACTCTATGAGTAGGGTTGCCAACATCTCCTGGAGATTTGGAGGTGGAGCTTGCCATTTTCGCTAAGGGAACTAATTTCTGTAATCTGTAGGTTAGTTGTAATTCCAGAAGACCTCCAAATCCCACCTGGAGATTGGCAGCCATATCTATGGGTAGCCAATTTCTGCTTCTTTTGTGATGCACAAAGAAAGTTCGATAGAAGACATAAGAAAGGGAAAAATCATTCCTAATGGCAGATATTTCCCCCCTTCTGATATCTTCTACCTGATTCAAAACATCTTACCAACCTTGAGGTATTGGCTACCAAAGGATGTCAGTAAAATAATGTTTTTGGGGGAGTTATCCTACCATCTTTAATAGGACTGCTTTGGGTAAGCCAAGGCAATCAGCCTAAAACATGAAGGACACCTTCAGATGGAAAAATCTCTCCCATTTTAATACAGAACAACTGAGAATGGGGAAAACGTTCCAAGGAAAAATGCTTTTACCTCAAGGATATTCTTGAACACTGAGCCATTGACACTATAACTCTCCATGCACCTGGGTTGCGCAGGTATGAATTTCTAAATGGGCCCAAAGATGATGTTCCTCCATCATGGAAAAAAAATCAAGAACTTCTGAATGCTTAACTATGTGCAGGATTGCAGCTTACATCTTTTGGTTGTCATGCAGCATTTTAAAGGGTCCTTTTGGTTGAGTTCTCCATATAATGAGGTCTTGTTTCTCACTGCCATATGGAACATTCAAGGTACGTTAACTTAGAGGCCCAGATGATTCAGCACAAGGTAGTTATTCATGGCTTCCTCTGTACAGATGCTTCATTTGCCACGTAATTGCACGCGCCTTTATCGCAAGCATAGGGATACGCAAATTGTGCAATCTTTGCTTCCTTTGGGATGAATCTCTGTAAGGTACATTGCAGAGAAATGGCAAAGACTTATGGGCTCATTCACACATTATAGATTTTCTGCATGGCAGACATTCCCATGTAGAAACCACAGCAAAGGTGTATGTGAGATGTAAGGTAGGGCAATTCTTAATACCCAGTGTATGCAGGCCCCAATTGGATCAGGATCACCGTGTGTGGAAAGAAGCCTTCCCCCCCATGAATTGTTTTCCTAACCAAAGAACCCTGGGACATGACTGTTTGCCATGTTGGCAGTTTACATGTAGCTGTCAGTACATGTTAAGTTTCTCCAGTAGGGCAAACGGCAACTCCCCGAGGCTGTTTGAGTTCAGAAGAACAGTACCCTGTACCATGGCCTCCATCTGAATTGGGCTGTCATGCCCTTGGGAATGGAGTTCCCAGCCACAAGGACTTTAAAATGTGTACATTGGCACCCTTTCTGAGCAGTGCCCATGCTGATCTTGTACATGTTTGTTCAGACGTAAGTTCAAAGCCGTTCAATTCTGTAGTAAAAACCATAGAGTTTTGCCTGAATCCTAGAAAGTCACATCAACAACGTAACATCAGTTTTGGGTATTCTGTGTCATGCTGGTTTTCCGACACCCCCCCCCCCATCCCACAGTTCCCCAGCGCAAGTGGCAGTAGGCAAGAGGGAGGCCAAGAGGTTTTCTAGAGAAGAAGGGGACTTGGTCTGCCTACCATGCCCCTGATTCACTGAACAACAATCAGAGGGTAGTGACCAACCCATTGCACTTTCTTTTGGCAGAATGGAGACAAAAGTGGCTCCTCAACTTTGTCCTTTTAGGAGCTTGGTGGCAGAGCTAACAGTATAAAGCTAGAGGGCTTCAGTCTGAGCTCAGTTGAGACCAGGCTTGGATCTATCTGTATGCTGCAGACTTTGCTGCTCCCATCTCCATGTGAAGATTGGGCTGACCTCCATGTGCAGATTGTGGCCAGGGCAAACCTGGCTCGCTGGCCTTCAACTACAGAGTTTTTCATCTCCAGTGCTTGCTTTTTTTAAAAAACTGGGTTTAAAAACTGGACAGAGGTCGATTCCCCACAGTCAATTAATCGCGTGATACTCACGTGAAATAACCAGGTTTCAGGAAGAACTCCCCACTGCTTGAGTGAGGAACAGGGATTCATCCCGTTTCTGGCACTCGTTCTCCCCCTTTTCCCGGGTCCTGGCAGAACCTGCTTGCAAGTACAACTTTTCTCCTTAGCACGCTTTCGATCTAGTTTCGTGGGGAGGAATGGGAGTCCAATCCTTGTTTAAAATTCCTGCCATGGAGCATGATGCAAGTCTAGGAACCAATCAGCTCTCGGCGGGCGCTGAGCAATGTGCGTGCAGCCTCTTCTGGGTTTCGGTTAGCATAACAAAAAAACGCTTACATGATTAACCATTCACTCTTCCAAATGAACTAAAACCTGCTTAAACGCCTAAACATGGGGAAGTTGAAACCACGATTAAAAGGTGCAGTTTCTTTACAAACTTGGTTTGATCAACATAGAATTTCCCCATGGGGAATCGACCAAAAATGAAAATCTCTTAAGGCCTTTACACAAGTTGGTGATAAATACTGTTCTAGCCTTTAAAAACACTGCAGAAGAAAGCAGTTTTGGAACATCATGGATTGCTGGCATGCAGTATGAGAGATCCTGGATCCCACAAGGAAATCATATTGTGAAACCACCAGAAAAGGACATGTGAAATATGTCAGAACATTGACCAGTATCCTACCACACTGTTCAGAAGAACTTGAAGCCTTCACCCTGCCTGATTTAATTCAATAAATTAATAAAATAAAATATTTCTCCAACTTGGAGAAGCTGCTGTTTTCTCATTGGCTGTCACATTGGATGATACAAAGCTGGTCCTTGTGTTTCCTGCTTTTTTTCTTTTAAAAAAACTGAGTTTTTAATGGCCTCCAAACATGCAGAAATCAGTTTTCATTTCTTGACATGAGACTAAAGTGATGAGGAAACCCTTATGAAGGCTTCCACATTGGAATCAACTGACTGTTGTGGGTTTACTGGGCTGATAGTTTTTGCTATTTCATCTAGATCTTGTTTTGCAGCATGAAATAAAACATTTCCTCCAGAGTTCCACACTGTTCTAACCCACAATGTTTTATTTGCAGCCTCAAATTGATTCCAACGAATGTCCCTTTAAAACAATTTTTTGGTTGAAACGTTTTGAAATTGTCTTCAGTTGCCTATGCGAACACTTTAAGATGTTTCCCATGCCTCTGTGCCATCCCTGGACTTCCTCCTGGGCGTCATTTTCTGAAATCACTCTGTTCCTCATCTGTTTGTTTGCACCATTTCTGCTTTTTAAAAATTTTTTTGGGGGGGCTAATCTTCAAAACTTCAAGTAAACAAGATGCAGAGAATTTCAACATGAGGCCATGAAGCACTGATTCTACATCTAGCTAACCCCCCCCCCCCCCCCGAAAAAATCACACAATGGCAACCAGGAATCATTTTGAGAAGGTGAGTACATACATATGTCATGGTAAGGGGGTGTTTGAATATGTTTTAGAAGAGTTTTAGATGATTTGCCTGGAAATGGCCAATGGCTGGTATCTTTAGAGGAATGTCACAGTAAAATAAGTTTGTCTATGTGGCATAGCAGGAAGTGATTGTGGGTGGTGTGTATGCTATGTACAAATGCAAATACATCTCCCCCCCCCTCTCCCCCACAGCCCTTGGGATCTCTCATACTGCATGCCAGCAATCTGTAATATTCCAAAACTGTTTTCCCCTGCTGGCTTTTTAAAGGTTAGAATAGTATTGAGAACCATCATTTTTAAAGGCCTTGAGAGAGATTTTTGACCTTCACTCTCAGCTGCACAGCCTCAAAACCCCCCAACAGCCAATTAAACCCTTATTTGCTCAATTGTAGCCCACGCTGGGGTTCTGTTAGAATAACAAGGGAAAGACTAGATTTGAATCCATGAGCTTCTTAAAGACAAACATGATTTCCAGTAAATAATAAATCTTTCAAAAGGGTATGTTTAATTTGGTGAAGAGAAGGTTAAGAGGTAACATGATAGCCATGTTTAGATATTTGAAGGAATGTCATGTTGGTAAGGGAGCAAGCTTGTTTTCTGCTGCTCCAAAGACTAGGACCGGGAGTAATGGGTTCAAGGTGAAAGAAAAGAGATTCCACCTAAACATCAGGAAAAACTTCCTGACAGTAAGGACTGTTTGACAGTGGAATACACTACGTCAGAGAGTGGTGGAGTCTCCTTCTTTGGAGGTTTTTAAAGAGAAGCTGGATGGCCATCTGTCAGGAGTGCTTTGATTATGTGTTCCTGCACTGCAGGGGGTTGGGCTTGATGGCCCTTGGGGTCTCTTCCAACTCAATGATTCCATAAAAAGTCAAAACTCCCCTCATCAGATGGTGTCTCACATATGGAACTTTGACTCTCGAAAGCCTATACCTGGAAATAGTGGTGGAATTCAAATAATTTAACAACAGGTCCCAGTGGTGGGATTCAAATAATTTAACAACTGGTTGCATACAAGCACCATTTTAACAACCGGTTCTGCCAAAGTGGTGCGAACCTGCTGAATTGCACCACTGCAGTCTTCTTGGCCTTGAAGGTGCTCAGGGACTCAAACATTGCTTTTCTACTGCAGATCAATACAGCTACCCACCCTGAACCTGCCTATTTTTAATGACACCAGTTCTCTGTCCTAATCCAAGCGGTGGGCAGGTGCCACAAGGGACCAGACAGCAAAACTGTCACCCTGGAAAGGGGTAGGATATAAGGGGCAGAATGGACAGAGATGTGGACAAGCTTATAACTTGGCCCTGTTGACAGCACTGCATGGATTTGCTGAGCTTTCTATCATAACAAAAAGCATTTTCATCCCCCCCCTTATTTATTTTTGCCTGACACTGCAGCTTTAGCAGTGGGGATGAACCCCATCAGTTAATAACCCATTTTTATCCCTCTTGAGTCCCCATTAAGCGAGCTGTTGACAGGATTCTCCTTCACTACCACCAAACCTGTGTAAAAAACAAAGCTTGGAGAGCATCTCCCCCCCACCCTTTTGTTTTAGCATAGTCAGGAATGAGAAATCATTCTAGAGGATTATGTATTTATCCTCCTGAGTCCTGGAATGTCATGAAGCAGGTGTGAGGAGAATGTCAGATGTTGCGCTGTTGGGTTAGTTATTTCCTCTATAAGAAAAATCTCTATTTTATGAATTCCTCTCTCTTTTTTCATACCTCCCCTGAAGTCAATTTTTTTATATTTATTTCCTGCCCTTCTGCCATCACAGAACTCAAGACAGAGTTGCAGTATTTCCCAGAGATCTCCCATCCAGACCCTGGCCATACACTGGAACCTGCTATGTTTGCGAGGTGGCAGCATCATTAACTCAGAGACGATGCTCTGAGTAACAGAGCTTTTCATCATTCATATAAAATGTCAAACTCACAAAGAAGCAGCAACTACATGGAATGAACCGGAGTCTGCTATTCACTGCTGTGCCCTTCATGCACATAACTGTTTCACGTATTACCCAGGGCAAACCTGCCCTTGGTTCTAGTTCCGTGGTGGAGAACCTTTGGCACTCCAGATGTTATGGGCTACAATTCCCATCAGCCCCTGCCAGCATGGCCAATTGGCAGGGGTTGATGGGAACTGTAGTCCATAACATCTAGAGTGCCAAAGGTTCGCCACCACTGAGTTGATCAGATGAATAGCTTCAAGAGCATTCTCTGGTTCTTTACTGGCAGAACATGCACACAAAGAGCATTTCTCTCTTTGGCACTAATTAACCAGAGCCTCTTACTTATTTGTTTCAAATATTTATGTTACTAGGATATTTACATTACTATTAATAATAATGAAAAAAATGTAACTTTAAAAAACCCACAATAACCAGGCAACACAAGAGCCAGTAACAAAACCATTAAAAGTCTTCACAAGATCCATCATAAAAAATAAGAAGAAACAGAGAAGGAGGAGGAAGAAAACCCCAAATAATCAAAATCAGTGCAAAGCCTGGGGAAAGCCTGGCACAAAATGAATTGCTGTGGGGAGGACGTTCCTCAGTCAACGGGCCACAGCAGAAAAGATCCTGTCCTTCTCTCTGAAAAAAAGGGGGCACACAGAGTGAGAGATCGCAGTTGACCTCAGAAGATGGGCAAGCTCTCATGGGAGTAGGAGGTATTTTAAGTACCTTGATCATTCATTCATTTTCATTCATTCATTCATTCATTCATTCATTCATTCATTCATTCATTCATTAAAGCATGTATTAGCCCATCTTTCCTTTGGGTTCGAAGTGGCTCACAATAACTAATTAAAACATTTCCAACTAAAACCAAAGATAAAATAGCAAGTTCCAAATTCCTTCCTTCTTGTTAGCAGTTTCTTCTACACCTTTCCTAAAATAGTAGATTGTATTAAGGCAAAAAAGATTTACTCAAGTAGCCGATGTATAACAGATACAGCTCATTTCACACAGTGCAAATGATACCAGCTAGAAATGGTCTTATGTATTTATGTCCAAAAGGGATATAGGGTTGCCAACTCTAGGTTGGGGAGCTCCTAGATATTTTGGGGTAGAGCCTGGAGAGGGTAGGGTTTGGGGGGAGGAGGGATATGATCTCCACTCTCCAAAGCAGCCATTTTCTCTGTAGTCCAGGGAACAATTATAATTCTGACAGCTTTTCAGGCTTCACCTGGAGGTTGACAACTTTAACCTTGCAAGTTAAGGTCAGGGTCCAACAGGGCCCCCAAGTTCCAAATGATGACAGGCAGCCCAAATCTGGCAGAGATATGCCACGATTTATCCCACTCTGGAACTGGTACACCCCTTTCTGCCAGTGCAAGAGGCAAATGCCTGGAAGCTGGCTCCGTTGCTTAGGTCTGCAAAGCCTTCTGTTGACATGGCCGGGGCATTCCAGGGCTGGACCAGGCTGGGCTGGGGGGTGGGGGCTGACCTTAGTTGGCCTCCAGAGCCTGGTTAACCTTTGCACTGGTTGAGCCACTGGCGGAGATATGCCACGATTCTCGTGGTGTATCTCTATTTCCTGTTATTAGGAATTTTCACCCTTCTTTTTAAAAAAAACCTTTTAGGGCTCTCTGCACCATGGGAAAGCCATCTGGAGGGGGTGGGGCGGTGCTGGAGCAGCACTGTTTTCATTGGACACCAAGATATCTACAGACTGTACAGTATCCTGAGAACAAAGAATAAATGAATGTAACCACTGAGCAAATCACAAATGCTTCCTAATGAGACCACCTACAGATGTATTTACCTACTTGGGTGACTCTTCAGTTGTGCAGAAAAATATGGCTTATTTAAATTAAACGAAAATGAACAAAAAATCCGAAGGAGGTGGTGAGAAATGCCAGGATCTTGAGCGCTCAGAGATTCCTGGAAGGAGAAATGTTGAGGGTGAGATAGGCAGGTGAACATACAATTTTAATGGGGTTTAGTATTTTAATGTGAATAGAGCCTATATTATTTATGGTTGTTTGATCTGTTTAAACTGTGCTCTATCTGTTATTTTTGTTGTGCACTGCGCTGAGCCCTCCGGGGGTGGTATATAATAAATAATAATAATAATAATAATAATAATAATAATAATTATTATTATTATTATTATTATTATTATTATTATTATTATTATTATTATTATTATTATTTCAAAATACCCCCTTCACCCCTGTGCAAGAACATAGCTACTTAAAATGGCACCTGGGGTGAGCCTCATTCACTGTGTCCCCTCCAGCTGTACCCCAACTCATTCGGGACAGGGACGCAGTTGGGGAGATGGCTCTAAAATGCGCCCCCTGGAAGTGGTACCCAGGGCGCCAGCCCCCCATGCCCTCTAGCTACACCACTTCCCCCATGACCCTTTGTGACTACAATAGTATCCCAAAATAAGGAACGTTTCCCAGAAATGAGGAACAGATGACAGGCCTGCTTAGACTGGGGTGTGGGGAGGAAGGGTTAAAGAGGCATCACAGGTTATACTAACTAGGTTAAAATGTAGAGAGAAAACAGGTACTCTTGAAGATCACAAAGCTGCTCAACACAATTGTTCTACAGGCCCAATAAGTTTATCAGCCTCATAGGAGCTTCACATTCATGAGACGAGTTTGCAGACGAGGCTTGCTGTGCCACAGGTCTGAAGAAAAAAAGGAAATCTTGTGATAGCAAGCCAGACTCTTAACCAAGCTGGGATCCATGGAGACTGAAATATTCCTGATTGTTGGGATGAAGAATGGACGTTACGAGAGATTTGCTAACAAGTGCAGGCTTTACCAGGCAAGTGAGAACTGAGCTTATCCAACGTTGACATAGGAATGTGCCCCACTGGAAAGGGAATGAGGTCTAACTTGCTGATAGGAACCAGAACAAAATTTTCTCTTGGCTGCCATCAGTGTCACTAGAAAGAGAGCATGTAGTAGCTAAAGAATCAGCAACAGCCAAACACAATGGATTTCTGCCTCCCCAGATAAGGGTTTGGGACGGGATGCAAGAAAGATTATCCGAGCCAACGTCATAACTGGTTCAGTCATCACCTGCGACACTGTTGTATCGATATTATGAGAAGGAAGGAAACATCAGTGCCATGCCAGGACGAGACACAATTTGTAAAAGCAATTCTGCTGTTTAATGTTGAGTGAGGCCCTTGGAGACTGCCCAGTACCACAGCTTAAACTTTTCACGTAGATATGATGGTCAGTCTCTTTTTCACATTTCGCCAGACATTCACCGCAAGAAGTAAACCGAAGCTTGTTTCAGCTCTATCAGCGCATGTAAAGAGCCATCAAGTGACAGCCCACTTCTGGTGACCTCAGCAAGCGGCTTTCAAGGCATGTGAGAAGCCGAGGTGGTTTGCCATTGCCTTCCTTTGCATTGCCTTCCTTGGTGGTCTCCCTGCCAAGTGCTGACCCTGCTTACCTTCAAGATCTGAGCCCAGGCTAAGCCATGCTGCCTTCCCTGTTGTCCGGTCTGTATATTTTGCACTTATTTTAAAAGACGCAAGGGACATGATGGGTCCTAAAGAGGGATGCTGAGCAGAACTTCATGATGAATATGTTAGGCAGGTGAACATACCATTTTGTCCACTATCATTCATGTGCAAAGCCTTCGATTGCTTCATCTTAAAGCCATGTGACTTGAAAAGTGTGCTAAACAGCTGTATGGCTTCATGGTAACTGTTGTGATGGTAAAGTTTTATTTCCTTCAGCCCTGTGGCTAATTTTTTATCTGCACAGTCGGTATTTATAGGCTGATTAATTGTTTTATATATGGCTTTTATAAATTGCTTTAAATATGTGTGTATGCCACCCTGAATCTGACTTAGGTCAGGAAGGGCGGGATATAAATTTAATAAACAAACAAGCAGTAGTTGCAATTGATTTTACTCCCAGTTGATGGATGGTTAGGTCTGATAATTAACTGATTTCACGGTGTGCGTTTGTTTCTGTTTGTCTAAAACATGAAGCACTGAAGATTCAGACAGATCAGCAGCCGTTAACGTTGGTCAAACTGACACAGAAGAACCCTGAGACATTCGGTTTTTTTAAAAGTACTTTTGTGTGTGGTGGGTCTTGTTTGCCTTTAACTTAAAAAAACAACCCACTTGGTGTGGGTGCAAGGTAATGTGATAGTGGTGTTAATGAGTGTTGTGTGGGGTCATAGAACTTGACCTGGCAAACAGTCTTGAGCTGCTGGCAACACAAAAACTTTTGGCAGGCAAGCCCATGGCAAGATGGGGGGGGGGCAGTTTCTGAACTATGCCCTACCAGTCACCTCTGCTAGCGTTATAGACAGTTCAGACTAAGATGGATGCCAAATCTTAATTCTGGACTTTGATAACAAGAGCAGGGCTTCACCTGAACATGCTTTCCTGCTCCCAATCAATATGCATAGCAGCTAGCAAAGCTTCTCCTGCAGCTTCAACCGTTGCCATCTGGATAACAAAAGCCCATCCCTGGAAAAGACACATCTGTTCTCTAGCCACAAAGCATTTGCAAATTCTACTCAGCCTTAACACAACCAGCTTTCCTGAGTCCTTTCTTCCCTAGTTGATCTTATCGTGCCCTTCCTGTCCAACTACCAGAGGACCATCAGACCTTACTCTGAATTGGAATACCCTGAGTTGTAAATTAATCAACTGTACCTAAAATCTAATCAAAATCTGGACTATCCCCAGCTCTGAGCCATCATCCACTGTATTGTTCTCTTCTGAGAACAGGAACTCCTCTTTGTCTAGGAAGATTGCCTCTCTTAGCATTGCCAGAGGGTCACATTTTCCTATGTCTAGCCTGCCCAAACAAAAGCTTGCCCAGTGTTCTCTGAACTGCCTTTGGTTTCATAATACTGTGCCTGCCGCCGCCGCCTCTTTCTCTGCATCCAACGTGGGCATCAGATTTTGCCTCTCTGGATCTTCCTCTCTTCTGGATCAGGTAAATATCACCCTCCCCGCAATGACCTCTGCTATTCCAAACTTATCTTTAACCTCTATCTAAATCCTAGGCTTCTTGAAAATCTGTGTGTGTGTGTTTATTTTTTGCCAAAACTGCTTGTGTCCCTTTTATTATATTCTCATTCTTCAATAAAACTGTTAAAATTTCTCCAAAGTCTGGTTTCCTGCAGCTTTCTAAAGGGGGAACCCCCTGTTTAAATTGGTGGGAAAGATCTTGTAGCCCATCCTCTTCCATTGCAAGGTCTGTCCCTGCTAATTCCCCAACCCGAAACAGGACAGACCCCTCTAATGTGGGTGACAAAGCTGTCTTCTGAACAACATGCAAGCAGGGTGCAAGCTGAAATGGTGGATACTTGAGCATCCCTTGTTATAAATCTAAACCAATAACACAAAATGGTATGGGATGAGATGGAAGAGGACTGTATTTTATTTATTTATTCGATTTGTATCCCGCCCTACTCCAACAATGTTGGACTCAGGAGAGAAACAGTGGGAGTACAGTCAGTCATCCCTGGATACATCCACACTGCAGCTTTCAAACAATGCCACAGGCATTCCTTCTTCCCAGCAAACCCCAGAAATGGTAGTTTCTGTTAGGGCATTAGAGAGTTTTAACTGGGGCTCAGTCCAGCTGTTCCAACTGTTAATGAGTCAGGTCTGGGTCACACAGGAGCTGTGAGGAACGGACTTTTAAAGAGTTGCAAGGGCCTGATTCTATTTGGAATAATGCACATACAACTCCAGAATGGGAAAAATAATGCCCCTGAGGAGAATTTTCAACTGAGGAAAATGGGGAAACAGAAGTTCTACTCCATTTCAGCTGGAAATGTGTAGGTATACATATAAAGAAATACTTAATTAGCAGAGATACGGACATAGCATCCAGTAAAAAAAGAGAGCTAGGTAGTTTCCGCACAAACCAAATAAAACATTTTGAGGCAGGAAATAAATAATTTCCTCTGTGGACTTCTGCATGTTTTTTAGCCTAAAATGTTGTATTTCCTGCCTCAAAATGTTTATTTGTATGATGTTCCCAAGTAATCTTTTTCTGAAAATGGTTTTTGGGAAGCATTCCTTTTGTGGAACCATTTTCACTTGCTATGCAGATCTCTTTGAAACATTTTCCAAACTGCTCTGCAGAACCTGGGCTTCCTTGTCAGTGTCATTTTATGAGCTTATGCCAGCCATAATTCTGTATGTCCTTTTTTAAAAAAAATGGGGGAGGGGGGTTCATGTCTATGTAGCTATGTAGACACAACCCCTAGAGAATCACAGCACTAGGCTTTGAAGTTTAGTAGCATTGAACCTACAGATCTGTCAAAAAAATACACACGCACCCCAGAATGACCACAAAATGGTGGCCAGGAAGCATTTTCAAGGGAGTGAGTGTGAACAAACGGGATGTTTTAAAGAAACATTTTGTAAATGTTTGCAAAAAGTTTCAGGCGCTTGTGCAGAAAGGGACTCAGAGATACTTTTGGTTGCTTTATATAAAAATTTACTAACTAAAAAGACTAGGGTAACATAGAATAAAAGCAAATAAATGCTGTACTGCTCTGTTATATATTTACAGTACTAACTATACACTTAAGAGGATATCTTCATCTTGACTGCACATCCTCCTCTCTGTCCATGTGCTCTAGTCTATTCTGTTCTATTCTGCTGGAACGAAGAAAACAAATTAACCTAATAACTTCGGATGTACGTGCTCACTAATATGTAAGCACTGGCTATCTGACTGACCAACAGCTAATCAATAGTTCAACTCATTACAATAAACCTCAGCATCCTGTTTCCATACAAACAGATGTTAACTCTTTCATAACTGGTTGTGACAGACACATGCAAATACCAACAAAATGCTGGAGACTGAGCCAGGGATGTTCTGCATGCAAAGCAGATACTCTACCACTGAGTCGGGCCCCTTCCCCACATGAATGTATCCACAAATATAGTATTTACATGGCTATTAATGCCTACACTCAAACAAATTGTATGTAGCTTGAGGGCAGAGGTTGCTACCATGGTGTTGCATTCTCCCCATGGATGTAACTTTTAACCATTTTCAAACATCTGAAGATGGCTTAGAACAGGGGTCTGCAACCTGCGGCTCTCCAAATGTTCATGGACTACAATTCCCAACAGCCCCTGCCAGCATGGCCAATTGGCCAATTGGCCATGCTGGCATGGACTGATGGGATTTGTAGTCCATGAACATCTGGAGAGCCGAAGGTTGCAGACCCCTGGCTTAGAATATGGGGGCTAGTCCTCACTGCTGGGACGGAGTGAGGGGGGGGAAGCGCCCAGTGCACTGGTGCGTCCTCTGCCCCTGCCACACCCCATCTGTCCCCGCCCCGGAACGCCCACACTCCGCCCCTGGAATGCCCTCGCCAAGCCCCCTAAGGGGCGCGTGCCTGGTGCATCGCACTCCCCCGTCCCCTTGGAGCAACCCCTCTGCTGCTGCATCTGCTACCCAAGCTGCATTGGAGTTAAAGACAGTTGCATGGGAGCACCAATCCTACTCATTTCCATAGGTTTGCTAAGAAGATGCTGAGGGTTGTCAGTCTCCATGTGGGGCCTGGAGATCTCCTTCAATTACAATACATCTCCAGGCTACAGAGATCAGTTCTCCTGAGGGAATGGCTGCTTTGGGGGATGGATTCTATGTATCGCATCTCTGCTGAGCTCTGACCTTCTAGAGATTCCATCTCCAAACCTATCAAAATTTCCCAACCCATAGCTGGCAACCCTATCACTGGTGCATTGTGGGAGCCCGTGGTAAACACAGGATGCTTGAACTAAGAACAAAACAAAGAATGTACAGAATCAGTGGAAAAGGTCTGAGAGACTGGTCTAATCGTTGCCCAGTGCTGTAATATACATTATGGAGGAAAGTGAATTGGATTTAATTATTTTAATGCTCAATACAAGTACATGTTTGAGTAATGGTATATAATACATGTTTCTTCATTGTGGGATTTTAGATGGAAGCATATGAGATAATAGCTCACCAGTGACTCATCTTGACAAATCCTTGGTATAAACAGATGAAACACTTGATTCAAAGCCTTGTTATGTTCAGTAATAGAAGTTGGCAGGCAAATAAAAAGGAGAGAAATAAGAAAGTTTGGATTTATAACCCCCTCCCTTTCTCTCCTATAAGGAGACTCAAAGGGGCTTACAAGCTCCTTTCCCTTCCTCTTTCCACAACGGGCACCTTGTAAGATAGGTAGGGCTCAGAGAGTTCCAAAGAACTGTGACTAGCCCAAGGTCACCCAAAAGGAATGTGTAGAAGTGGGGAAACAAATCTGGTTTGCCAGATAAGCCTCCACCACTTGTGTGGAGGAGTGGGGAATCAAAAAGCCTCAACAGAGATATAAAATTGCATTTCATGAAAGTTGAAGTAGACTTTTCTACTTTACAGTCTTGAAAGGAGGGTTGCCAGCTGACCAGAAAAGAAGGGATCTGTTTACCTTTGGCCTTGAACAGAAGTTTTTGATTGATTGATTTAGCTACCTGTACCCTGCTTTTCTCCCCAATGGTACCCAAATTGGCTTAAAACAATGTTCTTTCCTCCTCACAACAACCCTGTCAGGTAGGTTAGGCTGAGCGAGTGTGACTAGCCCAAAGTCACCCAGCAGTCTTCCATGGCAGAGTAGATATCAAACCTGGTCTCCCAGATCCTCGTCTGGCTCCTTAACCACTGCACCATGCTGTCTCTTTTAGATGGGAGTGAAATTCTTCCTACTTCCTTGCGCTTTTGGACACAGGAAACAGGCTTCCCCTATTATTGATTATTATAGTTCCAGATTTGTTATATTTGTTTGGAAGTTCTTGTTTTACTATCTTAAATTGTCACTTTTGATGGTAACAGAGCATCATATTATGGGCAGACTAACAACTGGGTGGTGTTTCCACCAGATTTATGGAAGTTGCCCCCTAAGACACAAGTAGGGATCCCCTATTCCTAGATTAAAAGAGGTCCAGTCTCCCTCCTTTCCAGCAACAGACCAATCCCCCCCCCCCCCCCCCCCCACTGAAAGGGCTGTACCAGTTCAGAGCCTTCAGGAAATCCATTTTTATCCACTGTTGTGTGGTAAGAGGTCTATATCAGTTCAAAAACTTCATTTTATTGATAGATTGGTTGATGTATTCTGCTTTTCTCCCCATTACTCCACACAGTAATTAGGAGGTGAAGCTTTCCACAAAAAGGAGATTAACATGATTTTCTACTAATGTCTGTACTCCACACTGTTGTTAAAAGGACACCTATAGGCTGGTTGAAACACTGCCAACCTACTGACCTACCAGTGTTAAGCTTGGTCTACTAAGCTATGCATTATAATTTTGCAATTTGGTTTCCATATGTTGGTTCGGCCTAGTTTTCTCTGAAATGGCTTTAAAAGATTTATTTCTTCACCAAATCAGCTACCAAAGTCAGGTGCGCTTAAAAAAAATGTGCTTACTAGATCAAGGCACAGTGAGACCAAAACAATTTCTGGAGAGTAAAATAGCGTCCCAAAAACTGAGCAGGGTTTTTTTTTAAAAAATGTATGGGGCTATCAGGATAACGAATCTGAACACAGACAAGCAAGACTGAAGGAAAGAGGACATGGCCTAATTCTTCATTGTAATGGGATTTCCAGAATCCCATCAAGGGCAAGCTAGTGTAGTCAGCAGTCTGGCATGATATTAAGGAATGTATCAGCGGGTAAGGCTGGAATGTATCACAAATCTATAATGTATCATAAATCTATAAGCTCAACAAAATGGGTCATGTCAAAGAATAAGAATCTGACAACCAAGAACTAACAAAAGCACAGATGGAATCAGAGGTCTTTAAATGGGTCAGGATGAGGTACATCAGTGGCGTAGCGCCCAGGGGGCCAGGTAGGGTGTGACGCCCCAGGCACGTGCCTTGTACGGTGTGGCTGTGACATGATGGGGCATGGCAGGGCCATTCTGGGGATGCATGACGAACACATGCCCCGGGCACAGTTCCCCCTTGCTCCGCCTCTGAGGTACATTATGACAAGGGAGAATTGACCCCTTCATGGGACTAATGGACAATTGCCAGCCCAACAAGGGAGTCAGAACAAGCCTCTGTCAGTTCCATGCACTATTCAATCCACTACCAGGATCTTAAATAACTATAAAAACAATGGGTATCCATTTTGCTTACTGAAGAAAAAAACAGGGCATTAAGCTACCCTTCCATTGCAATTACACGATGCTTAATAAGCTTCTCATTTCCCACAGTCAACAAAATGGCTGTCTAGAGTTTCCATAGCGATGGAAGAAGCAACAGGGGTGAAGTGAAATACTGCTGCCAAATAACAGAGTTCATTCCACTGGAGAAAATGGAAGTTTGGGAGGGTGGACTGGACTCTATGACATTATACCCCACTGAAGTGTGACCCCTTTCCAAACCTTACTCTTCCCAGGCTCCATTCCAGAACTCCAGAAATGTCCTAACCTGAAGCTGACAATTCTAAATCCAGTACTCTTAGCAGTTAGGGTCCAACAATTACACTGTACTGGTTCTCTGTATATCATGTTCCACGTATGTGGCATACAAATATAGACTTTAATCATTTGGTCTATTACAAGGAAAGAAGGAACAAGTAAACTGAAAGATTAGGGTAGACATGTATGCCTTTAGGCCTCCGTTTACATTCAGGGTTATAGACATAGTAAAGGAAAGCAGATGATCCTTTCTGCCACTTGGGACCCAATTTGTCAGGTACTCTGGTTTGTTTCATCAAATAAAGGTGTTGGAACACAGAGTAAGTTTGAAATCATGTTGTTTCTGGTTCAAATAAGATATGCTGATTTCTCAGAGGGGCCATTAATCCACCCCCTCCAGTTGCCAATCTCCAGATTGTGGCTAGAGATCTTCCACTATTGCATCTGATCCCCCACGCAACACAGATAATGAAGAAAATGGCCACTTTGGAAAGTGGACTCTACCCCATTGAAGTCCTTCCCCTTTCCTAACACTGTCCAGCGGAGATTCCACCCCCAAAATCTCCAGATATTTCCCAATCCAGAATTGGCAAACCTACCCCCCAAAAATTATTAGACCAGTCTTTGAGCAATACATTTTAATGCTGAAGTGGCATAGCACCAACGGGATGGGGGAGCAATGCCCCGGGCGGGGGCGAGGCTGGTGTGGGGAGGGAGCATGGTGTTCCGGGGTGGGTGGGGGTGTGGCAGGGGTGCAGTGTGTGCAAAAGCACACATAGTGGGAATAGGTACAATTTGGTAGCGGACTGGAATAACCCTTCGTCTGCCAGGTGATGGGAATGCCCATTTAGACCCAATCAGCACAGGTTTAGTTGCTCTGTGGGAAAGCAGGCCTGACCTGTACTACAGCAAAATCACAACTAGGCAGTCTGGCAGAATCTCAGATTCTTGCTGGATGGGATAATATTGGGTTCTGGAAAGGTATCACAAGGGGACATGTAACATAACATATTTTCACCACGTGAGCAGTGTAGAACAGTCTACTTGCATTGCCCACTAATCACTAATCTGTGAATAGAAGATGAGTGCCCTTTCTGCCCACTATGAGTGTAGAGATCATGTTCCCCCCAACCTCAAATGAGACTATGAACATTAATTTTTAGGAGCATGTCATTTTAAAGTCGTATATAGTGTGTTGAATACAGCATTGCCACCTTGGTTTCCCCACCTTCTTCTGCCCACAGCTATGGCACAAAGAGGAGGAGAGCAGGTGGTCACTCAAGTGCAGGAGGAAGAGGAGGATGGAGAGCCAGAAGGTGACTTAAGTGTTGGTAAGTCTCAGCACAGCACTACAGAGCTCTGAATGGCATCAGTTAACAGATCTCTGAAAGGCTGAAATATGAAGCTGCCTTTCAAAGGAACTTCACTGCCTTTACTGAGAAGTCCTTCAGCATCCATGATAACTTTGCATGTTTCCAGCTACTCCCAACATCATCAAGCACATGAGAATTACACAGCATGAGATTCAGAGAAGGGTCAAGCCATCTCTTGCTTTGATGCCTGCCCAGAATTGCCCCACTGTAAAGGAGGCCCCCTCTGAGTTACACTGACATGAAATCTGAAGAAACTAAGGGATATATTGATGTGCTGTGTACACAGTGAGTGGAATAAGCTAGCCTGCAGACTGATTGTAATCTTGTGAACATTGAGCCCTCATTGTTACCTCCAAAGACTTCTTCCCCCCAGATCTTATGGAGGGAGAACAGGACATGGCCACAGCCAGGAAGATGAGCCTCAACCAGGTTAGACAGCTTATTTCCCCACACAATTTGCAGAGATTCTCAGCTATGTATGGGCAAGGACATTTTCTGGGCCACTAATGAACAGGCATGTGGTGTTGGGCCTTCTCATCTGTTCCTCCCCCACACCCACGTGTTCACCCACAAAATTCCTCAGAGCATGGTCTGTTTGTCCCTCCTAGATTTCTGAAAGAATGTGGTGTGTGTGTGTTTCTCTGAACCAGTGGTGGGATCCAAAAATTTTAGTAACAGGTTCCCATGGTGGTGGGATTCAAACTGTAGTGCCAATGGGGCTGGGCGGGGCACGATGGGGGCATGGCTGGGCATTCTAGGGGTGGGGCATTCCTCGGTTGGGCTGTGGCAAGGACGCAGCCACTGTGCTGGTCCTTGGGCGGGAAAAAAATGCACGCAGGCGCAGGCTGCCACGCGTGCCGGTGCACCTCCTGCTAGACTGCTTCAAGTTCTGCACACTACTGCTGAGAGGAGGGGCGTAACTAAGGCAAAAATCACGTGGCAAAACCACCAATTAGTAACCCCCTCTCGGCACACACAAATAATTAATAACCTACTCTCGGGAACCTGTGAGAACCTGCTGGATCCCACCTCTGCGCTGAACATTACCTTTTTGTTGCAATCTTTCAGGACCCTCAACTGGGTCACCTCATCAAGGCCACAGGAGGAGGGAGAACAGTTGGGGAGCTCCTATTCCAGCTCTGAACAGCCTCTGAGCACTCTCAGCTTTCAGAGGAAATCCCTCTAGCTCAACATGAACACAATCCACAAGCAGCATGTGTACCTGCTGGGAATATTGCTTTTCTAATGTCTAATCGCAATTTTTCTGTTTTACAGTTAAGAACCTTCACAGGCGCGTCAGATGGCTGGAGAGGCACCAAAGGGAGCAGAGGATACTCCAGGGAGCTCTGATTGCAATGGAGCAGAGGTTGTATGCCATGAAGCAGTGGATGGAAAGGATGGGAAATTTATAGCGTTTTGTTGTTTCAATAGTAGTTTGTAAATAGTTATTATAAGTATTTTCTCTGCTCTCTGTTAATAGTTGTAATGTTCTTTTATTTTGTAACTTTTCAGTTAAATTAGTTCACAGTTAAATTAGTTAACAGTGTAACACTATTTTTTTAAAATTCAAAGCATTGTGCCCTTTGGTTCCTGGGTCAACAATTTTAACCTGCACACCACAGCAAGGCAGAAACATCCACAAACACACCCATTATTTCAAACCATAAACAAACATTAGAGTAGTAAGTGGAAACAGCAACTTCAACATCTCAACAAAACAGCTTAAGGATGCTGTAAATAGTCTAATGGGTTTGGGTGGGGGAGTTGGATCCTGACTTCTCAAAGGTCCATTTGCTTCCTCTCTTTTCTGACTTGTTTCCCCCTGTCTGTAGTTGGGGCGAGGTTCACAGAGTGAGGTTTTCATTTTTCTCAGACAAGTTAACACCTTGTGGTTTCCTGGTTGCCATATCTGGGATGTTCCAAGGGACACTGGAGATGGAGGGTTCAAAAGGGGCATGGATAAGAGAGGACTGTGAAGGTAGAACATGTGTGGGGTGTTGTTGCCCTGTGGAATTGGGGAAATGTTCTGAGGCACATCTGGGCAAGGGGCTTCAGATAGGACATTGGCACGAAATGTCTGTTGTGGGGGCCCTGCCTGCGTCTTCTTTAGCTGGTGGGATTGGGGGGGGGCACGTAGTGAGGGAGATAGGAGGTTGGTTGTCCAGAAGACACCTTGAGTGAAAATAAGGCATCCTGAGGACATCTTGGGGAAAAAGCTGTGCGGAGCGCCTTCCTAAGACTTTTTTTTTTTTTTTGCATCCTCAGGATGTCTTATTCGGACTGTGCGGAATAGACCAGTGATACTCTAGTACACTGGCAGCCATATTTACAATCAAAGATCTTAACTATGTTACAACTTGCAGTCAAGAGATCAACAGAGCCGAAGAAAGTCAATTTTCATAGCTAAAAATATACAACGTAACATTGGTGATAATAGATGTATTGATCAATAATCCAAAAAGTTTCTGAAGCCCAAACACAGGTCATTGTGAGATCTTTACTGGGAAGTGGCAATAAACATGTACTTTAGCACCATGTATGATAGTTTTAGTGCACTGGCTTAAATCAAGGCATGGTTTGCCTTTGGATTACTGCAACTGTTCACCTCTCTCATTGTCCTCTCTGAAAGTATCTTTAAAACACAATTTAGCCTCATATGAATCTTTGGCATTCCCTTCACATAGTTGATCATTTTAGTATCCCAACTACCCCTCCAAAATACATTTCGTTTTATTTTTTAAAGTTCTATTTGATTCTGTACTGAGCTAAATATGACTTTATAGCTGTAAATTGAAGAGTTTTGTTGTAGTATAAAAGTAGTACAATGGATATTGTGAATACTTTACTGGGCACATTTTTTGACTCAACCAGTATTATGAAGTTACAGGCATTTAAAAATGTGACTGAAGACTCTCCCTCCCTTTCTCCCTGCCAGGGTAGGTGGACCACAACCAGATTATGGGGTCCCTTCCCCTCTCCCCCTTCCTCCCCCCCCCAGGTGGGTGGGTCATGACCAGATGATGATGCACCTTCCTCTCTCCCCCTCCTGCCCCTTTCCCCCAGGGTGGGTAGGTCATGACCAGATGACGAGGCACCTTCCTCTCTCCCCCTCCTGCCCCTTCCCCCCAGGGTGAGTGGGTCATGACCAGATGACAGGGCCCCTTCCCCTCTCCCTCTCCTGCCCCTTCCCTCCAGGGTGGGTGGCCCACCCCCAGATAGAATAGTCTGGACCACATTTCAAAAAGCACCATTCAATCATGTAAGACAATCACATCGTCTAGTTCAACTCATCATAAAAATAAAAACGATCTGCCTCTTTCTAACCAATGAGTAAAAAAGTGTTTTTTAAAAAATAATGTATAATAATAATAAACTGTGATCTTTATTAAAGTTTATTTTTTTTAAAAAAAACCTACAATCCTATGCTTTTATTGAGATACTGGAATATGTAATCAGTTAATTAAGCAGTTAAAGAGTGGGACAGTGAATCGATTAGAAGATGTTTATCTGTCTGACAGCTGTAGTTTAAAGCTAGGGTTGAATTATGGAGGTATGGTAATGTTGGCCTTGGTCTTATCAAACGTCACAGATCTGCTGATTAAAGACCACTATCCATTTTAGTTCATAAAATACCTCCGTCTCACATAAACTTTCTGTGGGAGTCATTTTTAAAAATTATTTTAGAAATGTATGTTCCACCTTTCCTTCCAAATAAGGTCCCCATGTTTATGTTACTACATCACAAAATGGCAACAAGTCAAAAGACAACAAAGGAAATGTAACTGCTGGAAATGTAAAGCAGTGGATGGCTTTTTGATCATATGTGCTGGTTATGTAGAAAAGTTAACAAATTCAGAAAGAACGATAAAAATCTTAAAAGTTAAATTTACTGTGGACGTTAAGACATCGCTGCTAAGCATAATACCAAAGAGACTCTCAAGAACCTTGAAAGAATTCTTTGGATACTTGACAACATGGCCATAGGGGTCTGCAACCTGCAGCTCTGCAGATGTTCATGTTGGAATAAGCGACTTCTGCATGCCTGGACACTGGGGGGTGCTGTATATCTCACTCTGTGATGTTGCCTCTCTTGTTTGCCCTCCTTGTCTGGGCCAGGAGACCGCCCACTAACTTCCTTTCTTCCCCATGCTAGCTTCACTTCTGCTCTAGCCTTTGACCCGAGCGCATGGTCAATGGCAGCCTGCTCAGTGGGGCCTTTGCCACTGCAGCATCCTCTCACATCCACACACGTGATGGCGCGTTAGTTGTGCCCACTTGTTGTAGGGAAAGTAATCTCTTTAGATAGGGTTCTTTCTATCTACCTTTTCTTGGAACAAAGTTGTGAACTGAAGATGCTTGAATAAATGTAAGTTTTACCTTTTACATTTATGTCTCTGGAGAACTTTCTATAAACTGCAGTCACACACACTACTGGGCATATCCATGACTCTAAACGAAATCTAACAGTTCATGGACTACAAATCCCATCAGCTCCTGCCAGCATGGCCAATCTGACAAAGGGAGCTTTAAGTCTCAAAAACTTATACACCAAAAATCTTGTTGGTTTCTAATGTGGTAATGAACTTGAATCTAGCTGTTCCATAGCAAACCAACATAGCAGCCCACTGAAACTATCTTCTATAATATTGTTTTTTGTAGCACCAGACTTCAAACAAGCTGCTGCTGATTTACCTTAATGAAATGGTAGAATTATATTAGATTGCCTGGTACTTTGAAACCAGCAGGACAAAAAGAAGACACAGAGAAAGAAAATGACATTCATTTACAAACTTCCCTCCCCCCCTTACCTCCCATGAGGAAGAGAAGTCCTGCCACATACTGCATAAGGCCTCGATCCCAGCAGCACCCCAGCACCCCAATAATCCATCCAAAGAGGATGATGGCTACAGCCATGCCCATGAAACCAGCTGTCATTCTGCGCAAGTCTGTAAAGAGAGAGAGAGACAGAAGAGGATGCATGTTCAGTGTCAGCGTATACATTCCCATTTGCATGGCATATCAGCAACCTGCAGCACGGAAAATTCGTGTATGTGATATTTCGCTATTCACACACTGATTTATGGCTATTGATTCTAAAGATTAAGAACTACACAATCTGACTAGGTGTTCTCTCAAGTTTCCAGTTACAAGGAGATCTTCATCAGAAGGGGAAAATTAAAAGGGCAGCTGTTTCTCAACAACAACAACAACAAAAAGGCCAATTTGATTGATTCTATAAATAGTAACTATTTTACTGAAGTTAAGCTCCATCTCCAAACTTTTTAACATGGCAACACGCCCTTCACAGTGCTGGGCAGGGAGCTGCAGACATGACCCAAAGTCCAAGACTAAGCATATTTTCTTCTTTATTTAGTAATATTGTGAATTTTAATCCATATGGATACTTCACTTGTTGGAAAGTAAGGTGGCATGGTATAGCCCAATTTCATCAGATCTTGTACGCTCAAAGCCTCATCCAAGGTGGGGGTGGGGGGCTGAATCTGACTTTCGGAGCTGTGTGCTGCCATGCCAGTGTATTTACCCTTCCCAGGGCACTTACCTCAGCGGATGGGGTGATCTTGCTGGCATGCAGCTGCCGCTCCCCAGCACTGAAACACCACGCTGAATGCCATGCCACTGTCCTGGGGCCTCTGCTGCCTCCACCAGCATAGTGGGAGCAGGCCGGGGTCATGGGCAGGGGAAGAGCTAACTTCAGTCGTCTCTCTCCCAGCCTTTGCTGGCATTTCACTGGTGCTACGCCAGTTTGGACTTAAGCCAGCCCTTTGCGGCTCTTGGAGGTTTCTTGGCTGTAAGGAGTCTTTTGTGCTTTTCAAGCCTCCCCATGCCACCAGGAAGCCTCTTTGGGAGTGACAGGGCAATGCCACATCGATGTCACAGCCTGCTGTCTCCAGTGTGGATGGGGTTGTAAGTAGGGTCTGTACTTGGATAGGGGACTGCCAAGGAAGACTCGGAAGAGGAAGGCAATGGCAAACCACCCTTGCCTTGAAAGCCTCCTCCTGGGTCTGCCATAAGTCAGTTGTGATTTGACAACAAATACGTATGTACCTCTTTTTTCAAAAAGGGAGAACAAAAGGAAAGAGGAACTTCTGAATGCCAAGAACAAAGGGTGCAGTGTGCCAGAAATTTGTTTAAAAAATAGTAGAAATATTAAAAAATACCAAAAATTGTATGCGTATAATTCAAAAACTTGTGAAATATAATGGAAAATATTATTATTATAATTTCAAAAGGACAAGATTGTACCATAATATGTCCACAAATTAAAAATGGCAATAAATAGGAACACTATCAAAAGGTTTTCAAGCTAAAAATAGAAAATAATTTCAATGCAGATATAAGTTTACAAACTGGAGAAGAACATGCAACAAGGGAATGGGCCGGCAAATTAAATCTAATAAAATCAGTCAGTCAATAAACAAAAGACAGGATGCCTGCTATGTTCCTGTTTCAATATATGAGTCTTCATCAGTCACGAACAACATTGCACTGGTTTATTTAGAAGCCAGAAAATCAAAACCAAATTCACAGTTTGTGTTGTGGTATAACTTCAAAAGACAAACATTATGGTTTCTACCCCAAAATCAATCTGTGTGAGTTTTGTAGATGCATGAATTAGAATGCAGCTGTGGAGACCTTCCTGCTACTCTACGCCTTTTTATCACTGTATGGCAGATTTTCACACCGTTTGCCTTTTGGGGTGCTCAGGACCGAATAGCCTTTCTGGTAGTGTGTAATGATGTCAGGCTTAAAAATGGCACTGGAGAACTGAGACAGGTTCAAATAAATTACAAGGAAAATTTATTGAACAAACGATGTTGGAATTATGAAGAAATCAGCAGATGGAAATCAGGCGGAAATAGGCTATGCATATTCTGAGATTTCTATCACATGCATGGGATTTTATCAAGTTTTCTAGGTTTCTTAGATGTCATATTTCATATGAAGGTGCAGTTTTATCTTGAGTTACTTTTAGTAACTGACTTATGGATTCAAAAAGACCCTGGGTTCTAATAGGCTGGTACCCTTTCTCTCACTGTTAGACATCCACTCTACAGAAATTTCCCTTGTGAGTAACTTAAGCAAATCATTAATACACCTGACAGGGAATCTACCGATGAGTAAAATGCCCTTTCTAACTGGCATAGGAATTCTTCTTCTATCTCTCAGAAGATATATTCCTCTCACACTTAATTTATGGTCACTGTGGAATGTCTCTCTCACTTTTCCACCTCTGCGTTGACCAATAAATAAACTTCCAGTTTGTCTGTCTGTGTATATCTGCTCGTGGCATGTGCTGACACACACCATATTTCAGATCAGAAACTCTTCTCTGACTGAAATCCTCTCAGGGTAGATTTTCACACCCAGCTAAGGGACTTGATTTTCACATGCAGGAATCCAGATTCAAAAGGTTTCCAATCTTTTCCCTCTCGGAAATATACCGTCTCCCTCTGTTAGTCAGTTGGTTGCTCCACCAATCAGAGCACAGCTTGGCTTATCCAATCAGAGTGCAGTTCAGTTCCTATGAGGATTTTCCCCTTGCACTCCATTGACTGCCCTTTGTTTTTGGCTGCCCTTCTAAACCTTATTAATCTGTGCAGTTCTGTCACAGCAGCATTTTAAATCCCATAATAAGATCAGTTGAAACCACTAAAACATTTGTAAAAACAGGAATTAAAACAAGGGACAGGGAGGAAAGATCATTAAGGGAACGACAAGTGAACCAAAAATTCTTTCCTGCTGGCAGATGAGCATGATACAAGAGGACAGATTAATAACCTGGGGGGAAGCAGTTCCACAATTTTTGGTGCCTCAAAATCGAGTCTCCTTTATCGCACACAATATTAGAAATAAACATGGTCTCAGCAAAGAGAAGGTCAGCCACTTTTGAGAGACAGAATGGCTGCACGCTTGCAAAAATCCAGTGGATAGCCGTCTCAGTCTATAATAAATCCCCGCCCTCCCAAATATCTTTTTAAAAAGCCAATCAAAATAACACAACATATTGCACAGGTTTTCAAATTCTCCAGAACTCTTCATCAAGCTGGATATTAGAAGCAGAAGAATGAAGGTAGAGAAAAAAACCTGCTTTTCCCACGGTCATGGGATTAAAGTCTGTTTGTTTGCAGCCTGTAGGATGACTGCAGGATACTTATTGGTCTTCTGTAACAGTAAACACAGGTATGGTTGATTGGAGCACTTGGCAAGTTGAGAATAAGAAGACTCAAAAATGAAACAATCCACTTGAGTAGGTAATAAAATGGGCAAACCACCTTTGCTTCTCACTTGTCTTGAAAACCCCTTGCTGGGTTTGCAATAAATTGGTTGTGACTTGATGGCACCTACATATTCACTAAGTCAAGAGTCAATAGAAGCTAAATTACCTCACAAGATTCCCCAGACTCTTTCAGTGTTTATCTTTTTGGGAGTCTACATTCTACATTCTACTTGGGGCAAGGTGCACTGCTGAGATCCTGTGTTCCCACTCCAATATTTTCAGTACTTAAAAACACCTTTTATGTTTTTTCTCTATCAGCATGTTGGTGCAGTTTCAGCTGAGACCATATACTGTGAGTCAAAATGGAGTAGGGGGCAGGGCAGCAGTATGGAGGTCAATGCAGAGGATCTGTATGACCTTCAACCCTATGCAGAAAGGGGTTTGAAGCTATTTACAATATGAAATCTGTATTATCAGGAAGACATTCATTTGGCTGCTGGAAACAGAAAAAATAGCTAGAGGCTAATGATTTGCTGGCATCTTTCAGGGAAAAAACCAGAGGAGGCAAACTGACCAATATCACCAACAAAGCCAAGTTCAGATGATAAACACTGCGACATGTTGGGGGCGGAGCAGGATTGCAGGTCCAGCCACCACATGTTCAGCCAGTGCTCTATGCAGAGCCCAAAAACGTACATGTAGCCAAACAAACTGACATCAGGATCAGAGTAATTAATAATAAACATGCATAATTTGGGTGTTTGTTAAACTTCAGGTCTGCTGATGTGATTCTGCTCCTCTCTGTCTTTAAATTCACTATACCCTGCTCTGCAACTGAAGAGGGCTTAGATTATACCCAGACAGAGGCATAGCACACAGGCAGCCTGAGGGGGCAGAGGGCAGAAGCCAGCACGATTTTACTGTTCAGACAACCCTGCCAGAAACCTTTGAAGAACAGTCATAAGAAGGATTGGGCAAAAAGAACCAGTGCCATCAATAATCACACACAAGAGTCATTGCATTTTAGGATGTAGCAGTGATGGTAACTACATTATTGGCACCCCCGGTGGTTTGTCCCAAATCAGTAGTGGGGCCAAATTACAGTGGCTTGCAGGGAAAGTATGACTGTGCACCAGGCAGGATAAGTTCTGTGGAAATGGAAACTGGGCAGAACATAGTCTTGGGGCTCTTGTCCTACACACCCCACAGAGGCATAGCAAGGGGGAAACGCGCCTGGTGCACTGGTGCATCCTCTGCCCCATCCCGCCCTGGAACGCCTCTGCCCTGGAATGCCCCACCACGCCCCAACAGGGGCGCGTGCCCGGTGCATCATGCCCCCTGGATCTATGCCTCTGCCAGAAGCCGCCATTTTTAAAGACTTCCCACAGATGTCTTTTTTGTGCTGTGAGGAATGGACCATAGATTTTACTGATTTTTTTTTAAAAAACTTCAAATAAACAAACCCATAATTTGAGAATGATTCTCATACCATGTTGTTTGTGTTTCCAAAAATAGCTCATTAATTTTAAAAAACCAGGAAAACTGAAGTTTGCTGAAATTGGCAGGAACAGCTGAGTTGATTCATGTAGTTTATTTACTGAAAAGATGCCCTGGCACAATGCACACAGAGGAAACGTCATAGGGCAAGTTCAGGAAATGGCCGGTGCAACAGAAAATTCAAGCGTCCAAAAATGGTAGGCGCCAGTGAAAATGAATGTGAGAGCCTTACTGGGCAGAAGAAATAATTCGCCTCCTGAGCTCTACACAGCAAAAAATCTCTTGAGGATGTTTTGGGGGGAAAGCTGTGCAGTGTTCCCCACAAAAACACTTATTTTCATATCTTGGAGACATTATGTTTGTATTGTGCAGAAAGGGCCATTGTTGTGACAGCTTCTTTTCTCCACTTCTCCACTTTGCCCCTTGAACAAGCTGCCCTCAGATATACAAAATCTATTACAGAGAGATACAAGCAACATTCAGATTGTCAGTCGTGTAAACTGATACCTTTCTATCCAAAGTTCCATGTTTGTAAAGAAGAAACCAAAACTTATAGTGCAATCCACAATGGGTGGGTGGGGGGTGCGGAAGGGCTGTGGAGCCAGAATGTCTCTGTTGCTGGCATCATGGTCAGTCCATGCAGTGTAGGTGGCACTTGTGTTGCCATGGGGGCAACTGACGCTAGTGGCATGAAGCCACACAGTTCTGTGTCACCTGGGTACCTCCACTCCTCCACTACAGGAGCCGACACCGAGGGGAGTGTTTTCAGAGGTGGAGCCAACTTTAGTCAGTTTCCTGAGGTCTTTTAGCCCAGGAACACTCCCTTTTTTATTATTATTATTATTTCGATTTGATAAACCGCCGAAGGGCTCAGGGCGTTGTACAACAAAACAAAGCAAAAAGCCAGGCATTGCCCATTGGATTACAATGGTGACTTTCCAGCCTTTGCTGAGTTCTTTGTTTTTCCCTTCTTTACCACACCTTTGGAGGCAGCACAGCTACACCTTCCCCAGTTGCCCTTGCCTGCATGGACTACCTATGTTCAATTTAAGGCCATCATCTATCTTCCTTCTACTGAGGATACAATTTACCAAGGGCAGTACTGTGAAAGAGGAATCATACACTAGACGTTTAAACATTTGTCTGATGCTATCTGCCAGGCATTTTCCCCATTACAACCTGCACAGAAATGGCAGTGCTAAGTCTATGCAGAGTGATTCTTCCAATTGGGAAATTATTATGTGCGCCGCAGCACATTGCTGAATCAGCATCCTACAGCTATTTAAGAAGAAGGAGGTCAGATAAAAGAAGCCTGCCTCTGCTAACATTGCCTTGGAGCTGGAAGAACTCCTGCGGGTGATCTAGCCCAACAAGTCTCAGTCCCCATACAGCTTGATCAGCGCTTCTCATTTTCAATTGAAGACAGCCATTTGGGGGGGCAACCAAAGCAAGGAAAACAGGGCACTGCCCCCAAAGGAATGCAGGTGTAGAGCAAGTCTGTGGAATAGTCCTGCCATTCACATGGCGGTTTTCGTATGAGAAGAGAAAGTGAATGGCTCTTTCAGTTCATCTTACTTTTGCACAGGGTATGTCAAACTCCCAAATTATGGACAACAAAAAGCAGTGACAGAGCCTATAATTTAGAAACACGTCACCTGTGGTCACTAGAGAAGCAAAATGGCTGCCTAGAGTTTCCATGGTAATAGAAACAGCAAAAGAGAAAAGCAAAAATGTAGACTCAAAGGAGGCCTGGAGAGAACAAGGAGGGGATGAGCCAAAGAGATGATATGAAGGCTTACACAGCTGTCCAACAGGGTGGAAACTACAAAGGCATACCCAGCAAATGTGGAAGGTTTAATAAAGGTAGCTGAAATGTCAGGTATGGATAAAGTGTAAGTGTTTAGGTGCAGTTTGAACCACACAAACTTCATTGTCCTTCAACAGACACACACAAAAAAAGCTTCTGCCCCAAGAAATTTGTGGAGAAAAGACACAGAAAGGCAAAAACATAGTACTGAGAAATGAACATGAGTACACAAGAACTCCATTACATGGCAATTATTTCTTTGTTTAACTTCTCCCCCAATGGTTAACAAAATGATATAACATCATTTTCAATCAGAATTCAGATCTGGCCATGGCATGGAAACTGTCTTGGTCATCTTGATAGATGATCTATACAAGTGGAACAACAGGATGAGTGCTGTGCTCTTGTTGGTCCTCTCCACAGACTGCTTGCCATTAAAGAAACATGGCCCACTTTAGTGCATTTTTGGAAAGGAGACATACATACATCCCTTACTTTCAGCGTGTTTGCACCTATCAATCGGACGCAATTGAAACAGTCAACCATGGGTTATACTATTGTCCTTTCTATAGGGAGGTTCAGTCTCTACACATACTTGTGATCATAAAATATTTTCCAGGCAGACCTGGTGACTTTTATGTTTTCCTCCTCCTTTCTGATTGTTCTAATAAAAGCACTTTTAATGCTTTCTTACAGCACGGAAAAACTGTCCACAGAGGGCAGGTCTACCCTATGTTTCTCAATGGTCTTCTGAATGACTAAGATTCTCGTATTTGTGTCTATGTAGCTATGGAGATAGCTCATTGATTTTTTTTTAAAAAAATAGGAAAACTGTATATTGGTAGAATTGGCAGTACAAGCTGAGTACAGCGAAGTACTTTTGGGGCTGAAAAGGGACCCAGAAAAGGGACCCTATCTGCACCTTCAGCAGATAGCAGCAGGGAGAATCCCTTCAGCTGCACACAAAATGTGTGGCACAAGCTGAGGGTGAAACTGACCAGAGAGCAAAATGATTAGACTGGGAAAAGCCTTTTCCCCTCTGATGCCTTTGCTGTCCGGAACACACACCAGAAGCTGCCTCTCTTTAAGACGTCCCCCAGACATCTTGTCTTGGGCGTGTGGAGTGAAAGGAAGCGGTCACCTCTTTTTAGGTCATCCCACAGACATTTTTTGTGCTGTGCAGCATGGACCTTTGTCCTATTGAAATCTGCCTGCTATGTGACTCTGAAATTTTATTATTGGTCCAAAAGAGCTTGCAATTAAAAAGCTGATGTGTTTGGGATATAGCCAATGAAGGGGGAAGGTGCAGAAGAAAATAAACAGGCAAATATTCAAAAGTGATGTTCTTGATGTGTCCTTCTTTTCCGGGTGTGTCCTCCCACCAGAATATTATGCTGGACCGACCTGAAAATAATCTTATGAAGCATTCAGAACAGTAATTTTGATGAATGGGCTGCAAAGGAAGAAGCTGAAGATGGAAATGTGACCTCTCCCTGTTATTACCAGGTTTGGCTCAAACCACCCGCAGACTTTAAGCATTTTCAATGTTATGTTTTCTCTTTTTGTGTGTGTGTGTGAAAGACTGTATTTTAATAAGGCAGATAGCCCACAGGAGGGGAAATGAGGGGGAAAAACATAGAAAGATATTTACAGCAGGAAGAAAGTGATCTTTTTTAAATGTTGAAGTTTACTCTTCTATTAACATTTAAATTGAAAGGCTTGGCTTCCAAGCTCCATGTGAGAAATCTGCATTTAAATCGATGCCATTGAAAAGTGAGAGGAAATGTATAGCAACATCCAAGCCATCTACATTTGCTTTGAAAAGGATGTGTCCTATAAATGATTGAAGTTTTTGTTCATAAAAGTGAGATGAAATGAGAAGTATATTAAAATTTTTGTGATCTCGCTGTGGTAATGAAGTAAATTTCTGTACTCATGTGAGTTGTGGAATATAACTATTCCTTATTGCGCCTCCATTCAGACCAACGACTGAAAGCAAGAATAAAGAACAGTTCAGAGGGTGGAGTTTTCCTCATAATCAGGTGCCAGTTAACTCTTTATTGTCAATTTTACTGCTAAAAACAGTGTAGAATAATGTTTAAGAAAGGGAGAGACAGAAGATCAATTCATTGCCAAGGTCTCAAGTGTTGATATTTGAAGATGAGATTATCCCGGGAATGCCCTTTAAGGAAGTAACACTGGGCGATTCCGCACACTAGTAAAATAGGTTTGACACAGTTCCCTGAGAAGGGTACTAACCTAGGTCGAAGCCATTGTTGTTCTCCACTGCAACCAGCTTGATCCCAGCTCGGAGGGCGGAATCATCCTGTGCCTCTTTGCCGCTCTGTTCCGATTGGCTACTGTTCTACGGCCATGTTCTGTCTATCCCCACACACGTTATAAAAAAAACTGCCACAGGAATGGAGGGACGAAGGTGGCGTTTTTTGATTGGCCAGCTGTACACATGCCCGAAACACTCAGCTGTGATTGGCTGAATGGGGGACTCCTGGCACCAGAGATTCCGCACTTTACTGGAATTGAGCTGAATTCGAGCGTGGTTCCCTGAAAAAGTAGTAGTTCCCAACTGGAGTCGGAAATTTGACTGTTACACGGGGCGAAGCTGGTACAAAACCATGTCGATCCCAGTGGTTGTGCGGAGCACTTAGGTCGAACGCAGCTCGAACTTAGGTCGATAACCCAAGTGTGGAATCGACCACTGTGTGTTAAACTATACTCTGTTCCAGATAAAGATGATAGTAGATTATATATTCCTCCGCCACAGAACAAGGCATGCTGGACTTTCTTTGCTGTAGAATGCTTGCTCTGGGTCCTAGTGCCAACCTAGCCCTTCTCCCCCATCTGTTGAAAGTTTAAAAACACAACAGTTTGGCATAAATACTCTTGTATCAAAGTACCATGTTCAGTAATAAACAAAATAATGGTTTTGACAAAGGCAGTGCATAAAAATGAATGATAATTCTCATATTTGTTCAGGATTATATTCTAATGCAGAAGCATACAATTTTCTGCACCTCAATTGACCAAACTATCTTTATCTGGAAAAGAGTATAAAACTGAATTTAAGAGTGCTGTCATACTCATGGCAATATTATACATCAAGAACATCAGCAAAGCACTTCTAGATCAGGTCAACAGTAGATCAGAATGGCTAACCAAGATATCCTGGAATGTACACACGCACCAGCAAAGGGGCCAATCTCTAATGCTGTACTGCCCCCTCCCTCAAGTAACTAACATTCAGAAGTACACGGCCTTTGAAAATGAACATTGTGTTTTAGCTAGGCCTTAGGGATGCCAGGTACCCCTAGCATCCGGTGGGGGTTTTAACTGGCGCAAAATTAGGCCTAGGTCTTGACACTATCAGGGTATTGATGTAACTTCTGGAAGTGACTTCATCACATTGGCAACAATACAGCATTTGGGTTAAAAAAAAGAACAGTTTTTACCATAGAGTTCTGCCCAAATAATAGAGCATCTCCCATGTGATGTGATGTTGTTGCTTCCGGAAGTAACATCAGTGCCTCAATGGCGTCAAGACCTAGGCCTCATGTTCCAATTGTTTCTTCACAATAACCCCCCCCCCCCCCACCTTGGCTACCCAAAACTGAGAGGTTGAAACACAAAGCTGTCTTTTGAGAATGAAGAAGCACTTGAGTTAACAGTATGTGTCTCCTAACGTTTGCCTGCTTCCGGTCTCAGGCAACTTTCTGCCTGGCTGTACACACGCCCCATCTGCCATTTCCTCACTAGCATGACAGGCTTCAATTGTTTACATTTTCTCCTATTCTATGGCAATGGCTGAGTGCCTCTCTATCCTCCTATTCCAGTGGTGGTGAACCTATGGCACTCCAGATGTTCATGGACTACAATTCCCATCAGCCCCTGCCATCATGGCCAATTGGCCATGCTGGCAGGGGATTATGGGAATTGTAGTCCATGAACATCTGGAGTGCCAAAGGTTCGCCACCACGGTATTCTATGGCAATGGGAGAGTGCGTGCTTCCCATGACACACCTGTATTTTCTCAGCACTCTGCCTTGGAATATCCTTAGACATTTTTCATTCTGAACAGTGAAACTGTCTCCTATGAAAACCATACAGGGTTAACAAAAGGCCACCTGTGTGTGGCATTTGTTCTAATTCCACCACACAATGGGATTCATCTGCGCTGGAAAATCCCCCCCGGGGACTCCACATATTAATAGTCATTTCCTTTCCCCTGGCCCTGCTGTCTGATTTTTCAGTGTAATTGTTATGAGGAAAAAAATGAAGGATACATACACTTTGTCACCAAGCACTGAATTACCCTCAACCCAGAGGGCTGTGGATGCCATTTCAGGAAATAGATCCAGGGGAATGGGATGCCCCAAGGGAGCTAGTAATGGACTCTGGTGTCTTCTACCTCTAGGTCAGGGATTAGAATGTAGGCCAGATTGAATGCTGAGAGCTGAGGGCAATGCATGCTCCACAAGCTTTACCTCTGGGATTACTGCAGAGCTCTTAATTTAAAGAGCCTAAACCAGATTTAGGCAGACTCTGAAGGGAGGTATTGCACAGAGAATAGAACGAGATGGTACAAGAGAGACAAAACAAATAAAATGGAGGACAGGAATGGAGGAGAGGAGAATGTGTGAGTTGCTTTGGGTTCCAACTGGAAAGAAACGTGGGGTGTAAATAGGATTGCTAGCCTCCAGATGAGGTCTGGCGATCTCATGGAGTTAGAGCTGATCTCTAAGCAATAGAGATAATAGAATAATAAAGTTGGAAGAGACCCAAAGGGCCATCAAGTCCAACCCGTTGCAATGCAGGAACACATGTTCAAAGCACTCCTGTCAGATGGCCATCCAGCCTCTCTTTAAAAATCACCAAAGGAGACTCTGCCAAACTCCGAGGTAGTGCATTCCATTGTCGATCAATTACCCTGGAGCAGTGATGCATTTAGAGTGGGGCAAGCCAGGGTGGAAGCCCTGGGCACTACTTGCCTTGGTGTCCAGGCTGCCCTTTTGTAAAGCAGAATACTGCTGCCACTCAGAGGGCTGTTCTACCCAAGGTAGACCTGGCCACTGCAGAGGCCAGGTCTGCCAGTTCTTCTCAATGGCTGGTAGAACAACCCTCCTGAGAACTGGCTTTGAAAAGGATGGGTAGCCTTGGCCTCCAAGGAGGCCAGATCTATCATTCTTAACAGTGAGTAGGCCAATTCTCCAGAGAGCTAGTCTGAAGTCAGGATTACCTATTTTTGTTAATGGCAAATAGACCAGCTCTCCAGAGAGCTGGTTAACCACAGTTGAAAGGGATAGGTAGACATGGCTGTTGGAGAGTTGGTCTTCCAAGATGGAGAAGATCTGTCGGAATGTGGGGGTAGCAATTTCAGTGCTAAGTGGGTGCCATTTACTGTAGATACACCCCCGCTCTAGAGAAAATGGCTGCTTTGGAGGGTGTACTCTATGGCATTATACTCTATTGAGGTCCCCAGGCTCCATCCCAGTATTTCCCAATCCAGAGCTGGCAACTCTGATTAACATTCTTTTGTCGTAGGCTTTGTTCCAGCATGTGTCACCTAGGCCACACACATACTTATAGACCCATTCACACTATTAGACAGAAACTCCACATCATGTACCACAGGCACATCAAAACAAGAATTGAAAAGCAAAGTTACTAACAGACTCTTGCTACTAGAACACGGCCATACAGCCCGGAAACCACCCAATAGCCCTGTGATTCCAGCCATGAAAGCCTTTGACAATATATCCAGGGGTGTCAAACTTGCAGCCCTCCAGATGTTCATGAACTACAGTTCCCATCAGTCCCTCCCAACATGAGCATTGGCTATACTGGCTATACTGGCAAGGGCTGATAAGAATTGTAGTTCATGAACATCTGGAAGGCCGCAAGTTTGACACCTGGAGTTTGACTCTTGAAAGCTTATGCTGGAATGAATGACTCCCGAAAGCTGGAATGAGTATTGCTAGTCTGTCAGGTGCCACACAAATCCTCTTTTACGAGTGAATGCAGCCAATCATTGGCAGCAACCTTTGCAGGAATATCAGACATGAGGCACTAAACTTGGATGTCATACGTATGCAAAGCAAACATCCCAAATGTTTTGATTGTTCAGGACCACCTGTCGGCTGTCACCAAGTTTTTGGATATGCACAACAGGAATGTAACCCAGTGGGAAGCACTTTGTAAAAGAACCACCCAGAATCCTCATCTATGAGAAACAGAGTGCTTTGGGTTTTTTTTAAGTAGCCACTCTACAGCCAGAGAGTGAAACGCATCCTGGTTTGTGTATGTTTCCAATGTAAAATGTCTCAATTTGTACACAGATAGACACTTCCAATCTGACCAAAGTAAACTGTTAGCATATACAATATTAGAGGATGTGCCAGAAAATGCAATGAGCTAATAACAGTATAAAGAGTTAGAGGCAATCAGATGCAGACACATCCATCACTTGGAAGGCACTGGGGATTTATGGGCTGAACACACTTGCTTAGAGCAACTTAATGTTTCAAAAAATTGCCACCTTGTAGCATGCGAAAAGTTTCTTCTCGTTACCCCGAGATGCCAATATTCCTGACTACTTGGGCACATATTCCCTGCTCTGGAAGCCCCACCACTAAACCCAAGACCATACTGGCTGCTGGAATGGCCAAGTTATAAGGACGCCACATGACATGGTGCTAGGGTTGCCAACTTCCAGGTAATGGCTGAAGATCTCCCGCTATTACAGCCCAAGGTCACCCCAGCAGACTTAATGTGTAGGAGTGAGGAAACAAATCTGGTTCACCAGATAAGACTCTGCCACTCATGTGGAGGAATGGGGAATCAAACCCAGTCCTCCAGATTAGAATCTACCTGCTCTTAACCGCTTCACCACGCTGGCTCTCAGGGTGCTGGTCCATGGTTCTTCCATTCTCTATATTATTCGTACAACTCATCTGTGAGGTAGGCTGAAATCACAATATTTTTCATGAATGTGTCCTTGGGGCCAATCAACAGATATGGTCTGGGTGTGTCCTTTGCTGGATTTCCAGCTGTGGCTCAGTGTAGTGTACCTGCTTGGCATGAAGAAAATCCCAGGTCCCATTAAAAGGGACCAGATAGTAGGGGATGTGAAAGGCCTCCATCTGAGATCCTGGACCGCTGCTGCCTGTCACCATAGAGAATATTGAACTTGATGGACCAATGGTCTTATTCAGCATATGGCAGCTTCCATATGGTCTTATTCAGCATATGACAGCTTATTCAGCACATGGCAGCTTCATGTGTGTTCGTGTGTGTACAGGGGTCCAGTTTGCATCAGTGCTACAGAACACAGGGAGAAGGTTGTAATTCTTTCCCATACACCATTTCCTGACCTGAAAAGGCACCAGCAAACTGGTTTTCCCCCACACACCTGGAAATCAAGTTTCAAGGAAGGAACTCCCAGACCACACCCACCAATTAGGTCTAAGGATATACCTGGGAAAGAGTATCATGTGTTTTTCCCCCTACATAAAGATCACCCAGTGACTTCACAGCAGAGGAGGGATTTGAACCTTGGCCAGCACTACACCACACCATTCCCATGCTGCTAACCTTTGCTTACCTGCTGCTGGAGAATTATTATCCCTTCTTCCTCCTCTTCATAGCTCTGTAGCAGAAACGCTCCCCAGCGCTACATCTGACTTGTCATTTTTTTTAGATCTTTAGTTCTTTCACCAGTGGTTTCTTAATTGCCCAAAGCCACAAAACTGAGTTGTTATGTTATGAACTCTGTGCACCAAGAACTGTAGCATCTGCCACCCTCTCTCCTTTCCCCTTAATGCGGGTGAACACCATTTCCCTGTATCCTGATTAAGATGGAAATTTACCAATTTGATCCCATTTTTCCTTTTTGCACCTCAGTTCCTCTTGCTGAAGTACCCGCTCATCTCCCTTTCTGCATGCATGAATGCTGGATTAGAGGTGGAAATGGCACTCATCTCCGCTATACGATCTTTCATTCCAGGCTGGCTTATTGCTATGCAAACAGCAGGCTTCTCTGAACGTATAGGTGTCAAGGAAAAAAAATGCACAGGGGGAAACAGGTGCCAGGGAAATGGATTTCCCTTTGCTCTCTACCACTCCCTATCTCCAACACCCAATCATTTCCCTGTTAATAAGCCCTCTGAGTTCCGTGAGGCACTAACCTTTTGCAATCAATGCCAATGCCGTTTTGATCGTTCCAAATATGGGGCTGCAGAAAATCAAAAGGAACATAAAACTGTAACTTGGTAAACACTACTAGGGTGACAGCGAAAGCAGTGACAAGAGAAAAGAATCAGGAAGGAGAGGCAACCATCTAAACCAACAGTCAGGGAGCGGGGGAATCCCAGCACGGATGTTGCAGACAGTGAAAATGAAAAGGATGTCTCCTCCTACACAGCCAGATGAACCTCAGCAAATGCCCTAGGCTGCCAACTAGTCTAGCCTGAGATGCCCTTCCCATGCGTCTGGTTGTATGGGGCTCGCAAATCTTTATGGGAAAAATAAGGAGGAACTGGTATCTGAAAGATTGTGACTTGAGAATGGGATTCCAAAGATTGCAGCATCTGTACCAAGGTTGGTGAAATAGATTGTCAAATTCGTCGAATGTCTTTGAGTTAGATATGGGTGGAAATTAGGATATTTTAATGCTCTGGCACCTTAAAGATGAACAACATTGTAGTTTCTGTGACTTCAAGTCCATTTTGTCAGATCCACATGATGGGTCCTTGCTATGGAAGAAGAAGAAGAAGAGGAAGAAGAAGAAGAAGAAGAGTTTAGATTTATATCCCCCCTTTCTCTCCTGCAGGAGACTCAAAGGGGCTTACAATCTCCTTGCCCTTCCCCCCTCACAACAAACACCCTGTGAGGTGGGTGGGGCTGAGAGAGCTCCGAGAAGCTGTGACTAGCCCAAGGTCACCCAGCTGGCGTGTGTGGGAGTGTACAGACTAATCTGAATTCCCCAGATAAGCCTCCACAGCTCAGGCGGCAGAGCTGGGAATCAAACCCGGTTCCTCCAGATTAGATACACGAGCTCTTAACCTCCTACGCCACTGCTGCTCCTGGAGACACAGACACAGACACAGACACAGACACAGACACACAGACACAGACACAGACACAGACACACACACACACACACACACACACACACACACACACAGATTCTGAAATTTCAAATCATTGTGCTGCTCCATGGCTCTTTGACGGCTCTTTCTCACTTTGTTTTTGGGGGAGGGGCTATGGTTCAGTGGTAGAGCATCTGTGTCACATGCAGAAAGTCCTGAGTTCAATCCCTGGCATTTCCAATTTAGAGTATCAGGTAGTTGGTGATGTGAAAGATCTACTCTGGAGACCTTGGAGAGTTGCTGCTAGTCGGAAAAGTGAGTCTGAAGGCCGCTTCCTGTGTGGATGGGTGTGTTTTTGACGTTGCATACATCTGCACACATAAATACATTCTACAATAAAAATTTTTTGCTACATTTGTTGGTACAAAAAATTGTGGCTGAAGTCCCACATGACTTCCTGTGCATGTTTGCTGCACCATTCTCCCCTTTTATGCACCATTCTTAACCTCCTACGCCACGTGTGTCAAAAATATTGCAAAAAATATTGCAAAAAATATTGCAAAAAATATTGCAAAAAATATTGCAGCAAGTTTTACTCCACTGTCCTCTCACTCATGATGCTCATGTCCAATTCATTACCCCATTGCTTAATAACAACCAAGGTCATTCGGCTCAGACATATGGAAGATTGTTACTTGAGAACAGGATTCCAAAGACTGCAGCATCTGTAGCAAGGTTTTGTACTATAGCTGGTAAAATTCGCCAAATGGCTTTGAGTTAGATATGTGGAAATTAGGATATTTTAATACCTTTAAATAAATTTAATAGATTATATAAATTTACTGTTAATTCAATTAAAATTGGATGGTGGGTGAGTTGCGATTTGTGAGGCCTGATTATGAAATTTGCTGTATCGCTGGTCTAAGACTGTAGATATAAATTGATTGATTGGGAACTGGAGGTGGCATGTACATAATACAGGCTGCTGTTACCTTCTGCTTTGGATTCACTTATTGAGCATCAAAATGGCAATGCCGTACCTATTACTGACAAGGGATAAAAGGACTGACAGATTCACATCTGCATGGCCAAGCATTCCCATTAGGAGGACACCTCTCCGAAACCTTACACTAAATGCCTTTATGTACAATTCTCCAAATCAGAGTTGCCAACTATGGTGTGAAAATGTATTGTCGAAGGCTTTCACGGCCGGACTCAACTGGTTCTGATGGGTTTTCCGGGCTGTGTGGCCGTGGTCTGGTGGATCTTGTTCCTAACGTTTCGCCTGCATCTGTGGCTGGCATCTTCAGAGGTGTATCACAGAGGGAAGTCTGGACACTGTGTGTTACAAACAGAGTATAACAGACTTCCCTCTGTGATACACCTCTGAAGATGCCAGCCAAATCTGAAACAATAAGATCCCTTCTGACAAACTCCCACCAGAAACTTCCGTGAAAAGTTCCTAGAGATTTAGGGGAGTGCTTGGAGAGGGTGAAGTTTGGAATGTTGAAGGAGTCTATACTTCAAAATTGCCACTTCGCCCAGGGAAGGAGAACTGGTATCTTGAGATCTCCAGCAGTATTCTCCAGGATCCATCTGGAGGGTGGCAACCCCAAACTGAGGCTAATTCTCAAGAAGTTAGGGAACAGGAAAGGGACTTTTTATCCCCAGGGTTTTTCCTAGCATTTCAAAAGCATTTATCTGAGACAAAATTCTTACTATGTAAGCACAGCATTTCCCTAGTACTACCTGCTGGCAATGCAACTTCAGGATCACAGGTAAGGCAGCTTTGAGGTCTTTGTGCTGTGATCTAGGGGTATACTACCTTTTAAAAAGTTCAGAACAGACATCCAAAGTAAACTAGAACCTGACAGCCAAGTATCCCACCGGTTATTTAAACCCAGTATCTGAATTCTAGCCTTCCTCATCTTTGTAGTTCTTGAAGGGCCTCTTTACATGTTCCACATTTTTCATGTTTGTTGAGCGATGACAAGGGGCTTTGAAGCCGAGATTCAATGGGATTTTTTTTGCCTCCCAGACTCCCATATGAGCCTTTTCTCCTTGCAAAGGGGTTCGCAGGCAGAATCAATGGCTGCCTTCCCCTCTGCACTTTTTCTCTCTCTCCCGTATAGAATCGTGTGAAGCAGCTACTGGCTCTACTTGCAAACTCATGTTGCTTACGTGGCTGGATGTAAGTTTTGCAACAAAGCTTACAAGGTGCTTTATGGAGGAGGAGGAGGAGGCAGTGCGGAGGGGGAGGCAGCTACCACTTCTGCCTGTGTACCCCGGTCATAAGGATGAAAGGGTATACGTGAATACCAGGGTTGCCAGCTCCAGGTTCGGGAATAACTGGAGATTTGGAGGTAGAGCCTGGGAGAGTGGGATTTAGGGAGGAAGGGGAGGTCAGTATGGTAACATAATGCCATGCAGTCCACTTTCCAAAGCAGCCCTTTTCCCCAGGAGAAGTGGAAAAAATACTGTAATTAGGAGCAGCAGTGGCGTAGGAGGTTAAGAGCTCGTGTATCTAATCTGGAGGAACCGGGTTTGATTCCCAGCTCTGCCGCCTGAGCTGTGGAGGCTTATCTGGGGAATTCAGATTAGTCTGTACACTCCCACACACGCCAGCTGGGTGACCTTGGGCTAGTCACAGCTTCTCGGAGCTCTCTCAGCCCCACCCACCTCACAGGGTGTTTGTTGTGAGGGGGGAAGGGCAAGGAGATTGTAAGCCCCTTTGAGTCTCCTGCAGGAGAGAAAGGGGGGATATAAATCCAAACTCTTCTTCCTCTCTTCTAATTAAATGAATGGATGCACAAAATCACAGGTTCGACCCCTGGCGTCACTTTTGAAAGGATCAAGTTGGAGGTGATGGGGAAGACCCATACCTGAGATCCCGGAGAGCTGCTGCCAGTCAGAATATATAATACTGACCTCAGCAGACCAGTTGTTTGACCCTGTGTAAGGCGGTGTCATGTGTTCAAGATCAGGTTGCCAGCTCCAGGTTTAGAAATAGCTGGAGATTTTGGGGGGTGGAGCCTAGGAAGGGTGGGATTTGAGGAGGGGAAAATAGGGTATAATGCCATGGAGTCCACCTTCCAAAGCAGCACATTTTCTCCAGGCAAACTGATCTCTGTCCCCGGAGATCAGTTATAATAGTGAGAAATCTCCAGTCACCACCTGGAGGTTGGCAATCCTAGTTCCACATCATTGCAAAACAAATCACCACGGCCACAAAGCACATAGGATCACCATACAACCAGAGGTGGGATCCAACCAGTTCTCACCACTTCTCTAGAAGTGGTTACTAATTTTTTCTGAGGGCCAAGAAGGGGTCCTCCTCCTCCTCCTCCTCCTCCTCCTCCTCCTCCTCTTCTTCTTCTTCTTCTTCTTCTTCTTCTTCTTCTTCTTCTTCTTAGCAGACCAGGTGCTCAGGAGCAGCAGCAGCAGAAGGCCATTGCTCTCACATCCTGCACGTGAGCTCCCAAAGGCACCTGGTGGGCCACTGCGAGTAGCAGAGTGCTGGACTAGATGGACTCTGGTCTGATCCAGCTGGCTTGTTCTTATGTTCTTAACATCAAAATGGTAGTGTGAATCAGCCATTTATTTAAATTGGTGAGCAAATCCTAACAACTCTTTGAGTAGTTCTCACCCAAACCAGGCCGAATGTTTTCATTACTCAGTAAACAATTTTGCAAATGTCTCCACTGGAGCAAATCTATCTTACAACTATGTTTTAGTTGTGTTTGCATCTCTCTGGCTTGTGCTGATGCGTTAAGACATTTGCTTCCTTCCCAAAGCAAAATGACGGGATCTAACTTGGCATGTTGTTTTAAAACTGATCTTGTAAGCCAAGCAAGGTGGCACTGAGCAGGTAGAGTCCCCATGTAGAATCTGGACCTCATTTCTTAGGACATGCCAGGCTGCCTCCCAGGCGTAGCTTTATAAGTGACAGAAAAATGATGAAACACAAAGATGCCTCCCATGTTACTTTTAAAAGACAAGGATACACTTTTTGGACACTGAACTCATGTCCTGAGATGCACTGGATGTAAAGCTGACAGGTTCGTATATATCTAGTGGCATAAATTCTCAGTTCTGCTTCCGGAAAGACTCAACCTGAAGTATGCACAGGGGACAACCCATTCTCCTTTCATCTGCTGGTATCTTTAAGCCCTGCTGTGATATACCTCCCCCCTCCCCCCCACAGGCCAGGTGAGGCAGGGCTAGGGGTTGGAACAGAACACACACCAGGCACACTTTCCACTCCCATCACCCCCACCTGAGGTCATAGCAACGACAGGGGGAGAGAGGATTAAAATTGAAATCTCATCCTGAGTTTCTTTGGCCCATTCTGCATGGGTTAAGGAACATGGGTGTAGGACACTATATAGCCCAGTTTTATTTTCCCCAACCCAGGTTTTTTGAAAATTGCTAAACAAGCGATCCTTTTGAAAAATCCCGGGTTGGATCCACTTCCAGCAAATGACCAGGCAGGAGGTGCTTTATTTCCCTCTCTTCCACCCTGTCCTCCATGGTCAGGGAGCATTGCCTGGCCACTGCAAGGAGGCCCCTTTTCTTTTTAAAAAATTTTGTGGCTTGCAGCTGCATAGCTACATAGGTGCAGCAGATCATATTGTGGGACATCAGTATGGCTGTGGGGTTCATTTCAACATGCCTGTGTTGTGTTGCAGGACAATAAAAAAAAGAGAAGTGTCTCTGTGCAAATATTCAACAGCAATTCAGATGGTTTCTGTGGCCTCCAATTGCTGCCTGCAGGTAAACGGGGAAACAGGAAAACACGTTCCTTTATAACAAAGGCAGCCCGTTGTACATTTGTTGGTCCTTCCTTCCTTCCTTCCTTCCTTCCTTCCTTCCTTCCTTCCTTCCTTCCTTCCTTCCTTCCTTCCTTCCTTCCTTCCTTCCTTCCTTCCTTCCTTCCTTCCTTCCTTCCTCCCTCCCTCCCTCCCCCCCCACCAATCACTTAGCTGGCCTGAAGATAGAGACTCTACAAAACTATCCCATTTAGCAGGGATTTTGATAAAGGATGAGACTTCTGTTTGATGGGATTTGGTAGGGAAGAGTTGTAAACAGGGTGTCAGGCTAGTGATGTTTTTAATTTTACAGTGTTCAAAATGTTTTGTGCATTGCTGATTTTAAGATACTTTAAGCAACCACAGACAGTGAGAAAAAACAGGATCTAAAATGTAAAAAAAGCAAAAAACCAACAGGGAGCCATTATGACCAGATAAAGGGTCCATCTAATCTACATTATTTTCCACAGTGTCCCCCAAGGGCTCCTGAAAGATCCACAAACAGGGCACAAAAGCTATGGCTTCCCGACAGTGAGCCCCTTTTAAAATATATGTTGCATTTAGCCATGATGGTTAATAGCCATTGTTGGGCCTGTCCTCCATGAATTTGTGCAGCTCAGCAATTGGTCAGCACTAGTGCCCTTGAAGTAGGTCCCCCAGTTTTACCTCATGCGATTAAATTTGAGAACTGGGGCTGCCAGCTCTGGGTTGGGAAATACCTGGAGCCTTTGGAGGTGGAGCCTGAGGAGGATAGAGTTTTGAGAGGGCAAAACTGATACCAACCCCATCCAAACAGATTGGCAGCCAGTCATGTCCTTTATGCTGTTATGGACTATGTAGACCAGGGGTCGGCAACCTTTACCACCCAAAGAGCCATTTGGACCTGTTTTCCACAGCCCCGAAGATCTACCAAGCTGGAGAGGTGGCTCCGCATGGAGCAGCCTCTGGTTCGGCCCCTCCACTCACCTCTCCTTCCAGCGCTGCTCTGGAGGGCCGGAAGGACACACCTACACTACCCTCTGACCTCCAGGCCATGTGGAGCCGCAGTATAAGGCTGAAAGAGTCACATGTGGCTCCAGAGCCACAGGTTGCAGATCCCTGCTGCAGACAAACTCCAAATAATAGATTTTTTGAGCGGGGTTAAAGCAGTGTTTTTATATTGCTAAATGACAGGGTTTTTTGACTGTCTTGTTTAAACAACTGCCTGCTGGGTGGAGCCTTGGGGAAAACAAGAGTGAGAGGGAAAGTTGAACCCCATTGGTCCGTGTGAGAATGTACACATGTGAAACACCAGCTGCGCTGTATTATACTGAGATGGTTGAAGTAACCTGATGAATAGCCACAAATGAGCTGACACAGAGACAAACAGTCTGCCCATAAATCATCTCCTTTTTGTGACTGGAGAACAGGATAGCAGCCCAACTGTGTGGGTGTTTGAGCATCCCTGGCGGCTACGAGGCAGCTCTGCAGGAGCTTTTAGCTCAGTGAGTGGGTTTCCGGGGCCCACCTGAAGGTTTAAGACAGGGCTTCCAGACAGTGGTGGGATCCAAAAATTTTAATAACAGGTTCCGATGGTGATGGGATTCAAACAGTGGGCCACACACACTACCAAGACACACGCATCTCCAGTCCCTACTGGGCAGGGAGGTTAGTCGTTTAGTAACCCCTTCTCAGCACCCAGATAAAATTAGTAGAGAAGTGGTGAGAACTGGTTGGATCCCACCTCTGCTTCCAGATCTCTGTCTTTGGCGGGAGACCACCTGCTGCCATTCGCTGGACTGGTTGGGGGAAATGGAGCAGTTTGGGTCACAGAAACACCATGATGTCACTTCCGGCTTGTACAAGAAGTGACAATGTGGCATTGGAGTGATACTGAAAATGTAAGGGCCCCCCTGTACAAGTTCTTGCTGACTGCTAGACTACTTCGCAGACTGCTGCCGAACTGACAATAGTCTGTATCTGCTGAGTCACGGTACTGCAAAGCTGCCATAAAGCAACTGCTGAAACTACAGCGAAGCACAGTACACATCATACAGGTGAGGGCATCAGGGAGCCCGGATTGGCTACTGTCTTCCATTGAGCATGCCATTGTGGAACATCTGGGGAGAAATAGCATCAGCCCTACTTGCTGTAGTTCCTAATTTATTGCATGGGGCAAAAGAGTTGTGTAAGGCTGGCGGTCCGACCCCACATGCACTGAGTACTCTGATGCATGTGGATGAGGATGAAGTAAAACTCTTACAGGCCTAGCTTGCAAAAGCACCCTACTGATGGAGGCCCATATGTCCCTTACAGTCTGCACGACAGGGATAAATCGGAGGATGTAAAATGAGCCAGGGCCCAGTTTAGTGACGGAAAGACGCAGAGTGTTAATTAAGGGACTTGTGATTTGCCAATGAAAGCACAGCAGGGCATCTCTGGGCCTGATCAAAGGCTCAACTTTCTGATGGGATCTTAAGTGCATGAGCCATGAAATTGCTTCTCAACAAAACAGAACTGCGCAAGGAGAGGGAGAGGGAAGCGTGTCTGGGAAGGGCCTCCTTGGAATACAACTGCAGCAGAGTAGAAGCCTCACAAAAATGCTGGAGCATGAGCACAGCTGAGATGGAAATCATCAACATCTCACCTCATGAATATGTAGCATCCTTACAACTGTCCTTGAGAATAACAGGAAAGAGGAAGGGACCAACTGTGCCGCCTTACGCAGAATTGCACCATTCTAAACTGACTGATCCCAACGCATTTGAAGAGTGAGATTCTCATTCAGAGGAGACCGAACAGACACTGCATGCAGAAATAAGACTTGGTTTTACTCGGCTGAGGAGCATGTTGCTGGATTATCAGTCTGGACCGCTTGTATTAGGCGGCCTTGAAATGTCCTGGTTTTTCTCAGAATCCTCTATGTGCTGCACTCCCTGAATTCAAAAAACTGGGTCGGTACGGTGGTCAAGATCGTCGATCGAATTATCGGTCGATCGATCGATCTATCCTATCTATCTATCTATCTATCTATCTATCTATCTATCTATCTATCTATCTATCTATCTATCTATCTATCTATCTATCTATCTATCTATCTATCTATCTATCTATCTATCTATCGTCTGTCTGTCTGTCTGTCTGTCTGTCTGTCTGTCTGTCTGTCTGTCTGTCTGTCTGTCTGTCTGTCATCTCCCCCTCCAGTTGTTTATTCTGACATCTGTCTCTCTAACTGGATGCAGCTGATCTGGCCATACCAGTTGACATAACAGTAATAGCACAGTTTACCAATTGTGAGCTCATAACCTGTATGGGAAATTTCAGCAGGTTCAAAATACAGCCTCCGGTTTGACACTGAGAATCGGCCACTGTGTTTGAGGGAGCTATCTTAAACAGATGCAAGTTCAATGGGGCTTACTCCAAGGAAAATGTTCTTGGATCACAACCTGTATTACTAGGATGTGCAAATATTTTCATTGGCTGATTCCATGTCTGTGGGTTCAGTTCAAGGTGTGGGTGCTAAACTTTAACGCCCATCACAGTCTGGGAACCTTTTATATGCCACCCAGAATCTGTTATGTCAAGATAACAGAAACTCTCTTTCAGATTCTACATGTATAATTACTATGGAGCTCATGACCATAGGATGTATCGATGGCCACTAGTGTAGATAGTTTTAAAAGGTGACTAGACACAGTTATGGAGGATAAGTGCTTCAATGACTTTTTAGTTTTGAAGGAAGGGCATTTCTCTGAATAAAAAATTGGAGAAACAGTTATGGGGGGAGGTTTTGGCTCCCATGAGTTGCATGTGCAGTTCTGGGGATCATCTGATAGACTACTGTAGGAAACATGATGGTAGGCTAGATGGTCTTATCCAATATGTCTCATTCTGTGCCACTGTACTCAGCAGACGTCAATGGCCTTAGAAGGATATAACTGTGCTTAGGATGGCACTGTTATATCCCTGTGTTCTGTTCTCTCTTTTAACCTAGTCATTGGCATAGATGTACATATGTATATCAGGAAGCAACCCCAGCAAGTGGTTTCAAGGCAAGTGAGAAGCAGAAGTGGTTTGGCATTGCCTTCCTCTTCAGAGCCTTCCTTGGTCTCCCATCCAAGGGCAAACCCTTTTTAGCTTCCAAGATCAGATTAGGCTATACCATGCCACTTTCCCTTCCACACGGATCTAGCTGCTTAATCCTTCCCCCATTCATCCCATCTATATCTCCTTTGCCCTCTTCGTCCTTGGCCTCCCTTGCTTCCTACCACATCAAAGAAAGTTCAAAGCTGCTTGCTTGCATTTATACCATTCTACATTTAATACATGGTCTAAATTCAGCTCCATCCCCCCCCCCCCATGTAATGGTCTTCTTCCAGTAGCTTAGCAACAATGTGTACCAAGCAAGTCAGATTCCATTTTTATTGACATCATCCATCCTGGAAGCTGGTGCGTGAAATAGAAAATAAACAAACACACAAGCATTTGAATTCCAAGCTCCATTTACAGAAAGCAGTGCACCAAATGAGGAAAAGGGGCCCCCAAAACTGTACAGAAATTGATATGGCTTTCAAGCATATCTAACGGCGTGCAGCACGTAAAGCCTTCGAGACTTTCAAAAGTCACAGTGCGAAACAAAACACGCAAATCTGGTTCAAGCCAGCTGCAGAATGGCATCGCATATTTGTTGCTTTGTATTAATGCAACTATTCCTTAAGAAAAAAATCTGCACAGAAATAGGGACTGGTCGAGTCAATGGAGAACAGCTTCCATTCTGGGCTTTGTGTAGCATGCAAGTCCCACCCACCCACCCCCACTTTCACAAACTAGGTTGCAAAGATGTTCACACATGTTTTTTTTTGGGGGGGGGAGTGGTGGAGGGTGTTCATTTACAATTCTATTAAAAGTGTATATCTAAAACCGCCAAGTGTTTGAAAAAGTGTACCAAATCCACCTGAGAGCCAAGATTTATATTGGTTTTGTGTGGGTAAAAGGAAAGGGAGTTGGGCCCATTTGTTCTGCCCTGCGTGCAGAGAGAAACATATGCAGGGGTCTGCATGCACATAACTGAAAATGCTGTGAATTTTGCAGTGAACATGTCCAACAGTTGAACTTACAATGATAGTGACACTAAGAGGTAGATGGGGTTAAGAGAGTCCTGAGAGAATTGTGACTGGCCCAAGGTCACCCAGCAGGCTTCGTGTGTAGGAGGGGTAAAACAAACCCAGTTCTCCAGATCAGAGTCGACCACTCTTAGCCAATGTACCATGCTGGCTCTCTCAAGAGGACTATGTGAGAATGTACATGTGAAAGAAACTGATTGCACTGCCCTCTCTGAAAAGAATACAACAAAGTAACCTGCTGAACAGCCCCAGAAAAGTCAATGGATGGATGAAAAATCCATCTAAGAACCGGCTCCTTGTTTGTGAGTGATGAACAATACGTGACATGTTTGAATATTCCCAACATGCATTTGCTTTTCCATGCGATTGGAACCTGTTTACATCTTCTTCTTTTCCTTATTGTACATATGATGCCTCATGCATATACATGTAGGGCTGCTTGCAAATGTTTGTCTGTATACAATGCCAATAACCTTTCCATTTGTAGAGTTGCAGGGATTTTGTGCAACTGTATGGAATTATATTTAGGAAGGTTCTGGCACGGTAGCTGCTTCTTTCCTGGTCTCATTCCTACTCCCACCAAACATTATTCGTCTTGTTTGAGATGCTTGATATTTCTTGGAAGACCCACAGGCAGGTTTTTTTTTAAACTCACAATCTGGCTCCACAAAAGAGCTACTTGATTCATAATTTGCCTCCCACTTTCTAATTCTGCTCTCCGTTTATACAATGGGGCGAGCTCTTAAACAAAGATCAGGCAGTTGCATCCATGCCGAGCTGCCAGATGAAAATTTCAAAAAATAAAAGCCGACTGCAGATGTTTCATCTCCAGTCGCACAGCTGCAGCGAAGTAAAAGGTATCGATTATGAGCTGTGATATCCTGCAAGAGGGGAAGGATGCAGGAAGAAGCCTGGGTATGGTTATCAAACTGGGAATGCAAAGATAACTTAATATGCCCGCTAGGTAAGAGAATTAATAAAATGTTGCTTTGTGTTCCTTTGGCCTAAAATTAGACTGTATCAGCTGTCTCTCACTTTTGTTTAATCATTTTGTTTGTTCTTCTCAGAGATGGTCAAAGTAAGTGTGGCTGTGGCTCAGTGGTAGAGCATCTGTTTTGCATGTAGAAGGTCCAAGGTTCAAGCCCTGGCATCTCCAGCTAAAGTAAGCACGTAGGAGGTGAAGTAAAAGACCTCAGCCTGAGATCTGGAACAGCTGCTGCAGATCAGAGGAAACAACACTGACCTTGCTAGACTGATAGTCTAAGTCAGTATGAGGCAACCTGTTCATTGCCCATTCTGCACAGCACAAATAAAATGTTTTCAGAAAGGAAGAAAACTGCTTTGAGGTGGGTTCGCACAGTTTTCCCCCAAAACGTTTTATTTGTGCACAAAACAGACTTTTCCGAAAATGTTACTAACAGTTTTTTCCCCTGAAGTCATTTTGAAAACATTTGCTGCTTGCTGTGCAGAGAGCATGAAACATTTTATTTTTCCCACCTAAATGTAAAGCTCTCACTTTTGGTTTCTCAATCTCAGCTGCTAGCACCCGCCATTTTCCGCCACTTCAGTTTGCTTCTCTGTGCCACCTGCCATGTTCTGATTTTTTCCCACAGACATTTCCTCTGCTGGCATCGTGACTGGGTGCCATTTCAGTGATTGAAGTACACATACGAACTCAGTTGTGCCTGGCGATTATGGCAACATGTCGTTTCCCTCTTTTGATTTTCAGCAAGGTATCTTTGAAGCTATGGAGCTTCGAAGACTCAATATGAGAATCGGCATGGATTCTCATATTGAGTCTTTGTAGCTTTGAAGATACCTCACCGAATATTTTTTTTAAGTGGAAAACAACATGTTGCTGTAATTGGCTGGCACAACTGAGTTTGTTCATGTACTTCAATCACTGATATGGTGCTCAGCCACGATCCCAGCAGAGGAAATGTCTGTGGAAAAGAATCAGAAAATGGCAGGCGGCACAAAGATTCAAACTGAAATGGCAGAAAATAGTGGACAAAAGAACAATTTCCCCCTAAAACACTTAATTTTTCCACACTACGTGGACAAAAAGAAGCTGAAACGGTTCTTTTAAAAATGTTTCCCAAACATTTTAAATAGTCTGTGTGGAAGGGGCCCATGTGTTCTACATTATAATTTTACTTGATTTAAATAAGGAGAACACACACATATATATTCTTCAGCTAATGTCTGCAGATCTTCAGCAATGTCTACCAGGATGTAGGTTTTTTTTAAAAAAATTAAGATGGGGGAGCAGTAAATACTGAAAGTGGACTCCAGAATAGAATCTGGTTTCATTCATAACTGCTTTAAAAAACCACCCCTGAGTTGTAAGAATAGCAGTGTGTAGGGTCAGCCAGATTTGTCTGTGGATTGCCATTCATAAAAAACAACTTTCTGGTTTTGCTTACATAGCACAACGGTTAATTTAGGCCCACCATTTCACTTTACCTTGAGGCTAAGTAGGCAATGGTACACTTTGCCTGAGGGCTCCACTATAAAATCCTCTTTCAGAAAAGCTCTGTCTACCACACAAGAAGGCTCTTAAGGCAAATGTAACCTAGGGCACATTATCAGTTTCGAGCCATGACATTTAAAATGCAACCAAAGTATCCTGTGACTGTACAGCAGCTCTTCAGAGCATTAACTTGGATGTGTCAAAAGACTTAAACCAAGTCTGGGGCTATTTCCTGAATTGCCTCAGGCAGCCTCCATGTGCATGCCTGTAGGGGACAGGCATCAGTCAGCAAGCAGCGTGTTATATTAATTAAGGCTGAAATAATAGATGTGATTTATTGATGACTTGAACACAGACTAGTGAATGGAGCACCACAGTGGGTGACTGGCATCCATTTTGTGACTCCAGCTGCCTCCATAGAAACTTTGCAATCTCCTCCAGTATCTATTTTCCGCCATCTCACTGTGGGCTGTACCACTGTGATATATAGAGTTGCCAACAGGCCTGGAGGAATAATGTCCTCTTGTCCCTTTAACAGAAGCTTACTAGGGCGTTATTTACCTGGTGATATTGCTTTTCCCATGCCATGAAAAGTTTTAATTGACCATTTTCATCTGTAGAGGGACAGGACATTTTTCCCCAGGGCTGTTGTGATTCAGAGATGTAATGTGCTTTGAAGCCCATCGAGGAGTTCCTGGGACCCTGACAGCCATTTTTTTTCCCACAGAAAAGAGCCATAAAATTCACAAAGAAGTGACAGTGCAGAGATGAATTTCTGCAGAGAGGTAATCATTTGCCTACCTCCCTAGGAGGGCAAGATGGATAGTCGTTGTGAAACATGATCTGGATAGTGAGATGTGTAGGATGTGAGTCCCAGAATAATTGGGTGATTAGGGTGCACCTTCCCACATGGGAGTAAACTCCCTGAATCTGTATTGGGAGAGGTTTTCTACCACCCAACACAGAAGGGATTTAAATGGTATAATCCAAATGCTGGAAGCTGGATTCCTTTGCAAGGAGCGGGCAGGGGTCTGGATGAGTATTTGCTTCACAGACATTCAGGTGGGGATATCAGAGGTAACTGTTCTGTAAATTGTCAAGTTTATTTGATTTATTTTTATTTATTTGTTGGATTTATATCCTACCCCATCCTTGAAGGGGATGTTCTGTTTTCTGTTCTTTTCATTATATCTATAACCAGTAGGTGAGATAGCTCTTTTCTCTGTGCTCTGAGCTTAATTCGTGGTCTTTTTCTGTTTAAGAAAGCAGATTGTAATTCACCTCCTCCTCACTTGACCATAAATCATTCACTCATACTCATAAGAGTGGGGTTGAAGTAATGAGGAAAGAGCAGCAGTGGCGTAGTGGCTAAGAGCAGTGGCTAAGAGCAGGCGCACTCTGATCTGGAGGAACCGGGTTTGATTCCCAGCTCTGCCGCCTGAGCTGTGGAGGCTTATCTGGGGAATTCAGATTAGCCTGTGCACTCCCACACACGCCAGCTGGGTGACCTTGGGCTAGTCACAGCTTCTCGGAGCTCTCCCAGCCCCACCCACCTCACAGGGTGTTTGTTGTGAGGGGGGAAGGGCAAGGAGATTGTAAGCCCCTTTGAGTCTCCTGCAGGAGAGAAAGGGGGGATATAAATCCAAACTCTTCTTCTTCTCTCTGTACTTGCTCAGAGGCAGCCTTTACTGGGGTTCTGCAAGTCACTGGTAGCATGGGAGTCAGGGTTCTTAGATCTAGCTTGGGAATTACCAGGAGAGTTTGGGGGTGGTACTTAAGGAGGGTGGGGTTTGGGGAGGGGAGGGGAGGGGAGGGACTTGGGTGGGGTATAATGCAGTGGTGGGATCCAAACTTTTTAACAACAGGTTCTGATGGTGGTGGGATTCAAATAATGACTGTTAAAAAGTATTTTAAAAAATTTAATATCACTTTTTTTTATTTCAAAGCTTCCAAAGCACTTCCAAAGCAACCATTTTCTCCAGGTGAATTGATCTCTGTCACCTGTACATCAGTTGTAATGGTGGGAGATCTCCAGTCACCACCTGGAGGTTGGCAACCTTAGTTCTTAAGTTTGGATGATGGCACAACAAAGAGGACCATGCTTTACATAATAATGATAAGATTTTTTTAAAAATCCAAAGATATGTCTTTTGCTAACTTCTTGCATGCCACCCCTCAAGAGCTGTAACTCTCTGTGTTGTGATTCTGTGTGCCTCTGTTTAGATATTGGTCTGTGTATCATATTTCCTGCTGGTCCGTGCATGCTTGGAAGTATAATCACAGAATACAGACTGGACAGTTTGCCTTTGGGCTTCAGAGCCTGCCTTTGCTAATAATTGTTCCTGATATTTCACCTGTCACACTGTGAGATTTTTTGAGGCAGGGGGCAGGGAACGAAATGGTTGGAGGTCTGAAAGTGAAGTTGGCACACTGTGTTCCCTGTTGACATGAGATTACATATGTCAGGACTCTGGAGGAAAAGACAACAATGAGAGAAGGGGAAGGAAAAAAGTGGCGAGCCTTAGACCTCTGAAGATGGATGAATCAGATGATTGGTAATCCAGAAAAATAGAGAGGCAGTGTTGGATAATGATGATTGAAGTATTAGAGCCAAGCTGTTATTACCAGCGAAAAATGACGATGTAGTTTAGCGATGATTCATGCTCCTTGAGATCAGGGAATAAGTTACCCCAAGACCTACGTGGATAAATTTCAGACTCACCTCCTTGGAATAAACTACAATGAAGACCTATTCAGAGAGATTTTTCATGCACACCTTCAATTTTATTGTGGGCCTTTGGCAGGGAATTTTGAGAATGGGTACCGGATGCCACAGGGCCAATCACAAAATTGCTGCCTTGGAGCTTGAGCTAAAGTGAAAAACGTTGGGAAATTGTCAAAGGTTTACACATCCAGAATCAGCTCTTGTGGGTTTTCCAGGTTGTGTGAGTGAGTTTTGGTGGTTTTAGCTCCCAACGTTTCACCCGTATCTGTGCAGTGGTGTAGCATCAATGGGAAGGAGGGGTGTGACACCTCGGGCAAAGCTGCGGTGGGAGCATGGCCGGGGTGTGGTGGGGGCATTCCGGAGGCAAACAGCGCCATGGCAAGGACACAGGGCATGCATGTGCCCCGGGCTCAATTTCCCCTTGCTCCTCCCCTGCATCTGTGGCTTGCATCTTTAGAGGCGTGTCACGGTAGGATGGGCTTTTCTCTGTGACATGCTTCTGAAGATGCCAGCCACAAAGGAGGGCAAAATGTTAGCAGAAAAAAACCACCAAGCCATGGCCACACAACCTGTAAAACCCACAACAGCCTTTTGGAAAATTCCACAAAACGTTGGAAAGTTCCAAGCTAAACATTCTTGCACAATGGAGGCAGCAGCTTCCAAATGAGGACATCCTGCAGAATTGAAGGGGCATCTTCTTGTGCTCTTTTAAAGCACGCAAGGCTCCAAGGAGTTGGAAGGACACTGGGATCTGCTCTATGCTTTAGAAAATAAAAAATTCTGTTTAGTTTCCGTTTGTGAAGAAAGGGGGCAGGAGCTACTCCCTTCTTGGCCACCGGGAGAGGTTTCCAAGCTCCCAAGAAAGTCTGTGTATATTGCCAACTTGGGGAAGTCCTCCTATGGATTAAAAACTGGTTGAGAAACAGGAAACAAAGAGTGGGTGTAAATGGGAAGTTCTCACAATGGAGAGATGTCGGGAGTGGTGTCCCCCAAGGATCCGTTTTGGGACCAGTGCTCTTTAACCTATTCATAAATGACCTGGAAGTAGGGGTGGGTAGCGTGGTGGCCAAGTTTGCAGATGATACCAAATTATGTAGGGTGGTGAGAACCACAAAGGATTGCGAAGAGCTCCAAGTGGACCTTGATGAATTAGGTGAGTGGGCTCAGAAATGGCAAATGCAGTTCAATGTAGCAAAATGTAAAGTGATGCACATAGGGGCAAAAAATCCAAACTTCACATACCTGCAGCTACAGGGGTCAGTGCTATTAAATTCTGAACCAGGAAAAGAGATTTAAGAAACGTCTTAGTTGATAGTTCCATGGGAATGTCAACTCAATGCATGGCAGCTGTGAAAAAGGCAAACTCTATGCTGGGGATCATTAGAAAAGGAATTGATAATAAAACTGCAAGGATTGTCTTGCCCTTATATAAAGCAGTGGTGCGACCTCACTTGGAGTACTGTGTCCAGTTCTGGTCGCCACATCTCAAAAAGGATATTGAGGAGATAGAAAAAGTGCAGAGAAGGGCAACAAGGATGATTGAGGGACTGGAGCACCTTCCCTATGAGGAGAGGCTGCAGCGTTTGGGACTCTTTAGTTTGGAGAGGAGGCGGCTGAGGGGGGATATGATTGAAGTCTACAAAATTATGCATGGGGTAGAAAATGTTGACAGTGAGAAATTTTTCTCTCTTTCTCACAATACTAGAACCAGGGGGCATTCATTGAAAATGCTGGGGGGAAGAATTAGGACTAATAAAAGGAAACACTTCTTCACGCAACGTGTGATTGGTGTTTGGAATATGCTGCCACAGGAGGTGGTGATGGCCACTAACCTGGATAGTTTTAAAAGGGGCTTGGACAGATTTATGGAGGAGAAGTCGATTTATGGCTACCAATCTTGATCCTCTTTGATCTGAGATTGCAAATGCCTTAACAGACCAGGTGATCGGGAGCAACAGCCGCAGAAGGCCATTGCGTTCACATCCTACATGTGAGCTCCCAAAGGCATCTGGTGGGCCACTGCGAGTAGCAGAGAGCTGGACTAGATGGACTTTGGTCTGATCCAGCTGGCTTGTTCTTATGTTCTTATGTTCTTAAGAAACCACTAGGAGAGGTCATCATGAGGTATGGGCTGTGATGTCACCTGTAGGCAGATGATACCCAGTTCTATCCTGTTGATTGTTTTATGGAGTTGGGAAACTGTTTCAAGAAAAGGGGCGTGCCACATATTAAATCAATTGATCAGTCACCTAATACCATATTGGGGCTCATGAAAGAAAAGATCTTCAAATACTTATGGCAGGGAGAATAAATCAGGAAGACCACTACTACTAACAGCAGCATCTTAGGTGCAAACTAGACATTCTGGCATCCTCAAGTCAGCCATGCTGGTGGTGCTAAGAGCACCTCAGTCTGCATTACTGCATATTTTTAAATCACTTTTAAATGGCAGCAGCGTCTCTGTGACAGACACAATGACACCCTCACTCAAGTTCATTCAAGCACTGCCTCAGAAGTTTGGCCCCTAGCTGTGTTTTTGTTTGCTCTTCCTGTTTTGGGTATATTTGTTGGGTGTGGCCATGAGGTATGAACATTTGAACAAAAGCCAAAGGACTGTGAGCCCTTGGATCTTAACTTGTTGCTTCTGCACAGCGGCCTTAGACAACTAGACCACTGGATTCCAGACCAGTTCCACAATACGATTTCTTTTGTTCTCTTTTTATTTATTTAGTACATTTAAGATGTTCATTTAACATGCTTATTTAGTACACTTAACCCCAGCTAGCCCCATCTCATCACATCTAGGAAACTGAACAAGGTCAACCCTGGTTAGTACTTGGATAGAAGACCACCAAGGAAATCTAGGGTTGCTAAGTAGAGGAAGGCAATGGCAGCACTACCTCTATTTGTCTTGTGGCTATGGGATTGTCATAGATCGGTAATACTTATATGGCATTTCTTTTATTGTACTTGATTGCATTTTTATTTGTTATAAGCTGCTTTATGTCTCAGTAGGGCAAAAGTGGCCAATAAATATACTGCTGCTGCTGCTGCTAACAATAACAATAACAACAACAGTAACAACAACAATAATAATAAACAAATAAATAAATAATAGCTAATGTCATGTCGATATGCTAACCCAGGGCTAACCCTACAGGATTCCCCGGCCCTGGTTGTCTTTCCATTCCATCTACCCTTAAAATCACCGAGCAGGGAATCCAGATGTACATGTTTTGCATTCTTTGAGTCATCAGTGAATTTCAAAGGGAGTTTTGTATCTACAACTGTTACTGAATTTCACTTACAGCCCAGGTTAATACTTGGATGGGAGCAGAGGTGTAGCAAGGGGGAAAAGCGGCCAGTGCACCAGTGCGTCCTCCACCTCCGACCCACCCTGGAACGCCCCCGCCCCGCCCCCTGGAACTTCCCTGCCACGCTCCCGGAACGCCCTCACCACACACCCCATGGGGTGTGCACCCAGTGCATTCCCCACCTTGGACCTACACCTCTGGATGGGAGACCACCTAGGCAGTCCAGGGTTGCTACACAGAGGCAGGCAATGGCAAGACCACCTCTGAACATCTCTTTCCTTGCAAAACCTATGGGGTTACCGTAAGACAGATGGTGGCACTTTCCAAGACCAAGGTGTACGAATCCTAATTTTGGGGGTGAACCTTGCTCAAAGAAAATAATCATACAGCCCCTCCCCCCCAAGTCTTTCCTGAATTTGTTCCTCCTGTTGGGGCAGGAGATATATGGAGAAAGGTAGAACAACTGTGCTGGAATAGCAGAAGAGGCTCTCTTATTTCTACCCATAATGCCCTTCTTTAATGTGCTGCTATTTTCAACCATTGTAAAATTGGGTAGCCAGAGTCATTAGATTTCCATCATCCTGTTTGGTCAGTGGAGAAGTATCAGAGCAGGAATCTCAGTGCTGTGCGTGCAAATGCAAGCTTCCTCTTTCACCATGTTAAATGCTCTCGTTCAGCAAATTTCATGCCCTCTTTTCACCAAACCATTTCAAGCAAATTATCTTTTCACTTCCTGCTAAACAGTATAATTTGCTTCCTGCGCTCGTGGCAGATGGCAGAAGGGTGAAAGCACAGCTCCTGAACAAGAGAGCATTCCGGCTCTCCACACAAGAGAAGCAAATGAAAGGAGGGAAATATACGTTCAAATGAGGCTCCTCTGTGGCAGATACAAATTACAGATAGTTTGGGGGTTTACAGAGCAGTATCTTCTGACTCTGATCTCAGCACACTTCTGGGCTTCAGTAAAGTGGGATGCAGTGCAGTTTCCTTACAAGCTAAGGAACGGGCTTGGCCACAGTTGCTCTGTGAATCACAGATGCTGCAGACTTCGCCACAACTGAGTTTAATAGACATACTATGATTGAAGGGATCAGTCACTTATAAGCCAATTGTCTAGTCGTTCAGTTCTGACCAATTAGTCCAAAATGCCTTCCAAACAGGTCTGCATTGGGTTTTTTGTAAAACTGTGCAGGCACAAAAACACTGCTGATTCGAACCATTAGCATTACATGGATGCCAAGGAACATAATAACACAGAAAAGCTCTGACAGATCAAACCAGTGGTCCATCTAGTCCAGAATCCTGTTTCACGCATTAGCTGTCTTGGATGTAGAGCTGCGAACCCCCAGATGATGCCAGGATATCTCCTAAGACAGGGGTCTGCAACCTGCGGCTCTCCAGATGTTCATGGACTACAATTCCCATCAGGAATTGTGGTCCATGAACATCTGGAGAGCCGCAGGTTGCAGACCCCTGTCCTAGGATAACATCTCCAGACTACAGATATCAGTTCTTCTGGAGAAAATGGAGGGTGGGTTTTATGGCATTGTATGCTGCTGAGGTCCCTCCCTCCCTCCTCCAACCCCACTATCTTCAGACTCCACCCCCAAATCTCCGGGAATTTTCCAACCCAGAGTTGGCAATCCTACCTGGAGGGCCAACAAACAGGGCACAGACAGAGGCTAAGGCCTTCCCTTTTAGCACCCTCATTACCTCCACTGGCAGTGACTTCCACAATATAGTTACTCACTACGTAAACGTTTCCTGTTTCCTTTTGTCTATCCCATACATATTAAAAGAAGAAGAAAAGAGTAAGGTTTTTATACCCACTTTTCTCTCTCTTAAGGAGTCTCAAACTCCTTCCCTTCCTGTCCCCACAAGAGACACCTTGTGAGGTAGTTGGGACTGAGAGAGTTGTAAGAGAGAGCTGTAACTAGCTCAATGTCACCCAGCAGGCTGGTATCCTGGATACTGCTAGTTTCAGTAAATCAGCGGCTAACATCCAAACACTTCCCCAATCAGTAAATGAGTATTTGACTGCAGATGTGCTGCAATGCCATGTGACGCCGCTCTATTGCTTTATCAGGTACTTTAGGACACCTGGAGCATGAAAAGTGCTCAACTGTATTCCCATCACAGCGCTGCCATCCTTCATTGCTCCAGTTAGCTCTAATGGCCTGGGTCATCTCTCTTGGATTCTGGGACAACCAATAAAGACTACCCCAGTGGCCTGCTGTAGGTTGGTCACAAGACTCTGGGGATCTGTTTAGAGCTGTGTACATAGTGTGCAGCGAAGATAAGATCAGTAAACTAAATCTTCAGTGCCTTGAAAGCAATCAGTGAGCTTGGCTCCAATATTAAATGCTAGAGACCTAGTTTTATCAAGCTGTAAAAAAAAAACATTGGCTGGGAGAATGAAATATGACTTTTTGTTGCCTTGTAGGGTTGCAGAGTACAAGAAAGTAGGTCCTGCCCAAAGTAGGGGCTATCTAAACCTGGAGATATTGCATAATGGCCCACGGTGGCAGCAAAAGAGTCATTCACACTAAGGTTATAAATTTAAGCTTCCTTGAAAAAGATAGAATGTGCTGCAATACTATTTTTATTGCTTTATTGGAGATGAGAATTACAGATCTCCAAAAGTGTCAAGTGGCCTCATGGTAGTTCATCTAAATACGGAAAACATACTCCTTGGGCATATGCAGCATTCTTTCTAGCCTGAATCCCTGTCGTGTATCCTGATTGTGCCGAAAGTCCCAAAGCTATATAAAAAAACATTATTAGTTAACTTCATCTGACTATTCAAGAGGTCTGAATGTCTTCTTATAATCCTCCTATGCAAGGGGCCCCCAGTTTTATCCGTGATAGAGTAACCAAAGAGTGACATGGGTAATACATGAAAGATCCATAAAGCATACATGGAAGATCCATAAAGCACATTTTAAGTACTATGTTTAAAATATTTTAATGGATTTATTACTAAGAAAGGCTATCACAATTTGCACACATTTACAGGGGTGAAATTAGATAATGTCTACAAATAGCAAAAAAACCATTCAAAAGCAATAGAATAAAAGCTTCATACCTTAAATGGTACTTGATATTAAAGCCCTTATTTTGCTCAAGCTACTTCAAAATAGCTGAATGTTTGGACTAATAAGGAAGTGATGGCTGAACTAGAACGTGTTCTCAAAACTGCAAAGAGCTTAGAGTAAAGCTCTCAGAGAAGACAGAAAAGTACAATCAGCAGTAGTTGAGAAAGATGGTCCCTTTCTTGGTAAGATAAAGCGTTAAAGGGCTATCAATCACAACAATAGTTCAAAAACAGGCTTTGAAGCCTGATTGAAATGAAGATAATTTTGAAACAAGCACCAAAGATATTGGGATGATTATGTGGACTAATGAAAGAAATAGGTTACTTCACAACAATGGAATGAACTGGCAGGGAAGAAGGGTGTTTCTGCACTTGTACAATTGGCATGCCATTTAAGCAAGGAAAACAAGGGAAGGGCTTGAGTCCTCAGCTGCAAAGGGATGGAGAAAGGAAGTCTCAAAGGCTGAGCCAGTACTGAAAAAGGTAGAGGCTTTCATCTGCAAAGCCAAATGGCCTTTGGTCAAGTTAGCTGATCACGTTTTCCAAAACTCAGCACCTAAAGACTTCATCACACCAATTCAGCTTGGTGACCTTTCCCATGTTTTTGTCAGCTTGGACCTGTGTAGCTGAAATGTTGAATCCAACAAAAATAGGGAAATTGCCAATAACGACGAAGGAGAGGAAAAGGATAATAAGGAGGAGAAAGAGGAAGAAAAGTTACCAGAATCTGAAGCTGGAACTAGTAACTCAGACCTCCTGGGTGAAAAGACTCAATCGTCTTCCAACCACCCAAAGCCATTAACTTCTCCTGGGATCTCCTTTGGCTACAGAGGGCACAATTTGAGTCCTTCTAGTGAGTCCAAGCAGGAGACCTTCCCCTTGAATCGCTGCACTTTTAACTGAGCCCTATTCATAAATTACAGTGAATGCATGTGCAATCTGTGTTTAGTTTACACTTGATTTCTCTTGTTACATACAACACTTGGAGAACACTACATTTACCCAGGTACTGGTCCCTGGTTTCAATTGCAAGGTGAAAGCATGTTGGCCCTTTCTTCCAAACAGATATGTTCAGGGATCAGGCTTAGGGGCCCCTCGAGTAAAGGTCATACTTGGATCTCTAAGTATTCTGTGGTCTTGTGAGTAGTGGTCTTCATTGGATCCACTCCTGCAGTTCCTAGGAGTTCTCTAAGGTCTTGCAGTACCTGATTCTGACCAGCGGCCTGCAAATCGCTCCCAGCTATTGAAGATCTGCAGCCAATCCTTACTCAGCATCCTGCCACCAGTTCCTCTGTTCCAGGTCAGGTCTTCCCAGATTTTGCGCAGCACCCTGCAGAGACTCAACCTGGCTAGAAGGGGCTGAACCGTGGACAACGAGCTATTCTGAAAGCAGCTGTGGAAGGGAGAGTGTCGAGAAAGGAAGCGAGTTGTTTAAGCATTCTGCAGGATTCAGCTTCTTACAACGGCAGGAAAATGCCAAATAAAACAAAACAGAGAAAGTGAGCCCAAAGCCATTTTGTTCAATAATGTGCCACGGCTTATTAGGAAGGGGTTACAAGCTGCTTTCTAGGGTGCTCGTTCTGGAAGAGATAAGCCGACTAGTGGGAAATCAATCACTATGAATTTTGATAGCGGTGCCTGCTGAAGTAATTACTTCAAACATCAATAATTCTGCTCACCTGCTAGAGGAATTTTCGGTCCTACTGAAGGTTAAATGAATGCCACAGGGCTCTTGTGTGCGAAAGGAAGCGTTTATTACATATGTATGCATGTATATAATTTTGCTGCCTTTTGTTTTCTCTTTTCCCCTTCTGCCTTTTAAACTTTTCTTCCTTAAAATGCTGATGGAATTCAACTGTCACAATGTCTTCTTCCCTTCCAGTGGCGTTCCTGCCTAGGGACAGGGGGTACCCTTTGTCCCCGGGCGCCCCCCATTTGGTCCACGTGAGGCATGGCATTACCATAATGGATTTAGTATGTGTGTTTAATTTTTAAAGAATTCTTTTCACGCTCCGGCCTGCAGGGGGCGCATTTTTAAGGCTAGCAGCACCAAAATTTCAGGAGTACCATCCAGAGACTGTCCTGGTAATTACCACCCCAAATTTGGTGATCATTTGGTTCAGGGGAAGCAAAGTTATAGACCCCCAAATGGAATGCCCCCCCATCCCCATTGTTTTCAATGGGAGCTAACCTGAGATAGAGGGCTACCCATTTTGAGGGACCATAGCTTTGGTCCCCCTGAATTATCCTCACCAAACTTGGGTGGCATCACTCAGAATCAGATTAACAGATGATACCTAGAAAAATTTGAGTGTCTACTAGCTTTAAAGATACACCCCTTCCAGGCACCCCAAGAAATTTGCCCAAGATTCTTTGTTTTGCAGTGAGCCTGCTCAGCTAGCAGCTGTGGGGAATTTCTGAAGTGTGTAGGCAGGCTGCACATTTTTGAAGATAGAGACACCAGACTTTCAGGGGTGGCTCCAGGGGAGGGCCTCACTGGTAATAGCATCCAGGTTTGGAGGCCTTTTGGTTCCTGGGGGTTCAGTTTTATGGGCCATTTAAAGGGTTATTTTGTTTCCCATCCTGCACATGAAAGCCTGTAGGCTGAGTTCTCTCAGAACTCTCTCAACTCCCCCCCCCCACTCCAGAAGCAGAAGCTCACCATGGCTTGGATGCTAATGCTCAAAGCTCTTGGAATACACCTTGAATGTCTAAGCCTCTATCTTCAAAAATGTGCAGCCTGCCTCAGAAATTCCTCATTAGCTTCAGTGGAGCAAAGTCACTTAGGAAACGAAGAATCTTGAGCTGAGAATTTCTTGAGGGTGCCTGGAAGGGGATAAGTAATTTTTTAAAAGCTAGTTTTACCAAAATTTCAGGATATCATCTTTTAACTATTCTTATGAGGCCACCCAAGTTTGGGCAAGTTATGTTCAGGGGGACCAAAGTTATGAATTCCTCAAACAGGTAACCCCCATCTCAGGTTGGCTCCCATTGAAAACAATAGGGATGGGGGGCATTCCATTTAGGCATCCATAGCACCTTGCTGGACCTGAACCAAACATCGCCAAACTAAGACATCATCAGGGGGCGGAATCTCTGGATGATGCCCTGAAATCATGGATGCTGCCTAACTTTAAAAATGCACTCCCTGCCAGGCCGAAAAAACACCAAAAATACCCCCCCAAAAAGTACAAAATACCTTGCATTCTCATTTGTTTCATATTTAGGCCGGGACACTTAATGAGGATAGTTGCATCCGAGATGTGCTTAAAATTTACTAGATTCAACCCGGGAATCTACTCTTTGTTTCATCTGGATCTCCAACCCTCAAAAGTGATGCTGTTTCAGGGTGGGGGAGAATCCACCCCCCAAACAGCATCTTTCCCGACCTATTTGAACCAGGGACCCCAGATTCTCCCTTTAAGGTGGATTTAAAGAAAGAATCTGAGCTCCCTAGTCTAAAAGCACCAGTGAAAGTGATGTTGTTTGGGAGGTGGATTCCACTGGGAGGTGTTTTGTGAGAGAGGATGCTGACATTTTGTTTTGGCTGTGTTTTGCTGGGGGTGATTGTGAGAGATTTACATGCTTAATACCCACTTGCACTGGTTTGGAGTTGGCTGCTCTGGCTAACAAACCTACCTCCTTAGGGTTGTTGTGATTAGGAAATTAGGAAAAGAGTTGGTGGGGAGAGAGCCATGTATGTTTTGATGGGAGTGGGAGGTGTTTTGTGAGCTGGTACAAAAAAATCATTGTTTGGTCTTAGTGGGGGATGGTGGCCACCCATACGCCGAGTGAAGTGGTGAGGCCGCCAAGCTCCGGGAGTTTTGTCCCCGGGCATGGCCTGCCTATAGAATTACCTTGTTCCCTTCCCTTTCTCAGACTGTCAGGTAGGCTTTGCACAGATTAGAGGGAAAGTCTCCACCAAAAAGGAGATTACCTTGCACACAGAATTATTTCGATTATTCTTCCTGTCAGACATGCCAAGTACCAAAGAACCCCCCAACAACCAGAACAGGACTCCTGGGGAGAGAGGAGGCCCTGTCAGAGAGATGGAGAAGGGGCCACCATAGGTTTTGCAAGGAAAGAGATGAAAGAAGTTGGGGACCAAGGGGCAGAACATTTCTCTCGACTCCAGCATCTTGTTGCTAATTCTTTTTCAAGCCTTGTTTTAAACTGGGAGTGGAAGAAAGAGCAGCACCTCTGCCAGGGATGGATCTGACCACCCAAAACTGGTCTCAGTGGATCCCCCCCCCAAAACAAATTAACCCCGACACAATAGCAAGCAGAACCTCCAAAGCCCATGAAAGGTAGACCACCCTTTCTCCGCCATGTCCATTATGTACAAACACAGCCTCAGGAGTGCCACAGAGGCAGCTGTGAATTTTAAGGACCATAATCCCATGAAACCCACTGAGAATGTGAGCACTTCCTCTGGTTATGAAAAACGCAGGATAAAATTATAACCCTGTTTTCCCTTAAAAGTCGTTTTTTTAAAAAAAAATTTCACGCAGTGCCTGCTCTGAATCCTGAATTTGTGTCCTTCCCTCCTTTTGCTTCGCTTCCCAGTCTCCTGGGCCATCCCCCTGCTGCCAGCTTCTAAGAGCCGCTCGGTTTTCCTGCAGCTCTTTCCTTCTTCATCCCCCATCATTCTTCTGATCTCCCACTGCTGCCTCCTCCTACTGCCAGACTGTTTACAGGCCTAGAAGCTTGGCTTTCACTGCTGGAGCAGCAATGTATTTATTACTGGATTATTATTATTATTGTGCTTCAGCTCTCCGCTACGGCAAATTCCACTCTGCTGAAGCCCCTGCCACCCCCTGCCATTAAGAAAACTTGAAATTCCAGCAGTCCTCGATCAAAAAAACCCCCTGATTGATATGTTTATTAGCTTGAGCCTAAACAAGACTGATGTAAGCTCAGTTAGCTTGCTAGATCTGACTGCAGAAAACAAAACTGAGATACTCTAGGGGGATGTTTACTTTCACTTCATCCCTCTCACCCCACCCCCATGTTTAGCTTTGGTGGTTTTCACATTGCGTGACTGGCTTCTCAGCAGCTTTCCCAGGGTTCTGTGGTAAAAGGAAAGGTGACGTTCACCTTCACTGCCTTTCTTTGGAATGTGCAATTGTAGCAGGATTGAGGACATGTCTGGGTCTGATTTATTTGTGCAGTCAACAGTTAAAGCTTCCAGGCCCACCTGATTTTCCACCCAGACTACCTTGTAGAACAGAAGTGGGCAAATTTATGGCAGTGGGACACTGTGTCTCAGCAAATGCCAAGAAATGTTGAGGGACTTAGGAATTTCCCCTGATCTCTACGGCAAAGACTGTAGAGCCATGGGAAATTCCTAGAGAATCATTACGAAGACCATTTTTTGGCCCTTTTTTCTCCCACTCCGCAATTTCTTGAGAGCAGAGGTTTATCTGTTGAGGGTAAGCAAATGGCAAGCCTACCAGGAGTGGTGTCTTCTAGCCCTGATGCTACTTTAAAAATTGCTGGGAGCACCATCCGACCACACTGCAGAAGTGGTTAGCAGGCAAACATCCCTGAAAAAGTGTCAATTACCTTGAAAGACAAATGCCACTGAGAAACGTAAAGAGCAACAAGAGTGAGAAGAAAACTTTGGATTTATATCCCACTATTCTCAACCACAATGAGAGGCTTACAAACTCCTTTTCCTTCCTCTCCCCACAACAAACACCTTGTGAGGTGGGTGGGGCTGAGAGAGTTCCGAGACAACTGTGGCTAGCCCAAGGTACCCCAGCAGGCTTCATGTGGAGAAACAAACCTGGCTCACCAGGATGGAGTCCACGACTCATGTGGAGGAGTGGGAAATCAAACCTGATTCTCCAGATTAGAGTCCACTGTTCTTAACCACTACACCATGCTGGTTCTCAGAGCATTGGCCACACCTTGGTCTCCATCTATTTTTGAACTTGGCTCTTCCTATTTCCTTTGCCTGCCCTGCAGAAAGAGCATGCATCTAACCTCAAGCCCTCAAAGCTGGGCAGAGTCTAAGGCCTCTTCCGCACGTGCAGAATACTGCATTTTCAATCCATTTTCACAATTGTTTGAAAATGGTTTTTGCTATTCCGTACAGTAAAATCCAGCTGCAAAGTGCATTGAAAGTGGATCGAAAGTGCCTTATTCTGCATGTGCGGAAGGGGCCTAAGAGGTGGACCTCAGGTCAAAATCTGTGCCCCATGGAATGAAGTTAAAAATAACCCGTGATGCCTAGGGGGCCTTCGGCAGACTAATGACTGTGGACTTCATGACAACTGTTAGTTTAGAAAACTCTTGCTCTTTATTTGGTAAGCCAGAACCCAGATCTACATCTTATCCTGATTTGCAAACATTTCCATTTATTTTCTTAACAAAAAGAATACCAAAAAAGAGGGAAGAGCACGAAAGAAAGAGGAAATGGAATTCAAAAAGGAGAGCAGGTGGGGGGACAAGTCCTGTGTTGCAGGTTGGTGCTGAAGGGATAACAAGACTGAACAAGGTCAACCAGAGCCCCCTCCCCCCTGTTTACAATTTGTCTTTCCATTTGAACCTATATAACGGATTATACCTCCTTTCCTACATATTGGCGATCATCCAGACAATCTTGTACACAAGTGGGCAGCCTGCATCCCACTACCTGTTAGGATTTCCTGTGCTGAGCAGATGGTTCATGCTGTGAGATCTGTTGTGGAGGAGGGAGGAAAGCAGGTACTTAAAATCTGTCTTCTCCTGTGTCCTGCATGTCTGGGCAGGCCAAGACAAGAGAGGCTGGATTTGCTCTGGGGAGAGGGCAGTGGTGGGATTCAAATAATTTAACAAGCGATTCTGGTGGTGGGATTCAAATAATTTAACAACTGGTTGTTTACAAGCACCATTTTAACAACCGGTTCTGTTGAAGTGGTGCGAACCTGCTGAATCCCACCACTGGGAGAGGGTAAGGGAAAACTCATAACTTGGACCCCCTAACTAGGCAGGAAAGGTGTTTCACCCCAAATGGAGAGAGTTTCTGAGCTTCAAGTCGCATATGAATGAAACTATCTGCTGAAATAGAGAGAGAGGGATTCTGGGACCTTCTTGCTTCTCCAACCTTCTTCCTGAAGTTTGTATTATTTTCTCACCTGTGCAAGGTTAAGTGTCAAATTCAGTATTGCTGGGATTTTTTTTCCTGTACTGGTTTTGGTGACAGGCTGATGACACTGAACAGTAAAGGCTATCAGTGCAATCCTAAACAGAGCAACACCTTTCTAAATACATTAGCTTCAGAAGGGCATAACTCTGCTCATGATGGTACTGAAAATTGTATAATTGGAGATGTAAAGCTAAACCCACATTAGGGATGGATGGGAGGCCCTTTGAACAAGTGATTGGATCTGGGGTCACTAAAAGCACTGCCCACCTCTACAGTCATTCACATGCAGTGCAGGAGTTCTGACGCCCCCCTCCCACCATCAAACCACACCCCTCTGCTGGATGTAGATGGACATGTTTTTGCCTGAACAATATGTCTTCCAGGATGGCAATCCACACGAAATCTTTCCATTTGCTGGCCTGAATGGACAATGCACACAATTTGCTTCGATGTACTGAAATTACACTGAACGTTCAATCGAATCTTACTGTTTGTTGAGCTATGCTAAGATTACACTGAATATTCACTCTTACCTTCCTGTTCAGCTGGCACAGGAAGTGCTTGAGATCTGAATCTCACACCTGGGGTAGTGTGCATTGCATTTTGAAATCTTGAAATGCTTGATCCTTCCTACCTCTGTTGGAAAGCACAGAGTGCATCTGATGATGACATTATCAGAGACTTAAATTTGGCCCATTATCTTAATTGTCCATTGATGGATGGTGGTTTCTGGCATACTGAGAGCGATGCCTGTTGGTTTTTTAATGGAGAAGCAAGAGCAGTTGGCTGACATAATACTATGTTCCTTTCCATATTACTGAACCTCCACTGACTTCAAGGCAGAATATTTCTCTCTATGGGAGACCATTTGGAATAATGCCTATTGGTAAATATGTACCTGTTAGACATGGGGCATGTTATATGAAAGCACAAAAAGTGCATATTATTCAATTAGAAGTTAGCTTTACTTAAAGAAGGATGAACCCAATTAAATGGGAGAGTTCTCCCAATGATTGAACCATTGCCTAACAGGGATTCCAGCCTCCAGGTGGGAACTGGAAACCCCTGGAATTACAGCTCATCTCCAGACTACAGAGATCAGTTCTCCTGGAGAAAATGAATGCTTTGGAGGATGGACTCCACAGAACTGTACTGCCCTGAGGTCTCTGTCTTCCCCAGGATCCATCTACAAATCTGCAGGAGTTTTCCAACCTGGATCTGGCAACTGTACCCCCCTCCCTATCCTCAGTCAGCAAGCAGACTATTGCCCTATTGCCCAAGTAGTTGTTTGACATCAGTTCATAAGATTATCTGGAAGCTTGCATCTAAATCTATATATCTGGCATCTAAATCTGGATAGGTAGGTAGGTAGGGAGAGAGGCAGAGAGAGAGAGAGAGAGAGAGAGCAGCTCTGTCCTGAACACATGTGGTCTGTTCCCTGACTTCACTGGGCTCCATCCCTTCACCTTTGTGTTCCTGGATGGGTGGGATCTGGGTTGAACACTTCTTGACTTAAGCCAATGTGAAGGTCAGACTGTTAACTGACATTTGAATAGGTGTATTGTTTGACTAGCATGGCCTCTTTTCCCCAGCCTCCACCTTACAGACTGAATCCCAGTGACTTCTAGATGCAGCTGTTTTGGGTGAGATATTAAGGTTGTTCAGAAAAGAGGCTTGAAACTGTGTACAGGTATAACACACAGCATTTGCTAAGCTCATACAGTTATAACATTTAGTGTCAATTCCTGGGTGCAAACGACCAAGCTGTTATTCCAGAGGTGAATCTTTGGCCCTTCTTCAACTGTAGGAATCTCACAGTATAAGTATTTCCTTCTGGAAATTCCAGATCTTTAGCTAGCTTTCTGCAGAATCTAGACTATGAGGCAGCACCCTCTACTGTCTCTAAAGTATTCCCTGAAATTAGTTCAGTTACTTCCCAAAGCCAGGCACTGAGACCTATAAAGTCTCCTGAGACTAGAACCTCCAATATGCCCTAGGGCAGGGGTGGGCAATTATTTTTTCCATGGGGCTGCATAAGAAACAGAAAATATTGTGGAGGGCCGGGCCAAAAGGCAGGGGGGGAGAGGCGCTTTTGAAAGCCCCGCAGAAGCCGGCAGCCAAGGCAACCGGCTTCTGTGGGGCTTTCAAAGACGCCTCGCTCCCCAGCACGGCAGAGGGCCAGTCAGGGTCATCTGGCGGGCCGGATGTGGCCCACGGGCCATATAATGCCCAGGTCTGCCCTAGGGGTTCAAACCCTTTTTCAAACTATTTACTGTTTTAGCCTGGTTATATTTAAAGCCGGGCTCTACGTTAGCTTCATTTCCTGACAGTGAAGATCCAAAATGACCAGCGCGGACAGTGCAGCAGATGTTTTCCGATCCTTCCCATCTGGCTCACTCAGCCTTCCATAGCTCTAAAGATCTTTGCTTAGTACTGAGACATGATGACAAAAAAAAAAGCCCAACCTTTCTTAACTCCATCTGAATTCCTGGCAATGTGTAAATAATAACCCGATGCACATGGCACTAAGTACAGAGCATAGCAGCTTCAGTGAGAGGCAAAAAAAATTGGCTTACTCTACCAAAGCCAAAGTTGATTTTCACCCTGAAATATCCCAGGAACAGAAATGTAGATGCTTGTTCACATTGTAACATTAATGTGCACATTTTGCTTCAGTCGACGTACTGTCTGTTAAATGAGCTATTTGTCTTAATGGTCTGCTTTCTTCTGGGAAGGAAAGTTAATTCTTAATGTGAAATTCTTCTTCCATTGACCTCTTTCCCCCTCTTAAATAGTTGGCACTTTGAAAGGTCATAGCGCAGTGGTAGGATGCTAGGGTGAAACCAGTGTAAGTCTGTGTTTCCCCCATTCACAGGGCTGATTAACTTCCCATTGCTCATCACATCTTATCCGTGGTCCTTTCTGCACAACACAAATAAAACATCTCGAGGACATTAAAAGAAGTGTTTTGGGGAGGAAGTCTGCACATCTTTCCTTCCCAAACGTCCTCAGGTTGTTTTATTTCAGCTCAAAACAGCATTTTTTGAAAACACTATACTAGCGATCTTTTCCCCAAAATTGACTTAAAGTCATTTCCTGCTTGCTGTGCGAAGCTCAGGAAATGACTTATTTCTCCCACCTAATCTGCAAGCCCTTAGTTTTGCTTTCTCCCGCAAGCCATTTCATGAGGCTTGGGTTGCCCGTGTAGCCCGCCATTTGCTGAAGTTGCCCTGGGATTTTCACTCTGCAGGCAATGCAGCTGGGCTTCTTTTCAGTAAATCGACTTAGCATTTCCTGCCAATTTCAGCAATGTGTAGTTTTCCAGTTTTTTAAAAAAATCTCGAGGAGGTGTCTTTGAAGCCACGAACACATGATATGAGAATCACAGCTGATTCTTATAGCGAATGTTCATGGCTTCAAAGACATCTCAATTTTTTTAAAAATGGAAAACCTATATATTACCAAATTTGGCAGGAAACGCTAAGTCAATTCATGTACTGAATTGACTGAAAAGAAGCCCAGCTGTGATGCCTGCAGAGCAGTTTCCAACAAATGAAACAATAATCAAAACAATAAAAACCTTTCTCCTGTATTGTATGGTATGTCTCACTTCTTTGAGTGATCTGGTGGCAATGCACCCTGCAGCTGTGTATGGCTTTATTTGTGGCAAGGGAGTAGAACTGATCAGTGGAAGACGCTGCCTTGCATTCCTCCCTCACTATGGCCCCTTCCACACATGCAGAATAATGCACTTTCAATCCACTTTCACAATTGTTTGCAAGTGGATTTTGCTGTTCCGTGTAGTAAAACCCAGCTGCAAAGTGCATTGAAAGTGGATTAGAAGTGCATTATTCTGCATGTGCGGAAAGGGCCATATATGTCCTGTTTTGCCATCTTTTCTTGAGTCCCAAGTCTAGTTTCTTGCAGAAGGTTTAGCCTAGCTTCATACTTTGAGGTAGATAAAATAGTCTATTCTGTTTCTGATGGTGCCCCATATATTACTTATATAATATCCCTGTATACATTGGATGTTAAGAAATTCTGCAGGAAATTTAATCCCAATAGTTAATGTGCAATTTATATAATCTTGTGGTCCCAGAAATATTAGCATTGCTTTCTGTTTTATTGGGCATTTATTGTTGTTTTATTTATCACTGCCCAGGGACTGGTTTTTGTTATATTGTAATGGTGGTTAGCCCATACAGTAAACTTTGACCTTACCAAAGTTGCTGTTACCATTCATAAAGAGATCTCAGCATTGTTGAAAAGTGTATTAATTACCCCACTGCATTAGTTCAAGAGAATAGTGAATCTAGAGGATTTTCTGCATGTGGAAGTCCTCACATAAATGACGAGAATTAAACACTTAAAATGACTTATGAACATCCCGTCAGCAGAATTAGTGAAGGCTGGTTTACATCTAGAGAAAGTTATTTATGGAAACAACAATATTTTCCTATAAAAGACTCTTCTGGATCCCTTTCTCTTCCTTCTCCCAGTAAATCTAACAGAAGACTCAGCAAGGTCGATGAAGAAAAGAGGAAGAGAAACTGTTTTGTTGACACTTTTCAAGAGACAGTGGCAAAATGGATGCGTGTGCCTGGGCAACCCAGAGTTTGTTTGTTTGTTTTCACCCAACTTTTGCTCACAAGATGAATTTGGCTACTGCTGTATTTTCTTGCTGCCTCAAGGGGGGGGGGCAGGCAGGGGGGGAGAGGAAGAAGGCAACTGATGCTCATCTAGTAGTCATGGCAACAGTTACCAGGACTGCTAGCAACCCCAAAGGAACACGAGTTCAACCAGGTCTCATCATTTTCCCTGTTACGAATGCTAGTCTCTCACATTTTCATAGTTTACCTCAGCCTAACCAAGAGGTTTACTCTGTGAGATAAATAAGGTATCTGGGTAATAGGGAAATGTTTTAGCTGTGATTTTCTTTCTTTATTCTCTTTATGGATATGTGCAATAAAGAGACGTCCTTTTTATAAATAAGCTTAATAACACGAGTGTTTTCCTCTGGCTTTTCTCCTGCCTAGGAGTTTCTTGATATTTAGTGCCTTTATTTTGAGTTTGTTGAAGAGAATGAAGGTGGGGAGAATCCCCTGGTTAGCAACCACACTTCAAACGAAGTAAAACCAAGTATGGATAAATGGGTGGCTGCAGGGAGTTGAGAAGAGGTGGGAAAGGAGATGAAGGAAGGAAGCTGGAAGGGGAAATACAGGTTGAGATGCTGTTAGGGTCACCAGGCTACAACCTAGAACCCCTTGAAGTATTTGAAGGATGGGGAAAGGTATGTCGGCATCACACCAGAATGTGATGTCACGTTGACTGGATCCTCAAAACATCTATGTTTAAACCATAGAAATTAGCAAATCCTGGAGCATCCCCCATGCAATGATATAACTTCCAGTTCTTGCCAGAAGTGATATCACACTGCTGGAAAACAACAGAGATTGCTGGGAAGTCTCTTGCCCCAGTGGGAGACCTGGCAAGCTTAGCATGCAGCAAAGACCCAGCCTGATGGCCAAACTCTGATAGTACCAAGAGGGGCGAAGCAACAGTGGAGCATATTAGATTTATATAAGAAAAAATTTATTGACAGCAGCACTCGTGGAATCTGCAATGCTTATGGAAATTGTACCAAATGTTAGAGCTTGGAATTCCTCAAACAACAAGGCGACTACTTAAGATACTGAGATCTTGCCGAGAGGGTCAGCTCAGCTGTAAATCTCTGACAATGAGAACAGTATCAGTGGTCTCCAATTCTGCTGAGCCTGAGGGCACTTTTGTAATTCTGTCAATATACGAAGTGAGCAATACCACAAAATGGCTACCTTGAGGGTCAATCATAAAATGGGTTGCTGGGGCCAGTTACAAAATGTTGAGATGTTGTAAGCCAAGCATCCTCCAGCAATGGGGGCTACTGTTTCCAAATGGGTACTTTTTGAAAACACAAAAGGGATGCTTCCTGGGTTCCTCTACTCCAGTGAGCTGGAAGAAAGCCAGAATCAGCTTTTTTCATTTGGGTAAGAAGTCCTTTGTAGAAGAAGCTTGCATAATGTGATATTATTTTGGTTTGTCTTAATGAAAGATATTACATGGCTTTTGCTTTTGGATTAATGCAAATTGTTGGTCAAGGTTTTTGTCCAGGATGTTTCCAGCAGTGAATATCCTGCTGGGTGTCTGAAAAAGACTAGTGAAGAAACCTTCTGCACTGTCAGTAAAAGTTGATAAAACTGGAAACAAGACTTTCAACTACATTTCTCCCAGTGGCGGGGCTACCAGGGAACGGGGGGTGCACCACGCACCGGGCGCACGGCTTTGGGTCATGTGGGGGACAGAAAATTCCCCCTCCCCCTCATCAGTCAGCTGCTCAGCTCACCCCCGCCCCCCCATGACGCCCCCCACACTTACTTTAACAAATGGAGGAGGCTAGGCAGGAGGCCTGCCTGTGTTCCCTTCTAGGCTGCAAACGGCCTGGTGGGAACTACATTTCCACGAGACCCTGGGAAATGTAGTTCCCACCAGGTTGTTTGCAGCCTGGAAGGGAAGAGGCAGGCTTCTTTTCCAGCCTGCTCGGTTTGCTAAAGTAAGTGTGTGGGGCATCATGGGGGGGGGGGGGCGGTGAGCTGAGCAGCCGACTGATGAGAGGTGATTTTGAAACCTGGGCTGTTTCAAGGGATGCAATAGAAGTCTTGATGAAGCTAGCACAATTTCCTGGGGGTGCACATACTAGAGTTACCAGGTCCCCCTTTGGCCACTGGTGGAGCTGGAGTTGTCAGATCCAGGTTGAGAAACTCCTGAAGATTTCAGGTTGGAGCCTGGGAAGGTCAGGGGCCTCTATGGGGTACAGTGCCACACAGTCCACCCTCCAAAGCATCTATTTTTTCCAGCACAGCTGATCTCTGTAGTCTAGGGATGAGCTATAATTCTAGCGGATCCTCAGGTCCCACCTGGAGGCTGGCATCTCTGGCATGTCCCTCTCTGATTGAGGCCCTACTCAAAAGCAATTGTTATATGTTCACAGGTGCATGAGCTTATAGAAAGCAGTGCTTTGGATTCACCCTGTATTGCCAGCTTTCTCACTTTCCACTGCAGCCCCCACCCTTATCATTCTTCTGGGTCTCCCCTCCCCCAGGAGCCGTATTTCATGGAAATCACTTAGATACAGTGGTCAGTTTGCTTTGTGATCTGGACATTTAATAACTAAGAAAAAATATCTGGAATTTTTTGTCCGGTAAATGCTCCTGTCTGAAAATGTTTGACAGCACATAGAAGGGACTGCATTTGACTGTCTGGCCTTTCCAGGGCTGTGAGGCCCCCTTGAGGAGAGCCCCTCTGACCTCACACTTTTACACCTTAGATTGGCACAGTTTCCTCTTTTCTTTCCTCACTCGGCTCAGGGAATGAAACTCAGGCTATTAATCAACATCAGCTCCCCCAAGGATCTCCTGTAGTAGAATGCCACTGATGATGAGCAGATGGGGATTTTGGCAAGATGAGGTCTAAAATGAAAATGAATGCAGGCAGAGAGTGCTAAGCGGGGTGCGGGTGGGGGAAGAGGAGGATGAGGATGAGCCGAAAATGTGAAGTTCTGAATGCGATGCAAGAGAAATAATCTGTTCTCTCCTTCAGCCCAGCTGGGAGATCAGCCTAAATTATCCAGGCAAATAATTGTAATAGCTCCATTTTCAGACATATATAAAAATATTGAGCTAAATGACACCCACGCACCTTACTCTGAGAGAGGAGGGGGTAGAGCTTTGGAACACTTAACTCCACTGGAGACCCAGTTCTCCTGAATGGAGCTGCTTCATCCGGACTTGCATTTGAACTAACAGCCAGTTCCTTTTTCAAGGGAACCCTGGGGTTTTTTGTAACAAGGTACAAGGGTCTAAACACAGTTCTCTTACGTTGATCTAATACTGGTGTAGGAAATAAATCCTTGTGTTCCGGTCCTGACTTGGGCCTTCCAGACACTTTGCATGTTCTCAGTGAAATGAGTGTGAAACAGAAGAAGGAACGCCAACGCTAACATTAATACGAAGCAGCTCATCCTAAAATATTTTCTTAATCAATGAAAATACAAACACTTAAATGGCAACCAATTAAAGAGGAGAACTGCCCTACTTGAATAACTTCCCAAAGCAGTATAAGAACATTCTCAGATAATGTACTGTCAAAGGCTTTCACGGCCAGATTATACTGGTTCTGGTGGGTTTTCCGGGCTGTGTGGCTGTGGTCTGGTGATCCACCAGACCACAGCCACACAACCTGGAAAACCCACCAGAACCATTCTCGGATAAGATGGTGTCTTGAGTCTTACCATGGTGGTCATTAGCATTGCCAACCTCCAGGTGGGGCCTGGAGATCTCCCAGTATTGAAACTGATCTGCAAACAACAGAGATCAGCACCCCTGGAGAAAATGGCTGCTAAGTTTGGAGAACTCATGCATTATATCCCACTGAAGTCCTCCCCTTCCCCAAATGCTGCCCTCCACAGGCTCTGCCCCCAAAAGTTCCAGGCATTTTCCAACCTGGAAACCCTAACTCCACCTCCTATAAATAGTATCTGGGCCTTGCTCACATTACACTTTAGTTTTTCATCCTCATCCAGCTCCAAGCTCTGGGTTAGCCTGTCTGCAGCTTCCCTACATTCTGCTGAAAAGGAGACAGAGCTGGGTTTCATCTGCATGTAGCTGACCTGACACCAAAGCCTCCAGAGAGCCTCTTCTAGAAGGTGAAATATCACCAGATGCACTTCACATAGCAGTAAATGAGCACCTGCTCAAGGATCATTAGTGACTACAGTGGGAAACACTTCACTGGTCCCCCATGTTTGCTCTTCAAATGACTGAAGATCCCCATTTGCTGAATATGCAGTCTTGAATGCCTGGTTTGTGTTGTTTTGCTTTGCTTTCTGCATTTCCTTCCCTCTGCCTCTCCCAAGAGACTCTGGCGAACAATTCTAAATCGGCTTCATAATCTTAAGGAGCAAAGTTTTCAAACATGAAAAAGCACAGAAACCTGAAGTTGCCTTTGTGGTAAACAGAAGTTTTCAACTTCAAGGAGTTGGCACAAATGGGAGGTATACAGCTATTGAGAGGGTTTTCATTAATTGTTGCTTAGGAATGCTTCTTATGGGAGCAACTTCCATATTTTAATGGGAAATGAGGCTCAAAATGAATGTTGAGGCATTACTCATATTTCCAGCAATTTTTCAACCTCTTTAGAAAGATATTCATTTGTTCATAAACACTGTTCTCACTTGCCCTAGCTTTTAATCGCCCTCACTTTCCCTCAATTAGGTTAGCACAGATATAACCTGAGGGTTTTTCAATGAGTATTTGGCCCCTCAAGCCTCAGTATTTGGCTGTGGTCACTTACAAATGTTCATCTGTTTAAAATGCAAAGAAGGTAAAATGGCAAATTAAGCTGATTGATGAGTATATGCAAGCTTTTGAACTATATAGAACTTGCAGTCAGGCGGAAGGAAGCAAACTCATCTCAGGCATCTGTTGAGCAGGCAACATCAGAAAGAAATGTGCAAATGTGCATTCCCCTTAGCGAGCTATCTTCTGAATCAGAAAAAAAAATACACCCTTGAGAATGGAAGAGTTGCAAAGTAGAGGGTGCATGCAATGTAACAGCCAATATTCTCTGGCAGGCAACTGGAGACTTTTGTGATGAGTTAGAAATCTGACATCTTGATTTTGATTGTGTTCAAAAAGAGAGATGATTTTCAATCAACAAGTGCCCGTTTGGAAAGTACTTAGATTTGGTTTTAAAAATAAGGCGAGGAAGATCAGAAATGTGGATATCCTGCAAGGGAAAGTGCAGGCTTGTCCCAACATCAATGTTTTATCATCAAGAAAACTGGAGTGGTGCTGTGAGGAATCCGTCAGGCCTAGTATCCCTGAATTGCTGCATTCTGTCATAATGCAGCTGGCCAGATACTCTCCCAAGCATCCCAAGCAGGGCATGGTAGAGATAGCTATCTTTTGTTGTTTATTTAGCACCAGCAGTGTAGTGTAGGAGAGCCAGCACGGTGCAGTTGTTAACAGCAGTGGACTCTAACCTGGAGAACCAGCTTTGTTTCCCCACTCCTAACTTCTTGTTAGAGCAGGAAGTCTGACATCCCTACATCTTTGTTTCTGAAGAGTTCTGTAGAAACTGAATGCTTTCCATACACCCAACCAATTAGTAAAAATTAACCCTCCATCCATGTAATATTGACATTAATGCCAGTGGGCATAACCGTATTTCTTGCTCTGTCTCTGAAGCATTTTGATCTGAGGTAAATGACAGTAAAGGCCTGGGGAAGGCCCTTACCAGAGACCGCATAGAAACACTGTAAGTCAGAGCAGATAGTACTTGGCTAGAGGAACTAATGTCTGTTTAGTATCAGGGATAGCTATTGCTATGATAAACAAATTACTAAATATAAGGGAATACCTCAGTAAAGGAGACTGTGAATGTGTCACAGTCATACACAGCCCTTGCATATAATTGAATTCAGTGCTTCTCTCAGGGAAAAAAGCCAGAAGAAAGGCACAAAAGCAGATTATAAACAATCATTCAGGAGCCAGGCCATATATTGTCAAATGTGATTATTAACAGAGGCCTTCAAACTGAAAACAAACCAAGAGATTCCTGAGAATGCTTCCTATATACTTGAAAGAAGCCTAGCCTAGTGAAACACCGAATCTGTGAGGTGCATATAAGCTTTGCTGGAAGATGAAGAGTTAATAGAACAGGCAGTTTAAACAAGGGAGACCATGGCACTGTTAAATAAAAACTTTTTTTAAAAAAAGCACCTCCAACCCAACAACTCTGGGGCAAAAGGTAATCAAGGCAAAGAGTAAACATGGATTTGAAATGCAAATTGCCCTGAGACTAATTAGATAGAAGGAATTTCTGAAGGGTTATTTTGGATGTGAAGAGAAAGAAACTGGGAGGGGGGTGTTCAAGGAGAAAATAGAAAACACAGAAGTCCAGTTCTTACGAGCAGTGTAGGCTAAGCAGAGTTTCTCAAAACTTTGGAACCTAGGGGGTTCCATCCTGCTTTCTGAAGACACCCCCTCCACTTTGGAACACATAGACACAAAACTCATGCCAACAATTCTGCTTGGTGGGTAAACATATTGAGGGCAGGTTGGCATTTGTCGATTGGGGGCAAATGATCATTGTATGTACACACACACACACCTTATACAGAATCAGACGATTGGTTTATCAAGATTAGTTTTTACTCAGTTTTACCAAAATGGCTCCCCAGGGGTCTCAGATCTATTAAAAACTATTTTAGCAGGAATCAAATATTATAACAGATTATCATCCGATTGAGCAGATTAGCTCCCTTTCACACACACCTCCATCTTCCCTCTCTGTACTTGGCAACATAGCTCTCTGGATTTCTGATAGCAATGGACTTGAAGGATAGGAATGAACAGTGCTTTCTGCCCCATGCTACAAGTTTATATGCAGACTCTCACTAAGAGAGACAGGATCCAAAACTACAGGTCTCTTCCAATCCAGATATTCCCAACCCTTCTCTGCAGGTATTTTATAAACCTCCAAAAGTCCCACCTCATCACTGAGAGCCTATGACAGAAAAATTACCATAGACTAAGATAACATGCAAAATGATGTACTGGAAAGGAGAAGGGAAAATATCTTGTAAGCAAAACTGGAGCATTTTCACAAGTATCCTTTAGTGTGAAGTACATTACTTGAGAACCATGTTAGTGCAGGCTCAAAAGTAGAAGAGAGCCATTTTTAATCAGATTTCTAGTCTAGCCACTGTAGGTTGTGTAACTGAACTTCAACTGCAGACACAGGAATTAGAAATGCAAACACTGACTTAAGTGTCACTTGTGGGAAATGGCCTCCGGGCTGCACTGTTATCACTATCGTCTGACTGCACACCAAGACCATTCAACACTGCCTGAAGACACTGGGGATAGAAGCTAATTTCTGTGCTCCAAAAATCACTGGAATGCCAATGGCAGTATTGAAGGAGCTGCTGAATGGCCTATGAAAAAGAATGGCTTGGATACCATACTGTTGTCAGCACTATTACAAACAGTGTGTGTTACTTAGTGGTGTAGCTACAGAAAATGAAGCCTGGGGCAAGAAATGATTTTGCCCCACCACCACCCCAGTCCCCCCTTCCCACAAGCATCCACAGAGGCAACAGTGATTCTGGAAGGGCAACAGAATGAGGGGAATGGAGATGAGGGTGAGGGAAGTAGCAGGGAGCCAATGGGCAGCTGGCTGACATGGACGTGGGATGCAGGGAGGGGAAAGCAATGGAAAGGAGGCAGGTGTGTGGTGCACATGCAAGATGTGTGGTGGCAGAAGAGGCTGGCAGCTGGCAAATGAGCGGGTGGCCAGTGGAGGAGCTGCTGCTTCCTCCTGCAGGAGAGGGCAGGGGGGAACGGCTCAGTGCTCTCCCTATATAACCTAGGCACATGGCACTCAGGTTGCAAGTTCCCTCCTGCCCCCCCCCCCATATATGCACCTGGTATTACTATCCCCATTTCTTTTGGTCTACCAATGTTTCTCTGCCACTGGTCAGAAGTCCTTTCTAGAAAGTTCCAGACCTCTCTAGCATTGTGCTTACAAAGTTGATCTCTTGCATATCTCCTGAGTATACACAGTCCACACATGCAAGAAGATTGCTTAGTAGGTTTCTCAGACCCCCAGCAGGGGCAGAGGATCCCCTGCGATGGGGCCTCTTGCCCCATGCCACTCAGCCAGCTCATGGAGGGGCTTGCCAGCATCAAACTGAGAACCAGGTCTCTGTTGCTAGCAGCCCATTGATGCCATCACATTGCAGGCACGTGTGTAGACACACTGGTATTTGGGCAAAACTCTATGCTGTGGTCAGATCACTTGGTTTGGAAGACTTGGGTGGATATTAATGCCCTCTCCCCATCTCCGAAAGGCACCTGGTGGGCCACTGCGAGTAGCAGAGAGCTGGACTAGATGGACTTTGGTCTGATCCAGCTGGCTTGTTCTTATGTTCTTATGTTCTTATGTTCTTATCTAGGCAACAAGCGTATTTATGCCCACCCACAGGGACTTATGGATCCAATTGGTTTCCCAAATGCCCTGCAGGATCCAAAGTCTACCAACAGTCCCCTTGATGCGCTGGTAGAGGACTGGAATATCCAGCTCTCTGAAGCTCTGCTGTGGCACCAGTCAGACTCCTTGGTACATGAGGAGCTTAGGCTGATGAAAAAAGAGCTGAAACAGCTAGAATAGGGTTGGCAGTGAAATCATGACTAAGCTACAAGAACCTCTTATAGGATGCTTATGAAAGCCTATGTGATGGCAGTAAAGGTGGCAAAGAAGAGATTCTTTGCATCCTCAGTTGTATCTACAAGCTCCTGCCCAGCACAATTATTTAATGTGATTTGATCCTTGATATCTTTGCCAACGGGATCTAAAATGAATGAAATGGCACTTGGCTGTGAGGCTTTTGTGAGCTTTTTTGTGTCACTCTGCAACAACCTCCCACTGAAGATTGAAACAGTAAGGGAACTGGAGGACCTTTGGCTGTCTTCTGGTCCTATACTGGACCATTTTGATTTGCTCTCTCCATCTGATGCAGACAAAGTGCTTGCAGCTGTAAGATATACCACTTGCTCTCTGGACTCATGTTCCTCATAACTGGAAGGGTGAAGGCCAGCCACACGGTGCTACAGGGCTCTCTGTTGGAAACTGTCAACTTCTCCCTATTGCAAAGAGTCTTCCCAGGAAGGTTAAAAAAAGCAGTGGTAACCTGTTCTTGAAGAAGCTATGGATCTAGCCAACTACTGCCCAAGTCTTGAACTCTTACTTCCTGAAGAGATAATGTACAATAGATAAAGGAACAATGGATCACATGAGGATCATATAAACTGAAGTAATGTAAAGACTTGTGAAATTTTATATTTCATATTTTTTCAATCAAATCTGGGCATGTAAGAGTGGTTAGCCAAATAATGTAACATTGTTTAGTAGGTCCAAATGAGAAGCTGAACAATGTAATATAGACAAGCTAATTATTGAAGCTATGTATTGCAACCTGCAAATCTGTTATTGTAGTTTGAAATAGTTCTTGTAAACTATGTAAATGTTCTTTTTTTAAATAAGTGAACTAATAAACTCATTTATTAAAAAAAGGCTTGAACTTATCATTTCAGGAAAAGGTAGTTGAGAAAACAGTTGCAGAACAGATGTAAGTATTTCTGGATGACACATCAGTTTTGGATCCCCTCCAGTTTGGCTTCTGTTCTGGCCATGGGTTGGAGACGGTGCTGGTCACCATTACAGACAAGCTCCAGATGAAGCTAGATGGAGATAGGTCAGTGCTGCTGGTGTTGTTAGAACTCATCGCAGCATTTGTCATGGTTGATTATGAACTTTTGGCCTGCTGCATCACTGATGCTGAGATTCAGGATACAGCCTCAAAATGAATGGCCTCATTTCTCCAGGACCAAGGACAGCAGTCCTTATTTCGCAGAGTGTGGGTGGCTTACTGTGTCATGTTAACTTGTTTTCCATGGTGAGCGTATTGTTATTCGAAATGAGAGAAGGCTGTGCATATTATGCCAACTTCACACTGGACATCAAGGCATTACCAAATGTAGAAAGCATGTAGTACTTTTCATGTGGTGGCCACAAATTAGCCAAGATCTTTTATACAGAAAGAAAGGATGTGACACCTGGCTTGACAGCAGTACATGTGAAAGGGATCTGGGAGCCTCAGTAGACCACAAACTAAACTGAATATGCATCAGCAGTGTGATGCGGCAGCCAAGAAAGCCAATGCAATTCTGGGCTGCATCAATAGGAGTATAGTGTCCAGATTGAGGGACGTAATAGTACCTCTCTATTCTGCATTGGTCAGACCTCTCCTGGAATACTGTATTCAGTTCTGGGAATGGCAATTCAAGAAGGATATTGACAAGCTGGAGCATGACCAAGGGAGTGCGACCAAAATGGTAAAAGGTCTGGAATCCATGCCCTATGAGAGACTTAGGGAGCTGGGTATGTTTAGTCTGGAGAAGAAAAGGTTAAGGGATGACATGATAGCCTTGTTTAAATATCTGAAGGGATGTCATGCTGAAGAGGGAGCAAGCTTGTTTTCTGCTGCTCCAGAGACAAGGACAAGGGTTAATGGATTCAAGGTACAGAAAAAGAGATTCCACCGTAACATTAGAAAGAACTCCCTAGCAGTAAGAGTGTTTGACAGTGGAAAACACTGCATCGGAGTATGGTGGAGACTCCTTTGGAGGTTTTTAAATAGAGTCTGGATTTTTTTATTGTGTCTTCCTGCATGGCAGGAGGTGGACTTGATGGTCCCTGTAGTCTCTTCTATGATTCTATACCCACAGGAATTTTGTCAGAAAAACAAACTGTTGATTTTGTCCAAAAAACAAACCTTCCCAAAGGAAAGAACCGTTGTTGCCTATTCCTTTACCTTCCAGACTCTGAGAAAAGGTTGGTCAGATGTTTGTACACCACAAGGTCAACATTCTTTGATTGCCATGAATTATTTTTTCAAAATTTATAGAAAGTGCTTCCATGACAGATATGTCAACTTACACAACCATTACTTGTCAGAAAAATATATTTTCCAGATGGGGTTGTCCAGATGTACTGATGTACAACAATGCACCCCAGTTCGCAGGAAGAGAGTTTGTGGAGTTTGTAGAAACATATCAGTCTGAACATGTCACAGCCAGTCTACACATTCCACAGTCAAACAGTGAAGCAGAGAGTGCTGTACAAACTGCAAAACAAATCTTAAAGCAAGAAGATCCATTCCTAGCATTGTCAGCCTATGTTGTTACTCCTATAACCACTACAGATCCAGTAACCATTAATAGTTCTTGTTGTTAACTTTAATAAAGACTTGTTAAAACTGTGATGGTTGTCCTGACATTCATCAAGACGCACAGTGCCAGTGACGTGATGATGGCACTTCTAGTGCACTCCTGCTAGACATTTTTAAATTTTATTTTTCTCCTACTGCTGCTCTGAGCTGGGATGGGAAACAAGAGGCAGCGAATCCCTTACCCCCAAGATAGATTGACATCCCTTGTGGCAGGGATGAGAACAGCCATCCTTTCCCTTTTCAACAAAAAGATGATACCAGATTTGTGAATTCATTTCCTGGACTGTCTTTGTTCTAAAAAGCTCTGCTTGGGTTCTAATGCCTTGAGGACAGAACTAGGAACCAAGACCCAAACAGAGCATTCTAGAACATTGACAGTCCAGGGAATGGCAGATGAATTCTCAAATCTGGTGTCATCTTCATCATGGAAAAGGGTATAGTATCCAGTGACACATTCTTTAAACCATCCTGAAATGTAAAGGGGTTGAATTTCCAAGATAATAATAAAAAAACCCTGCAGGGGTCAGACACTCCTACAGGTGGGAAGCAGTGGGAGTCAAAGCAAGTGCATCAGGCCTGACAGAAACATCACACTGGCTGCCCCAGGATTTTGCACTTGTGTGATCTCTCCTTTAAACTGGGCTGTTCCCTTTGCAGAGCAGCCGTGCACCACAAAAAGTACCAGCCCAGTGTAAAGGAGACATTGTTTTGAATAGGATGATGTTTTTGCCTCAGCTAGCCTCACACTTTAATCAGTCCTCAGCCTGACCTTTTGAGAAGAATGGAGACCTTGGAGCCACCAGGAAGCAGAACAAAGCTTGAGCCAAGAAAAGAACAGCGGGGGGAGGTGAAAGGCGAGATAAGGGAGGGCCAGGCAGTGAGGAAGGACAAAAACATCTGTTTCCTTCAGAGAGATCCAGCATCCTTCACTGTTACAAAGTTTCTCACATTAACATCCCTCTGTCAAGCTACTTCATTCTTTGGTACTAGAGACAGGGGAAACCGAGGGTGGGCATGGCCATTTTCGCTCTCTTCAACATGGCAGATTGGACAGAGAATGTAAAGAATATGTCTCATTTAGAAAGAGATGTCAGTGTTCAACATGCTTAACATGCATTATCTCATACTGCTGACATCAGCCCCCTGAAGACCTGTTTTTAAGTCTTATATACTAGGCAGAGGGCTGAAGTTAGGAAAGAGCAGCTTGTCTAAGCTCATCCTGTATTGTGTAGTGACTAGGAGTAGCAGACTCTAATCTGAAGTGCTGGGTTTGATTCCCCACTCCTCCACATGACTCATATTTGGTGAACTGGAGTCTGGACTCCTATCTGGTGGACTGGATTTGTTTTCCCGATGCTACATACGAAGCCTGCTGGCTGGTGACCTTGGGCGAATCACACTTCTTTCAGAACTCTCTCAGCCCCACCTACCTTACAAGTGTCTGTTGTGGGGAGAGGAAGGGAAGGAGTTTGTAATCCACTTTGAGATTTCTTACAGGAGAGAAAGCCAGGATATAATTCCAAACTTGCCTTCCTCCTCTACAAAAATTTACAACAGATTTTAAACAAGGACCTCGCAAATTGCAGCTTTTTCTTTTACACTATACCAACCCTAAACACACTGAAAATTAATCACAGCGCTATGTGGAGTTATAACCTTATCTTTCTCTGCCCTGATCAACCCCTTTCCCCTAAGACAACAAGCGAAGCCTATCTTGTCCTGGCTAGTAGCCCCATCCAAGACTTCAGGCAGTTGGCTGCGGTGTCATGGCCGTGCCACCCCACTGCTTCCAAAGGGGCTTTCTGATTGCATGGGGAGGCTTCACAAGCTGAAAACCTCCCAGCCACTGAGAAGCCCCCATTGGGTTTAACAGACTGAACACAACCTAAAAGGGGTTGCCTAAATCTGAATGTCCAGATGTTGACTTAATGCACCAAATGGTTGGGAGGGAGCTGGTGGCGGCAGCAGGGGCACTGGGATACCACAGCAGGTGCACACTGATGACATTGCCCTTCCACCAGGATAAGTGTCCCAGGGAGGGAAAATCCATCAGTGCGTTGCCCCCACAGGCAGATTCACCCTCCTCCCTTTGGATGGGGCGCTAAGTTATCAAATGAGTACTGTACTGGAGTATTACACGGCTCAGTTTCAGTGAAATTCACAGAAATGTCCATCATCCCTTTGAGAAATAAATAAAAGGAAGACACAGAATGATGAACCATTTAGCTTAATTAGAGATGAAGTTCGAGGGTTGCCTGGCAACTAGATGGGGCAGGGATAGGGAGGCAGAGATATCAGAGGCACCGGCGTTGCATGCAACATAACAACACTCTTTGGAAAAAGCAGAAGTGACATCATGTCAGTCTAGGAATGGCCAAAAACTATAGGATGTCGTGCCACATCTGGATCTTTCTCAAAAGTGATGCCACACATTATGCTGGACTCACCGCCATATATATATCCTACCCCCTTCCTCCACTGCCTTGGCCTTGGGAGACTTGTCTCCAAAAACAAAGTCTTTCATACCTTGTTTTCTCACATTCTCTGGGAAACTGGGAGAGGAAGTTCGGAGGAGACAAGAAGGAATAAATATGACTGTAAAAGCCAGGATCGCCAGAACTGGCTTTCTGAAGCCTGAGTCCTCGATGCCAATTCAATAAAGACTACTGATCCTGTTTCTAGAGTTTGCTTGTTGATTATTGGTCCAAGATCTGACAGGTACAGTGCCGCAGAAGCCAACCTACATTTTCTCCAGTGGAACTGATCTTGTAGTCTGGGGAAGAGCTGAAATTCCAGGGGATCCCCAAATCCCACCTGGAGGTCAGCATCCCTATCTGGGCCATATTATAAAATGGCCTGTCAGGTTTCTGGTACCTCCAGAAATTGCTGGTAGTTTTATTGACCATCAAATAACCAGAAGCCAGAGTTAAAAAATAGAATGTGACCTCTAAGCAGGTATGAATCACAACCCCCCTCCATTTTTTTTTACAAAAAGTAAGCCAAAGATGTTATTCTTACTTAACATTTGTATGCATCTGAAGGAGTCAGTGTGCGCACCTGTGCCTTTTCTTTTTTAAGTCACCGCACCGTCAGCCCTTATCAACCAGAGCCTTTTTAACATTCATCACTGTACTCAAACATACAGAGCTGCTTGAAATCTGGCAGTGGAGCACTTCACCTCAGTTCACCTTAACTATTAAACAGCTGCCGACTGTTCGGTAATAATTGGAGCCTTGCTGAATTTTGACCCAATCCTTCCAGGCCTTCCTTGGCAGGGTCATTATAGTCAACTACCAGGCATTCTTTCCAGTTTAGAAAGAATTTAGCCCAACTTCCTTTTAATACATTTCTCAGTGCCGTTGATGACAGAATTAAAGACATTACTGATGAATACACTTCTGCGTGAACCAAAAACAGATTTCTCTGTAGTGTCTCAGATAGCAAAGCAGATCCTAATAGAGTGATCCTAGCAGGGGCACCATTTAGGAAGAGTTCTAGGTATGGGCCAACCAACCACACGCTTCAAACCTCAGAAAGACAAGTATTTCTGGAGCTACGCTATTGGTTTAAATGATTCAGTGCAACAATGCAATAATAATACACACTGTTATTGTTGCAATGAGGTCATTTAAAAAGGATGCTCTTAAAATCTACTGTGTTTTAGCATTAGGCAGTAAACTGTTGTTAAGAACAACAAAACTACTTGAATGCCTTCTTTTGTTCTGCCCTTTTAACAGAGTCTAAATTAGATGAAATGAACCACGTGACATGATTTAGCACCCTCCCCCCATGCCATGAAAATCTTCAGCTGCCCATTCCCACATTTGAACCTCCATGAAACGGTGAATACCTCTTTCTCGGGCCTGTTGGTAACCTTACTTGTCATTAATACCCACCTGGTATGTCTCATTCAGAAAGAATGGGTGAAAAGGCACGAACGCTTGGATCAGTTCTTCTGTTTGATAGATACTGTATTGAAAAGTGCCAGCTAACAGACATTTCAAAATCCTATTCTCTCATTTCATAGAATCATCTATGCTTCCTGGTCCAAGACATGCCATTGATTGCAAATTAATCATCCTGCTTCTTGCAGTCCTCTGTTATTGACTTTACATTTCATTGTCTTGGGTGCTTGGAAGGGAAGGGAAGGAAATCCACAATCTGAAAGGGGCATTAAAGGAACCTAGAGTCCTGGAACCCTGAACTGGATGGCATAGACGGAGCTACCACAGGGCAGGGGTGGGGGTGGGATGGGACACATGCCCCGGAAGCAGGGGCATGGGGTGGAGAATTGCTCTCCCCCCTCAGGCCACCTCTGCAGCCCACAGCAGCCTCCACAACCTGTAGCAGCCCCCACGAACTGGAGCAGGCTGCTTTTTTAGCTTCAAAAAGGTAAGTGAGGAATGTTTTGAAGTGTTTTTGGAAGGAGGGGGTGTGGGGGGCGCTATTTTGCCCCAGGCACCATTTTTCCTTCCTACAGCACTGCTGGATGGCCCAGGCTAACCTAATCGTTTCAGAAGCTGGCCCTGATTAGTACTTGGATGGGAGACCACCAAGGAAGTCCATGGTTGCCACACAGGGGCAGACAGTGGCAAATTACCTCTGGTGCTTTCACTGAAAACCCTATGGTGTATGTATGTCTTTAACTCAGTGCATGTCTTTAACACTTTAAATCATCTGCAACTCAATGGCAGTTTACACCATTAGAAATCTGGTATGGGGAGGGGCAGTGGCTCAGCGGTAGACCACCTACTTGCCCTATCCAAGGTTCAATCCCTCATGACTCCAGTTAAAAGGCGATGTGTAAGACCTGAGACCTTAAGTAGGCAATCATGACCTTAATGGACCAATAGTCTGACTCCATAAAAGGCAGTTTCTTTTTTCCATGTTTTTTTTTCCACCCACTTTGCTTTGTAAATAAGTGTGTTATTCAGCTGTTAATGCGTTCTGCAAAAATTATTAGACCGTACTCCAAAACTGAGAAAACAAAGTACGTAAGTGATGAAGGGTCATTGGGCCTTCTTCATGCATTGTTATGGCATTGATTCATAGTTGGAATGTTCAAACACCTTCTCACTGACTTCAGAGCAGCCACAGTAGTATGGCAAATAGCATGCTGGACTTGGACCAGACCGACCTGGCTTAAAAATCCCAGTACACCCTTGCAACTCACTGAATGATCTTAAGACAATTACTGTCTCCCAGCCTAAACCAGGTCATAGGGTTGTTGTGAAAATAAAATGGGGGGTCAGACTGAGAATCAGGGAGGGAGGGTGAACTTAAAATGGAACTTTAATTTCTGCAGATTCTTCTGCCTCTCACAAAGGTGACGCGGATGGGTCACTTATCTATAAAAGTAGATATGCATTTTCCACAGGACTGGGTTTTTCCAGATCATTAGTTTGGACGCCAGTATTAATGTTCCCCATCTGACTTTGGCCATTGCGTATGGATATGGCCTTGACAGGGCTCCTTTTCCCCTCAATCGCATAACCATTTGCAGATGCTTTTGTGCCTGCATGAGTGCAAGTCTGCAATAACAACTCAGAAACCTTTACTTGGGACTGCAAAGTTTTGTTGCAAAAATTAAAAATTGCAAAAAAATGAAAAAATTTACTACATCCATCCTAGTAAGCTCTGTTTAGTATCATCCTCCTAGGATGCTCTTATCTTCTTGCACTTTGGATACTGGTCGACATAACCCAACATAATCACTGTCACTGTGGGAGGAAACTTGCCACTGCATGTTCAGGCTACCTGGCACAACCACCAACTTCCACTTTTGGACTCACAACGTATTATAGCATCGCAATTAATTTTTATTTAGAGAGTCATAACCTGCTTCTCTCCCCAACGGAGGCCTGAAGTTGCTTACAAAATGGTTCTTCCCTCCTTCCCTTTTATCCTCCCAATGAGAACTTTAGGAGGTAGGTTAGGCTGATAGAACATGCCCAAATCCAGGTAGCCTAGTGAGTTTCCAAGGAAGGCTGGAGATTCAAACACTGGTCTCTGAGGTCTAGGTTTGCCAGGCGCTTCCTGGTTAGCAAAAGGAGGATGGGGGTAGGTTTGCCAAATCAAGAGCCCTTTCCGCATGGACCAAAATCAACGCTGTCGGGCTGGTAAAACACCGTTTTGGCAGGGACCCTTCACACAGGTGCCACTGCCAAATCGCTGCAGCGGTGCTCTGTTTCCGCCAAAACTTGCTTGGGAAGCGAGGTTTTTCACAAATGCCGGCTTCCATTCAGTGCCACGTGAATGGCACCGGGTGGAAGCCGGCGTTTCTCCGCCGGCCCTCCCAAACACTGCTTATCTCCCGTCTCCTCCCGTCATGTCATGGAGGCCAGAAGACATGCCTCCTGGCCTCCGACTCCAGGATCGTCGCTCTGGCTGGGGGGGGGGGGCGTGTCCCCTGGCCTCCACAACGCAACAGAAGGAGATGGTAGGTAAGCAGCGTTTAGGAGCCACAGGAGGTGCGCCCAGTGGGACCGTCCATGCGAACGGTCCCACAGGGGTGCAGTGGCATAAACTAAGCTGCTGCACCCTCACAAGCTGGCTGTGTGGGAAGGGCCTAGGTTGAGAAACTCCTCAAGATTTGGGGATGGAAAACAAGGACCTCAGTGGGGTTCAATGTCATAGAGTTCTTCCTTCAAAGCCTTCATTTTCTGCAGGGAAACTGGTCTCTGTAGTCTGGACTGGAGGCTGCCATCCCTGGATCCAACTCTCCTACAGGTTTAGCATGCAATACCGACATAAAACTGGAGTAGGTGCATGGATGAAATCAGATTAGCTTTAAAGACTGTGATACCATTTGGAATTGATTACACCCCTTTGCAGAATTATATCTTTCCAAGCTCATTTACTTCTGTAGATGTGGAAGACAATAACTTTTTTTTAGAATTGCACTGTAGAAGTCCTCTATAAATTGAGGTACAAAGGTATCTTACATTTACCTTGATATTTTATCTGAAGTATCTCTTCTTTTTCTTTCAGTGCTTAGGAGGATTTTATACTTGGAATAGTCTAGCATTATCTGAGCATCATGCTCCCCCCTCTCAGAAAAAAAAATCATACAAAAAATTGTTCATAAGTGCCATTTCCCCCTTTTCAATGAAAGTACTTTCCATTCTTCAAGATGGAGCTGAAAGGAATTTTTCCCCTTTCAGAGAAATTGCATCTAGCAAATAAATTATTTTGCATGGCAAGGAATAATCACCAAACTACAACACGAAGCAATTTTCCATTCAACATACCTTATTTACTTGACAAGTTAAATGTTTCAGTGCAAGTTTTAGAAGTGCTTTTTATGAAAAGGCAGGAGTGAGGAATTTTCAAAAGGCTACACATTTTCTCCACAAGAGAGGTGACCTGGCTGCAGCATATAAAAGCCCAAATCAGAAGACTAAAGCTAAGCTGCTCTTTATTTGGTCAGTGACTGGATAGAAGATCTCCAGGGTGGAGTTCATTTCCATGAAGGAAGAACAGAGGGATATAAATAAATCAAATATCACATTGAATAAGTGTTGTTACACCTAAAATATTTTATGGGTACACCCTAACACATACACATGACAAGTACATGTTTGTAATTGTTTTGCAAGGGAGCTGGTGTTGATTCTGGCTCTGTGACATATGCACATAAGGAAGAAAACATAAAACACACATCTGGTCCTGGTGGGTTTTCCGGGCTGTGTGGCCGTGGTTTGGTGGATCTTGTCTTCCCTCTGTGATGCACCTCTGAAGATGCCAACCACAGATGCAGGCAAAACGTTAGGAACAAGATCCACCAAACCAGGGCCACACAGCCTGGAAAACCCACCAGAACCAGTTGAATCCGGCCATGAAAGCCTTTGACAATACATATAACATACAATCTCTGCTGTGTAATGCATGACTCAATCTGACACACTGCTCTTTGGCCTGTTTACACAGGTAAGTTCTGGTCCCACCTTGGAGACTTCCATGCAGAGCTAGTTCACATTGCACATGTTCAGGAAATGTGCATGCTCTGATGAAATCATCATGCCATTTCTGGTGCTGAGGGGAGCTATCCTCCACTTGGGGTTCTGAAATCTATCCGTTGGGGAAATCTCTTGATAGTAAGTTTCCACAGCAGGTTCCACTATTCCTAATCAAAACCGAGACACATTTCCCCTCCAGTATTAACCAGCTGGGGATATGCTGGGGTCTGATTACATGTGTACCTTGTAGTTAGGACATGCAGGGAAAGACTGGGGGATTCAGTTCCTGGGAGTAGGCCAAGTGGGATGGATCCTGTAATGCTACAAGCTAGTTCTGCATGGATCATCCTACTCAAACCCATCCTATAGTACAGAAACATAAACTCAGTGTAATCCTCCCCTCCCCTCCCCGCCCCCCGCCCCTCCTACAGCAGTGCAAAATATCCCCCCCAAATCCTGGTGTAGTGGGTAAGCGCAGGTGGAGTCTAATCTGGAGAACTGGGCATGATTCCCCACTCCTCCCTATGAGCATCAGACACTAATCTGGTGAACCAAGTCTGTTTTCCCCACTCCTCCACATGAAGCCTGCTGGGTGACCTTTGGCTAGTCATAGTTCCCTCAGAATTCTCTCAGACCTCACAAAGGGAAGGAAGGAATTTGGAAGCTGCTTTAAGACTCCTTACTCCTTCATGGAGAAATGGGGGTATAAATCCAAACTCTTCTTCTAATTCCTGGAGGAAAAGGAGGGCGCTGGTAGGATAATCACATTCCTTGGGCGGAAGTCCTTGCTCTGCTGAAACATTAGGATTGGAGTTGCCAACCTCCAAATGGGGCTTGGAGATCTCCTGGAATTACCAATGATCTCCAAACTACAGAATATGTATAAAATTGATGACTGAAGAGTAGCATTTTACCCTGCTGTGAGTCGGCGAGGTTCAAACAACTTTCAAGTGCAACCAGTGGTTGCTTTTTATGCAAAGGACACGGTAGGAGTTGGACCCAACAGATGAGCAAGACTAAGACAAATATCTTGTTGCTGATACTACTAGTCCCAGTTTGCCTTGGATCTTCCAGATAACTAAGACTGTCAGCTGCTTCCACAACAAAGCCAGAACTATGGACACAGAAACTTTTTAAGTCTTAAAATAATCAGTTGTCACCCCAGGGGACTGGATGTACGAAGTCATTAACCATGGTCCACAGCCTCTAAATGCTTCAAAGCAGCATAGAAAAATACAAGCATTGCACAGTTTTCTGCTTCACTCTGTGATTCAAGAGGTACCTGACATCTCTTTGCCTCCCGTGTTCTGTGCCTGACCTTATTTTGAACATGGAGGTGAAAGAAGCAAACATGGAATTTATCTCTTTGGAGAAAGAGTTACTGCCTGTTCCTCACTGTCAATTCAATCACTGGCAGCACAGGTACTGCTCCTGGGATATCCCCCAAGGGTGTTCATCTCATGGTGGCAAACAAGAAACACCACACTCAGCATTGCTGATATGTCCTGTTGCATAACGCACACTCATCCGCACAGAGGAAACTATAGTAAGAGGTGGGTCAAGGATTCAGAGGCTGTCTCCACGAACCTTTTGTTAGACATGACAAAGACATCCAAAGTTGCTTTGAAAGGTTGCTTCCTGAATAAACAATCATGTTTACATGAGCAGCATATCTCAAACTGTTTTGGCACACTAGTCTGTCATTTATTGCAGGTCACCAGGCACTTATTCTTGAACCTGCATTCCTCAGAAACGAGACAACAGCTCAAAAAACAAAAAAGTTTTTTTCTCTTGACTTCTGCTGTTGATTACGTGCAGGTTATGCTTTGCAGGTGGGGTTCAACCCCAGAAAACGTGGGTTGGAAGAATAGGTTCTAGATCCATGGTGGCGAACCTTTGGCACTCCAGATGTTATGGACTACAATTCCCATCAGCCCCTGCCAGCATGGCCAATTGACCATGCTGGCAGGGGCTGATGAGAATTGTAGTCCATAACATCTGGGGTGCCAAAGGTTCGCCACCACTGCTCTCGATCCTTTCCCAGAGTGGTGTAGTGGTTAAGAGCAGTGGACTCTAATCTGGGGAACCGGGTTGATTCCCCACTCCTCCACATGAGCGGCGGAGTCTTATCTGGTGAACCAGGTTTGTTTTCTCACCCCTATACATGAAGGCTGCTGGGTGACCTTGGGCTAGTCGCAGTTCTGTCACAATTCTTTCAGTTCCACCTACCTCACAAGGTTCCTGTTGGAGGGAGGAGAAGGGAAGGAGTTTGTAAGCTGCTTTGAGCCTCCTTACAGTTGAGAAAAGCACTGTATAAATCCAAACCCTTCTTCTTCTTACCTTTGGCACCTTTGGCAGCTGGCTGCAGAAAGAAACTATTGGGTTTTTGATCCAACCAGATGTTGCATATGGAAGTGGAGAAATTGATTTATTGAATGAAAAAAATCAGATGATCTACTGGCACCAAAAGCACCTCACTGCTCCCTGTAAATATCATGGATCTGCTATGTGAGGATTTGATAGGACGGCTGGACAAAGTTCCAGAACCTCTTACGATACCACCCCCTTTTTCCAAACATCTCTTTTGTTTTCCAGCCATTGCTATAGCTTTTCCTTTGATTCCTGTTTGCTACAAGCTCTGATCTATCTTGCCTTGTCTCTCACTCTATGCCCTATTGTTGGACCCCCAGAGGAACTGATTGGCAACCGTATGAAGCAGGATGATTAGATGAACGACTAGCCTGATCCAGCAGGCCTCTTCTTATGTCCACTTCAAATTAAGAGAGTCATTTCTTGGAATAATTAATGGTAAACAATATGCCTACCTCTGTCCCCTCCCCATATGAAAAGTATACTGATTTAATTTCATCTACTGAAATATTTGCCAGTCTTCAAGCTTCCCAAAACACAAGGGTGGCAACAGACTAAACCTAACTGCCAATGGAACTGGAGACACCCCCCTGTGAAAAATTACCAATAAAAGAAAACACTTCTGGCTTATGCCTCTATAAGCACCTCAGTGGAAGATGGTCTTGCTTTACCACCTTGCTGTAAAAAAAATGCCTTGCCCTCTGATCTTCGTATGCCAAGATGTTGTTAAAGGCACACAAACAGGCTAGAGTGGACTCCCTCCCAGTTGGCAACCCTGCAAGCTGACCTCTAAATACACAGAGTTATTCATAGGTTAATGAAAAGAGTGATTGCACCGAGCGGCAGAAGTCCCTTCCCAGTTAGAGGTGCATCTGGAGGCACTGAGGAGTAATTTAATAGATCATCAAAAGCCCGTGATTGAATTATCACATCCATCATCAATCTCTCCCTCTCTGTCTCTCTCTCTTCAGCCATTGTTTGTTTTATCGCAGATGAAGAAACAGTTATCAAAAGACCCTCCTTGAAACCACTAAAAAAAAGACTTTGACTTCAGAGAAACGGATGAGCCAAGATGTGGAAATTACAGCTGTGATTCATAGAAGAAGAAAACTATTTATTTCATTGGAGAGGCTTATTGATCAACCTTGGCACAAAGGGATGGCAGGAGAGGAGCAGGCACAAGGGTTAATTGCTCGTTTGATTTTTACTGGCATGTAAATGTTTTGCCTTTTTTTTTAAGATCCAGCAGGGCCTTTTGGAAAAGTTTCAAAGAGGTTTATATTTCCAGGCAAATCTACTTTCTGCTTCTTTTTTATTGTGCTGTTTGTACAACAAAATAACCCTCTTCTGTTTATTAGTGCACTTCTCTGACATTCTCCAGTGTAGCCTGATCTTGTCATGTCCTGAATACTGTGGGCGACCACAGATGTTAATGTGCTGATGGCCTCTGTGAGAACGGTGCTCAGCCCTTTGCTGAATGAGGCTCGCCCTTTTGTTTGTGACCTTGCTGCTGGTTGCTGTGGAGATGTCATGGAGGATCATGGCTGCGGGTAACCATGACTAAGACACGGCTGAAAGGTGTGCATGAGGGAAAAGATTACTTTTTTCATGTATATATGCAAATGACAATTTTTACAAAAAGACAAGGGGGGAATCTCCCATGCACCCCCTTCTTAAATTATAACAGTTCATCATCAGGAAGGATTCTCAGATGTTCTAGCCATCAAAAATCTTGTGAGGGAACTTTGGCTGTGATTCAGGCCTCATTTAAACCTTTGATTTTGATGAACTGCTGAAAATCAATACTGAACGCTTGATCTCCACACAAATAACCTGAGAGCCTGTGGGGGACAGTGGTTAAAGCGTCAGACTGTGAAGACCTGGATTCCAAATGTATCCCTCCTTGGGCGAGTCATTCTTGTTCTGCCTAACCTACCTTACAGAGTTTTGGTGGATAAAATGGACAACCCTGAATCTTGCTTTGAGCTCCTTTGAGAAAGGTTCTCCTTCCAATGTAAAAGACAGATAGCTGCAATGTTAAGATTTTACAAGTGCCTGCTTCATTCAGTCAAGCAAGAGTTAACTGTTGAAGTCGCATGACTAGAAACTCATGAGCTTCTGGAAAGATCTCTCTCCTTTTTTCTTCCAGAAAAAGAGGAGAAGAAGAAGAAGAAGAAGAGTTTGGATTTATATCCCCCCTTTCTCTCCGGTAAGGAGACTCAAAGGGGCTTACAATCTCCTTGCCCTTCCCCCCTCACAACAAACACCCTGTGAGGTGGGTGGGGCTGAGAGAGCTCCGAGAAGCTGTGACTAGCCCAAGGTCACCCAGCTGGCGTGTGTAGGAGTGCACAGGCTAATCTGAATTCCCCAGATAAGCCTCCACAGCTCAGGCGGCAGAGTGGGGAATCAAACCCGGTTCCTCCAGATCAGAGTGCACCTGCTCTTAGCCACTACGCCACTGCTGCTCACAGATACACAGGCATACACAGACTGCACGCTGACTGAGCACTTGCATAGATAGGGTTTGCTGTTCCTATATTTAGTGTAACATCATTTGTTATCTAGCAAAGTTCTACAAAACAAATCGCACACATCTCTGCCCTACTATTTACTCTGCGAATTCATTGCAATACAGCATGCAAGAACATATGAACCCTAGCCTCTTTTAATTATCTTATTTAACCTTGTCAGATGCAGTTCTGGAGACATTACCTCTCAAGCAATCCAGAGGACACCCATAGAAAGATTACAACATTCTCACAGTTTCATGACGATTCAAGCTTAGATAAACAGGGTTTTTGTGAGGAGGTAGTCATCCAAGAGACTGAAATTTTGAGTCAACCCACATTTTTAGCCTTCTGTGGTTGTCTCTGGCTCCAGTATGAAAACAGCAACCATCTCAAAAGTTCATACTAGGATGCTGAAGGCTAATGCTCAGATAGGTTTGGGTTTGGAAGTCAAAGTTGGAGAAATCGGAGAAAAGAGGTACAATATTAAGAATCACTCTCAGCAAGATCAGGAAAGGAAAAAAACAGGAAGCAGAATGAGAAGCAATGGATTAAATCATCAGTGCCAGATCTATGTGGTCCCATTCAAATTAGAAGACATTTGGTGGTGGAAAGTGCCATTAAGTTGCAGCTGACTTATGGGGACTTTGTAGGGTTTTCAAGGTAAGACATAAACAGAAGTGATTTGCTATTGCTGCCTCTGTGTTGTGATCCTTGACTGTCATGGTGGTCTCCCATCCAAACATTAACTAGGGCTAACCCTGTATTGTCGAAGGCTTTCACGGCCGGAATCACTTGGGTGCTGTGTGGTTTCCGGGCTGTATGGCCGTGTTCTAGCAGCATTCTCTCCTGACGTTTCGCCTGCATCTGTGGCTGGCATCTTCAGAGGATCATCTGAAGATGCCAGCCACAGATGCAGGCGAAACGTCAGGAGAGAATGCTGCTAGAACACGGCCATACAGCCCGGAAACCACACAGCACCCTAGGGCTAACCCTGTTTAGCTTCCAAGAGCCACCATAGTGTAGGGGTTAAGCAGGTGGACTCTAATCTGGAAGACCGGTTTTATTCCCCATGTGGAATAGAGTGGCAGACTCTAATTTGATGATCCAGATTTGTTTCCCCACTCCAACCCAAGAGCCCTACTGGTGACTTCAGGCTACTTGCAGTTCTCTCAGAACTCTCTCAGCCCCACCTACCTCACAAACTGCTTTGAGACTCTTTATGGTTGAGAAAAGCAGAGTATAAGTCCAAACTCTTCTTCTTCATCATCTGATGAGATTAGCATGGCCTGGGTTATCCAGACAAGGGCAGAAGATATCTAGGCAGTCCAAGCTGGCATTTTTGTGTTGGCTTCTGGAAACTGACCCATATGTTGGCAGGTTTCAAGCAGACAATAAGTGAATGGTGATTTTTAGTGGCAGATTTTGCCAAGAGAACTTCCTTTCTCTTTCCTTGCACTACATTTGTAGACAACAGCCAAATACACAAAGTGTAAAATGTGCTCCAGGGCTATTTTTTCCATGCACCAGTTGTTGCTTTTTTCTCGAAATGAAGATAGCATTTTTCTTGGCTAACCATGCTGAGGCATGTCTATCTGGCTGGTGGCTTTTTCTTTGCACAATAAGGTGCAGAGAATTTCTTCAAATTCTGAAACCTTTTTGACTACTACTTCAGCTGCATTCTAAATTCATCACTGGTGCACTAACATAGCACAAGAGTGGAAATACAGTAGTATATAACTCTGCTGAGGAAACCTAGCCATGCCTGCCTTATTCCTAGTTCCACCATTTCCTTTTCACTTCTCCTTTTTTCTTCTGCATCAATAAGTATTTCCCTCAATTGCCAGGTAGCAAGTTAAATAAAAGGCACATTTCATGCTTAAACGGGTGGCAGCGTCTTTATGTTCAGTTTCATTTTGTGAAGATGGAACAACAGAGATCACTTCTGCATGGGGGATTCCACCTGATTCCTCTCTTAATCATTCCTGGGAGCAGCAGAGACTCTGTCCTTCTGAAGCCCAACCTTTATACAGGCTTGGTGGCTTATGGCAATCCTGCAGGGTTTTCAAGGCAAGAGGTGAGATAGTTTGCCTGTGCATAGCCTGGGAGCAGCAGTGGCGTGGGAGGTTCAGGTGCATTCTGATCTGGAGGAAACGGTTTGGTTCCTCACTCTGCCACTGAGCTGTGGAGGCTTATCTGGGGAATTCAGATTAGCCTGTGCACTCCCACACATGCCAGCTGGGTGACCTTGGGCTAGTCACAGTTCTTCTGAGCTCTCTCAGTCTCACCTACTTCACAGGGTGTTTGTTGTGAGGGAAGAAGGGCAAGGAGATTGTCAGCCCCTTTGAGTCTCCTACAGGAGAAAAAGGGGGAATATAAATCCAAACTCCTCCTCCTCTTCCTCCTCCTTTGCATTTCGTTGACAGACCCCATCCGAATACTGACTGAGCTGACCCCGCTTAGTTTCCCAGGTCTGATAAGCTAGCCTGGGCATCCAAAACGGGGCTTACCGACTGTTAAATTGCTCCTTGTAGCTGCTTGACTGGAAATCTTAAGTGATAATGTTGATTTCCGTGCTATGGAACATGGCAGCTAATGATTTCTATTCAGCAGTGGTTAAAGCTATAGTTGCAGACAAGGTCAGATTTTTTTTTGCTCCATTGCCAATACTAGCATTATAAGAGCATAAATTTGAGCAAGGGGGATCAGATGTTTTTCACGGGTGTATTTGGAAGAGGTGAGTGATGCACGAGTCTGCTTGGATCGTACTAGAACCAAAACACAGCTCACAGCAGCAACAATTTAGCTCTCTGCAGAAAGAACTGAGCTTAGAAGGTTGAAAGCCCTAATTGTGAATTCCTCCTAAGATGTGGCTGCATATTAATGAGATAATTACTAACCAGTGTATTTGGGATGCATCTAATCACAACCCACCACACTGATTCAGTTTTCCCCTCCCACCCGCAACCTGGAATTCAAGACTTAAAGACCATTGGGGAACAACAGCCTTTATAAATTGAGCTGAATTAACACACTGAAAATGTTTTTTTAAAGGAGGGGTGGGGAACAATGATTTATTTTAATTTTATTTGGGGACCAGGTGTTAGTGACTCATATTGCTCTCTTTTATTGGCTCGGTTTCTCCGCCCTGAAGAGCAGCCTTGCGGAAAGGTAGAGGGGAAAGCATTTCTTGGAATAAAGAACTAAGTGGTTAAAAACATGCAATTGTTTAATTTTAAGCTATAGTGAAAGGTACAGGAATGTGGAGAGAGAAAGAGACGCAAACCATTTGTCAGTTGCAACCTCCAGTCTGAGAAGTGAAAGCCCCTTTTTCCTTGGGCTATATCCACACAAGGTTGGCTACTGCGCTATCTTCACCCCTGTGGTAATCATTCACCTCCTAGTCGGCTTGTCTAAACAGAAAAATCCATCTATGGTAATTTTTGAATGAGATATGCTACTCCATTTTACAGATGGGGGCATTGAGGCTGGAAAATTGTAGTTTTTTAGGATTAGGGATTTGCATCAGGATCACAGCATGTGGGAATAGGATTGCCAGACGGCCTGGAGAAAAAGGATTTGACCTTTAATAGAGGCATAATGCAATATTATTTATCACCATGCCAGGAAAAGTACCTAATCCTGCACATCATTTGTCCAGGCCAGTCAGAGAAGTTGGAGCACAAGTCTTTCTTCTCATGATGTATTCCTGACCTAAACCAATGCCATGGATCTTCTATGTGCCCTCTTGGGGGATTTATACATAGCCCATCAGCAAATAACAGATCCTCTGGATCATTTCAGGTTGAGAAAAATACCAGACAGGGGGAAACACAAGCCACTTCTACCCAACTATCACAGACCCATTCTGAGTCAGGCCTGTGTTCTCTGTGGGGGCTCCAGGTACATCCCTGTTTGAAATTCCTTGTAGTCATCACAAAGACTCTATAACACATGAACCAGACCAAAATCAGACAAGACGAAGCCAGTCAGAGATGAACATCTGAGGAAACCTCACAGTGCTTAAACCCAGGTGGGTCTGTCTGCTGTTGGTGTGGAGAAAATGAGGAGTGTTTGGAATGCTAACCAATAGTGAGGGTGTTTAAGGAATTTTTATTCATTTATTCAATTTATGTGTACCCTGTTTTCTCCCTGATGTGGACCCAAAGTGGCTTACAACATTCTCCTCTTCTGCATTTTATTTTCACAGGAACCTTATGAAGGTAAGTTAGGTTAACACCTGGGATGTATTCCAGCCAGTCAATTACTGTGTGTGTGTGTGTGTGTGTGTGTGTGTGTGTGTGTGTGTGTGTGTGTGTGTGTGTGTGTGTGTGTGTGTGTGTGTGTGTGTGTGTGTGTGTGTGGTGCATGTAGTTCCTTAAGGTACCTAATTGGTGTCAATTAACTGTCAGGATTTGGGGACCTGAAACAAGGCACACCTATAGTCTGCCTCAGAAAAAGATGTCAGTAGGGTTATATATTCCTCCATCACAGAACTCAACTTGCTGGACCTTCTTTGTTGTGAAATGTTCCGCCTGAGTCATAGAGCCTACCTAGCCCTGTTTCCACCATCCATCTGAAAGTTAAAAAGGCAAGTATTGGTGACAGTCATTCACTGAACTATAAATGCTCTTGTATCAAAGTACCATGTTCAGTAATGCACAGTATAATGGTTTTGACAAAGGCAGTGTGTAAAAATGAATGATAATGCTCATATTCATTCGGGACTAACATCATTTTCTGAAACAGAGTATAGACTGAAATAACTCTAGTTCGTAGATAACTCTACAAAATAGATTGTAAAGGGGTAGCCACGTTAGTTTAAGACAGAATAAAACAAATGTGGCACCTTAAAGGCTATTTTATTTCCATAGGAGCTTTCATGAGTCACAACTCACTGCTTCAGATATGTATGGAAATTCAACAAAGAATTCTTCATATGTGACACATCACTGGGGAGAGCGGGAATTAAGGCAGAGGGTTGACTTGAACTCCTGAGAAGAAGAACAGAAAGGGATGAGCCCTTGTGGCCCTTGCTTACATGCCCAGGGTGATGTTCGCCACTGTAGGATCAGGAAGAATTTTTCTTTCAGACCAAAAAGGTTTCCCGGAGGTCACTGGGGGAGGGGAGGAGGCAGCTATGAATTTCTTGCATTGTGCAATGGGTTGGACTAGATGACCTTTTGGGTACCCTCCCAGATCTATGTTTCAATTTTACTACACATTTATTTGCTCTCTCACTTTAAATGTATATAAACCATGCTCTGAACCCTCCAGGTGGGATGGGACATATTTAAATAAATAAAGTCCAGCTGAGGTTTCTTTCTGGAGCTTGGAAGCTAGCCCTGAGGAACAGATGAAAACTTCTTATAAATGCCCTTTAAAAGATACCCCAATGGATTTTTAAAATGAATGAGATTGCATCCTTCTGAAACTATAATTTTTAATAGAAAAGATAAACATCAAGAATGTCTCAGAAAACTGTAAAAAAAATCAAGACTGAGTCTGGAAACAGGGAGGGATGAGAAGAGAAGAAAAGAAGACTGGTGGATGTAATATTTGAGTCAGCTTGAAATCAGTAGTATTCCCCCTCGCCCCCCAAAAAGCCAGTAAGTGCCAAATTCCATTTCCTATTGCATTCTCTGCCCTCAATCCTCTTCCTTTGAGGGCTACAAGGGAGAGTTCAAATTAAAAATGATTAGACTTCCACTCGGCCCCCAGAGGGAAGAGAGTTTGGAGAATAAGGAGAGAAAATTATGATGCAGTCTTCTTTTTTAAAAAACCAAATGTGGAATAAACAGCGATAGGCTTGTTGGAAGGTAGGTGGAGTGTACGAAAACACCAAGGGGAGTGGGGTGGAGAAATAGCTCGAGGAAAGTAAGCTTTGCTGCTATTCTGTTTCTAACAAATAAATTGTATATCTCATGCCTGAAATATATACTGGAAAATGAAAGGGGGCGGGGAGGAGAGAAGAAGCACTGATTTCTATTCTCAAGTTATCCTCTCCTTCCATCTTTTGCTTCCCTCTGTCTCTCCTCCGGTTTCCATAGCAACAGCAGCTTGCAAGCAGCCTGCCTCTCTTTCTCCCCATTTCTCTCTCATTTTGGTTTGGAGAGGTGATTCAACCATTGGTCAAAGTGACCGCTGGAGTCTGGGGAGGGGCAGGTTGCAAGGAAAAAAAAGAACATTTCTTTCTCTTCCATTGTCCTCCCTTGTTTCACTACATATTGGGGGTGTACATCTGGGTGAGCAGTGCCCCTGACTCTGTATTTTCTCCTTGCGACTGGCAAGCATTTCCTCCATTGCCTTAGAGCATATCTGTAATGGCCATATTGTTGCCCCAAATCATGGTGCTTAAAAGCAGAACGGTAAGAAAAATGGCTAGAGAATTTTGCCTGCAAAGCCCAAGCATAGTGGGGGAGGGGTGAAACAGGTATACTTGTTGTGTGTCACTTGACAGTGTCCATCCACAAAAGTCTGTCACGTGCTCTCTAAGCCCATTAGAGACTATGTATGTTATTTCAGCAATAAAAACTGTTTTTTTTCCTGAACTTGTAAAATGGTATTATAGGATGGGATTATGTGTAATAAATAAACTATCACTTTTTTAATCATATCCTCCAAGGAAATGGGCTTGCCCCTTCTCCATTTATTCTCACTGAACCCTATGAAGTAGATTATGTATAGCAAGGGAATGGGAGGAGCAAATAAGTGATCCATAGTTACCCAGTTAGCTTTATGACGGAGGGCTTTTCCACATTTGGGGTGAGTGGTCTGTTTTTTGGGGGGGAACACATCTCCCTCAGTGGTTTTCTAGAAGCCAGTTTTGAGTCAGCGTTCTCCTAGTGCATCATGTTTCTGTTAGTTGTCATTGTCCTATCCACCTCCAGCTCAGTCTCCAAAGGTGGGACTGTCATAGTTGTTAAACCGCTTCCTCTCCCCACCTCAAATGGAGGATTTTTTAAAAAATGCCCCCAAAATAGTGATATCATTCTATAGTGTTGCAATGTTAATCTAAGCAGGTTCTCTGAATTCCCAGATTTCTTTATTATTATTATTATTATTATTATTATTATTATTATTATTATTATTATTATTATTATTATTATTATTATTATTATTATTATTAAAGTACGGTAGGTGTCTAGTTTTTCCCTTCATGAAGATATGCCTTTTTCCATATATTTTGTGGGGGAAGGTACGAGAGACTTACTTTAAAAAAATGAAATGGAAATTCAGAGAACCTGCTTAAACTACCATTTCAACACTATAGAGCTATAGCACTATTTCAGGGGTGCTTTTAAAAAAGTTGAGGGTTCTCTGATTCCATTGATAATGACACTGATGATGACAACACCCTCCCTTGAAAGTCCTCATTGTTTAACCTGTGAACAGAAGAAAATAATAAACCATCTCCACAATTGTAAAAATGCACAGGCAGGCAGACATGCAGAAGCAACCTGCCCAAAGTGATTCCAATTCTTGTGGATCAACTCCCCGCAAAATCAGGAGTTGTTCCAATGTGCAGAAAAGGACTGAGTGGGGATTTTAACCTGTGTCTTCCTAACTCCAGCCTCACACTAATATTTAGACCACAGTGCCTGTCAACATTGGTCTGTGTTACAAGTTTGCATTGAGCTTCAAGGAATGAAGCTTAGGTGCTTGTTTGTAGGTATAGCTTATTTAGAAAATGTATTTTAAAATTTATATGGTTACTCTCCAGAGACAAGCTTGCTCATCTGAACTTAAGATGTTTTTCTTGTGGGCTTCTTATAGGGTTGTGATCTTCATTTTGAGAAATTTCTAGAGATTTGGGGGCATTGCTTGGAAAGGATAGAAACTGGGGAGGGGATGGAGTTGGTGAGAATGTGATTCCACTGAGTCTGTCCTGTGAACATGCCATTTCTTCCCATTTGGTCTCTGTTGTCTGGAGATCAGTTGTAATTCCAGGAGAACCTCCAGACTCCACCTGGAAATTGATAACCCTACCCATATTAGGACTTTTTGGAAAACTGGGGGGTGGGAAAGGGAAATGGAGCATCTGTGGACTTTACACATTTTTGCTTCTAAAGTAAAAAGCTGAAATGATGCCTTGCTAGTCTCAATTCAAACTCATTTAAAACACGAAGTAGCAAGAAAAAAAGAGAGATAGGAATACAGCATCCCTTCTGGAATCTGTTGCCTGAAGCAGCTAGGTTCTTTTTCCATGTGGACCCTGATGAGTTCCTCTCAGAGTATGATTGCTCAATATTCTTCACTTTAAAGAATGTTCAGTTCTGCAAAAGATTGCTTTTCCAATTCTGAGCGCAGCAACTGAGAACATAAAGAGAGCCCTCCTGGATCAGAGCTGTGGGCCAACTATTCCAGCATCCTGATTCCCCACAGGAACAAACCAGTTGCTTTGGAGGGTCAGTAAATAAAGTACAAAGTCCAAGGCCTGCCCTGATGTTGCCTCTTTACTAGATTTACCTGTAGTAGTAGTGTTCAGGTTGCCAGCCTTCAACCTACTTCACAAGTTGTCTGTTTTGGGGAGAGGAAGTAATGGAATTTGTAAGCCATTTTGAAACTCCTTACAGTTAAGAAAAGCAAGGTATCAATCCAAACTCCTCTTCTTCTATTTCTGAACATGGAGTTGCAAACCTAAGAGTTGTTAATATGAGGGGTGCTATGTTTTCCCTTTGCTCGCAGCCTCTTAAGGGGCTGTAGTGTTCTGCCTGGTATCAGAGAGACACATGATCAATTATCAGCAGCTATAGTTCCAGTTGGATGACTTCCCATTTTTGTTTCTGAGTCCCAGCATGCCATGGGTGCAGCACTGGCAGCATAGTTTGCACCAGGGAACAAGCCAGGGTGTCAACATTTGTATGTCACATAAAAGACATATGTTTAAGAAACCAGCTCTAGACCAGGGGTAGGGAACCTGCGGCTCTCCAGATGTTCAGGAACTACAATTCCCATCAGCCTCTGTCAGCATGGCCAATTGGCCATGCTGGTGAAACTGATAAGAATATGAACCCTAATTTATCTAATTTCGGATCCTACTCTGACTCATTGTTTCAGGTCCTGGTTTGACATAGATTGCAAAGTGATCCACGCTAAACATGGTTAGTTGAATTATGACTACACTTACCATAGCTAGTTGAATTAAATCATGGTTTTTGCTTGGTACTTGGACCAACCTTACAAACAGTACTTGTGTGAGAATGCTGAAGATTCTGTAGTAGCCATTTCTAATCCTTTTACTAAAATACTGTTCCCAAGGGGGCTACACCACATCTGTGACCACCCATAGTCCTGCAACATGCAGTTGCCAGAACTGTGTGATATTTAATGACATTGTCATTTCCTATTGAGAGCCTGGGAGTTCTATATTTAAATCCTACTTTGCATAAAGAGATGCTTTGCCCTCATACGGTTTATTGTTGCCCTTTGTCTCTTCTCTCCTCTGGAGAGGATTCTCCCACTGGCAGTACCATCAGAGGATGTTAGTCCCAACGGAAGGTCAATAGGTTAATGGTTCACCTTTTGAAGCAATTCTGCAAGGATATACAGGTCAAAGCATTAGAGCAGAATGGGTTATGCAAGTAATTTCAAGCAAGAAAGGACGGCTTCAAAAGTAAAGTATCCTAGATTCTTCTTGGTTCCTGTTTATGGGCCAGCTGTGGAAGGTGGTGGGGAAAGGATACACATTTCTTATTCATAGTTCCCAGATGCCTGCTAATGGTGGGCAATCTCCCAGCAGTTCCTGTGTCTGCCCTCTTACACTCAGTTGTTCGGTGGGTGGAAGCAGGCCGGCCGAAAGGGGGGAGCGATTGCCACAATGACGTCCCTTCCAGCATGATTGCCAGCATTGTGTCAGGGGACTTCCCCCCTGCAAAAAACTGTATGACTTTCCCGCAAAAAAACTCTAGGGAAACTATAGAGTTGGGGGAGGGTGTGCTAGGGTGTCCCCCTGGTTCAATTCCAATGCTTCTGCTTCTATTATAAAAGGATGCTGATCGCCACCCCCTATACCTGCCTCCCAACATCTCGTACTGGATGCCAGGAGAGACCTGGCAACCCTATTCTTACTTCTATTGAATGAAATGGCTCCTTAGGATAGCACTTGAGTCATAGCAATCAGTTGGAACCTTGTGCATTACATATCATTAACCAGAACAGTCTTCTGGGTCCAGCCAGAATCCTGAGCACTTCTGATATAATATGATTCCTTCATATTTGGCCTGACCTTGGACAGTGGCAGAGAGAACCCTGGTGTGTCCCTAGAATAATGTGTAAAGCTAAACAAGTACTATCAATAGGGGGACCTTGTTGCATCCCATTACAGCTGGTATAAGTCTAGCATTAAATATACTAGGTTATGGCAGTAGTCCTAAGAACACTTTCCTGGGAGTGAGCTTGACTGAATAAAACTCATGTGTACAGCAATTTAGGATTGTGCCATATAGCACTGAAACTTCTGCAAAAAAATTCTGCTAGGGTGCAGAACATTCCTAGAGATTTGTGGGTAGGGCCTGGGGGGCAGGGTTTGGGGAGTGGCAGAACCTCAGCAGGTTATAATGCCATAGAGTCCATCCTCCAAATAAGTCATTTTCTTCAGGGGATCTAACCTCTGTCCATCTGGAAATCAGTTGTAATTCTGGGGCCTCTCCAGACCCCACCTGGGAGTTGGCAACCCTCGACTTAACACAGCTCTACTTATAATGGCTGTTAAAGTGATTAGTGTTATACTGATGCATATGTCAAGTAAGCAAGAATAGCATAAGCTGGGCAACGCCAATGTTGTAAAAGCAGCTGAAAATGTTGGATAAAAGTATTTATAACCACTATCCCATTTTCCCGTCCCTAAATGACTTAGAACTAATGAAATATACTCTATATCCGTGGTGGCGAACCTTTGGCCATGCTGGCAGGGGCTGATGGGAATTGTAGTCCATCACATCTGGAGTGCCAAAGGTTCACCACCACTGCTCTATATGATATTTAATTCGTTAAAATAATAGAGCACACAGAACAAGTTATACCAGGCCAGGCCAGCTACACCTTCATCTGAATACAAGAAGACTGTTCTCACCAGTTTCTGGAATGAATGGACAGATGCAACCATAGGAGCTTCCCTGAAGAATGAGTTCTAGAGGTACAGTGCTATTTCAAAGAAGACCCTGTAGCTGGCTATCACTTACAATTCTCAGCCAATGGCAACACACTTAATATTCCCCCCACCCCCAAAGATCTTAAATCAGGGAGAGAGAATGGATAAATAGGAAAAAAGTTTCCTTCAGATGCAACCGTGGTGATGCGAGTTGATTAGAATGAAGAACATTTGGGTCATTCTTTTGTGTTTTCGCTCTGATTTCCAAAGCAGAAAAACAAAAGTAGGTGATAGCAGCCCCAAAAAAAGAAAGCAGAGTATATAATTGCCTAATTTATAGGATTTTCTCCGCTGATTATAAGCACTTTTAAATTAAATAGACTTTGGTCGCATTGTAATGGGGAGGGGGAGGGGAATAAATGCTGGCTTCCCATTTGCTGAGCTAGAATAGTGCCTGCAGAGCCCTCTGCGAGGTTAGAGCTTGCGTGATTGATCTCTCATTAGTGACCCAGGGATAAATATATAGCTGGCCTGTGCAGGAACAGCTCCAGTGAAATCAACAGATTAATTTGTCCCCTGGACTCAGCTGTTGTAAGTCTAGGAGGCGGTGTTTGTGTGACAGGAAGGGCAAATATACATTTAATTTTTGATCTTGCCATTGCCACAGCTAGGTTAGCATTTGTATAGCGTTCAGGAACATTCATTCCGTCAGGCTTATCTTCTGTTGCTGCTTGAAGTGTTCCAGCAATTCCTGAGGGGAAATAAATATTCTCCTATAACAGCAACCTGATTACCTGTGAGAGTGTCTGTAGCTAGTCAATATATACCAGGAAATATTCAGCTGATAAGTAGGGAATGCCTAGAGCAAATGCTTGAACTACCTGTTATCTGTTGAAATGTCCCTGTTTGATGTGTTATCATGGCAGGATATAAAGGCAAATACATGGGAAAGAAGGCTGTTTCCCCCTCCTGGAGAAAGTAAAAAGAGAGTGTGTTACTGTAACCCCCATGCCCTGAATGGATTGGCCCAGAATGGGTTGACCCAGTAAAGGTGGGGCTGGACTCGGCTAGAGAGGCTGAAAAGAGCTCTTTGCAGAAGAACAAGGCTACCAGACTCGGACCTTGATTTCTATAAATATAACACCTTGTTAAGGTAATTACATGTGTTGGGAACTACTGGGAAGGTAGTTGTTGTTTTTGCTATGTTGTAAATGTTGGAGTTTATTGTTTCAGGGTTTTCTTTTGTGGTTGTAATGGGTGAGAGTTCTCCTGGGACCTTCATCATGTTGCAACCTGTTCATCAAGCCCTTGGAGTCTTCAGAGGCCAATAACTTGCAAAGATTTGGACTTGGCAATATCAGTAGACTGTAAATAGAAGGACTTGAAATGCAACCTGAACAGGACCTTGAATTGTAACGTTAAATGCGGATGTTTTAAAAGTGTTATTTGTAAAGAGAAGTAAACTCTTTTGTTTAAATTTGGCTCTTTGCAAACTCATTCCAAGTACTGCCCCACAGAACCCACAAGCTGAGGTTACATTACCATTCTGGCTCCCCTACTTCATAGCACATGTATCCTAGCTAAGTTTTGGAGGAGGAGGGAGGTGCTTTGGAAACAAACTAAGGCTAAAACACCTAGCTACCTATTTCCTTCTAGGTTCAATGCAAAGTGCTAGTTATTACCCATAAATGGACTAGGAATATGGGTTCTTGAAGAATCCCTCAGAGCTTGTGTAACCCCCATGCCCAGAATGGGTTGGCCAAGAATGGGTTGACCCAGAAAGGGGTGGAGACTCAGAGCAGCAAGAGGCTGCAGGAGAGAGCTCTTTGGAGAAGACAAGGCTACCAGACTCGGACCTTGGTTCTATAAGCCCTTAACACCTTGTTAAGGGTTTTTTTTTGTGGTTGTAATGGGTGAGAGTTCTCCTGGAAACCTTCATCATGTTGCATCCTGTTCATCAAGCCCTTGGAGTCTTCAGGAGCCAACCCACTTGCAAAGAAGAACTGGACTTGGCAGTATCAGTAGACTGTAACTAGAAGGACTTGAAATGCAACCTGAACAGGACCTTGAATTGTAATGTTAAATGTTGATGTTTAATGTTATTTGTAAAGAGAAGTAAACTGTTTTGTTTAAATTTGGTTCTTTGCAACTCCTTCCAAGTACTGCCCCACAGAACCCACAAGCTGAGGTTACACTTGGATTGCCTGACCCCCAGGTTGTGGCTGGAAACCTTGTGCTTTTGCATCTGATCTCCAGGAAATAGAGATCAGTTCACTTGAAGAAAATGGCTGCTTTGGTATCACACCCCACTGATGTCTCTCCACTCCCCAAACCCCGCCCACCTCAGGCTCCAACCCCCAAATTCCCAATCTGGAGCTGGCAACCCTATTTAGAAGTCAGCCATCAGGAAAGTTCTGCTGCTGAAGATTTCCTCTTTGTGCCCTCACCTTCACAGGAAAAAGGTTGAGTGGCAGATGCAGGGCCTTTTTGGTTGTGGCACTTTGCTATGGAATGCCTCCTGCCAGAATGGGTTGCCTAATGCCACATCTGTTATGTTATGTTCTAGGTGCAAGGCAAAAAAAAATCCATTCTCCCCTCCCCCATATTTTATTTGCTGCAGTGACTTGAAAACTTTACTACAAAGTTTGTTTTGCTCAGTTTTAATATTTGAAATAAATGGTTGGTGTTAATGTTGATTGTTAGATTTGTACTATGTTGCGCATTTATAGATAGCATTACAAGGAGTAGACTTTCCTTTTCTGAAATTCCCATTTTGAGATATAGCCATTGATTCCCCTTATTCTCTTTTTTCCTCTTTCAAAAGAGGAATTTCTCTTCGTAGTTTTGTTTTATACCTCTATACATTCTTTTGTAACTTTAGCCCTGACAATTTTTTTATTATGTCGCACATCATCAACTGGTAATCCAGGATGAGGACAGGAAGGTTTTGGAAGACACAGCACACCTGAGCATCTAGTCTAGAAGATGACATTCTGAAATTTTGCAGAACCTCTCTTTCTGTACCTCTTTTTGTTGAATTTAAGAAACAGAGTGTTGGATTTCAGGGAGAAATTGGGTAAAGGGGGGTTAAGAGTATTTCTCTTAATATTGCTGTTTATATTTGAGTATTGACATCTGCCTTGAAAGCAATATAAAATACAGGAACATAGGAAGATGCCTTATCCTGAGGTGGCATAGAGTTTCCAGGTTCAGTCCTGGGCATCTCCAGTTAAACAGAGCAGGTACTAGGTGATATAAAAGACCCAGAGCCGCGGCCAGTTATGCTGATCTTGATAAATCACTAGTCTGAATCAATATAAGCTATCTACATCTGTTCATTAGGGAATTCAGTGGGGCTTGTTGCAGAACTAAAATGTGAATAGCTTAGGATGCCAAGTCTTGGATTGGGAGTGTCTACCACCAAAAAGCATCAACAGAATGAGGATGTATGAGTGATAGTTTTTCAGGGTCTACTGGTAAAACCACAAACCCCTCCACAACATGTTTGAACACAGACTGTAAACCGGGGGGTGGGGGGTGGGGGGTGGGGAAGAGAACTAGTCTGCTGGTGATAGCTGTCGCCTTTTGAAATCTATTCAGCAATATATGCCCTGAATCTCTTCGTATGGTAACAAGAGAAGTAAAGGGTGCTCTTATCCAGTCAAAGAGAGGCAGTGGGCACTTTAAAATTAAATATTGGAGGGTAAGAGAGGATGTTTCATCACTAAGACAAGAAATGACCATATGCTGCAAAATGAAGAGCTGTCTTTAAATAGCAAAGCAATGGCTCCCTGCAGAGAACATAATACTACACTTTGCACCATGCTTGATCTTTCTGCCTCTGTGGATAGGGTCTCAGTAAAACTGTTAACAACTCCAGCAAAAAAATAAGAGAGAGAGAGAGAGAGAGAGAGTATTGCTTTAAGTGAATAGAACCAAACATTTCTACAGTAGAAGGACTGATAAATATCTTACATGTTTCCAGAGGTGACCAATAGGAATCAAGCAAATCTGCGAAACTCATGTACATGAGCACACAAATAATTCTCTTCCATGATATGGACTCATCTTATGTTCATGTCTACCTCAAAGGCCAGCAGTTCAGATAGCTCCAGATTTGAGATCTACCCTCTATAAAAGCTAGCGTGGTATAGTAGTTAAGAGTCGCAGATTCTAATCTGGAGGACTGTTTTTGATTCCCTACACAGAAAGCCCACTCAGTGACCTTGGACTAGTCAGTTCTGTCAGAACTCTCTTAACCCTATCTTCCTCACTAAGTACTTGTTGGGGGGGAGGGGCAGGGGAAAGCAGTTGTAAGCCATTTTGAAACCAAGTCATCATCTTCTTTCTACTCCAACAACAAGCTTTTAGCTCCCTTCAAAGAGAAGGAGATGCTTCTAGAGGCCACCTGATTTCTGGAGCATAGGCTTTTAGTCACAACTCCATCTTCTTAGCTACCTTGCAAAGCAGAACTTGGGCAGTCCACAGGTCTCTTTTGAATCTCGAAGGTCATAGCTGTGGTCCTTGATAAGGAATATGTGTACTGAAGTACTCTCTTAGGTACTGAATCCAATTTCCTGATTCCAGATGTATCTCATTTCTTGCCTAGTTCTTGCTTCCTAAACCCAGTCATTTACCCTTTATCCCATTGAAAATGTGGGCTGGCCTTAGTCAAACTAGCATGGACTACTTTGCATCTGTATCACATCTGTATCACTACACACATACACCTTCCTCCAAAGAATTCAGGGAGAAACATCTGGGGCTTTGGCATTCAATCAAATGCAGCATATGCAAGTCATATGCATAGCATGCCAATGTAAATCTGCCTATCCATCTCATCTGCTAAGCATTCCCTCGCTCCCTTCCCCTGAGATTAAGAAATACGGGAATGTCATTGAACTTCCCACCCCAATCTTGCAGAACTCTGCCGAGGCGCCTGGTTTTCTGTTAACGCCAGCTGTCTTTTTCAGCATCGCTCGCTTATCTGCATTTGTGACAAACGTGTCCATTTTGTCTTCACTGCCAGTTTGGCCGGCTATGGCTCAGCAGCGTTGCTATTATTGCCAGTCACAACAACAGCCAAAGAGCAAATGCTGAGCAAACTTTTCTGCAATGCCCACAATCGATTTGACAGCTACATGAGCAATCGGGATGTATGCTTGGTTGTATGAGAGCTCAGCTTTTGCCCAATTCTGTGCTCAATTACAAATGAGGCTGGCGACTGGAAAATTATGGGTACTCCATAATACCCTTCCTCCAATATATCCTGTCTACCGTTAAAATATATGTATTTCTCTCGAGTTTAAACTAGATTCTGAGCATGACTGAGTCTTTGCCTCTAACAGCAGCCCGGCACTAATCCACAAATCATGGCATGGTGTAGTGGTTAACAGTGGTGGACTCTAATCTGGAGAACTGGCCTTGTTTCCCAACTCCTCCACATGAAGCTTTCTGGGTGACCTTGGGCTAGACACAGTTCTCTGAGAACTCTCTCAGCTCCACCTACCTCACAAGGTGTCTGTTGCAGGGGGGAGCAATTGTAAGCCACTTTGAGATTCCTTTCAGTAGAGAAAAGCAGGATATAAAACCCAACACTTCTTTCCAGTTCTGCCTTCCCAAAATATATATTATACATAATTTAATATCACATTCTCACAGATAAAGAGCTGACATATTTAATTGTCTGGCTTTAGTGTTCTCTGAAGACAGAACGTATGGCTGAGACTGCACAGAACGCAGTTTTCTAAAGGGGGAATACTACATCTCTGCTAGAATCTCCCAAAGCAAGTCAAAGGAAGAATGTTTTTCATCTGTAGCATGAGTTCATATTTCATCACAAAACTGTTATCAAAACAGGAACTCTTTACCTGCTTTCCTAGCATGAACAGCAAGGCAAACTAGGATTTCCCAATTTCTTCTTTTTTTTAGTCAGAGAGATAATCAGGTGCCACTAAACCTGAGGAGACCAGCTTTACTTTATGATCCTTATTTCCAGGATTGCATGTCTTAAAAGTGCTCCGCACTAGAAATATTACATTTTTTTGGACCCAGGCAATCCAAGTTCCGCAGCAAGATAAAACAAGTCCTGTGACCATTATAAATTGTGGGAAATGAACACGTGCTTAATTTCACATTTTGCATAATTTAGTGTGTCGTTTTTACTATTATTCATGAATTATTTAAGTTGCTAGTCAGAGGGAGTGAAAAGAAGGCGTAGAGGACACAATCACTCTATCCCTGATCATGGGAAAGCTTATCCAGCAACAGCTCTGGCTATGGCTCAGTGGTAGAACATCTACTAGGCATGTAGAAGGCCCCAGGTTCAATTCCGGGCATCTCCAGTTAAAAGATCAGATAGGTGATTGTAAAACCTCAGACCCTAGAGAACAGCTGCCAGTCTGAGTAGGCATACTGCCCTTGATGGACCAATGGCCTGACTCAGTACAAGGCAGCTTCCTGTGTTCACACATTCACCTCTGGCTTCATTAACTGGGATTGCTCATACATCTCAGTCATAGGGATTAGCAACTTGTTTCTCTCTGTGATGCCCAGACAGCTGGATCTGACATTGAGAACCAGATCCCACACTTCCCTGCCAGTGTTCCCACAGAACTGCAGAATACACAGAGTCCGGCATTAACTCATTCATCCCCTACCGTTCCTTTTGGTAAAGAGGCAGTCAGTGAGTTGGAGCCAACCAGCTTTTGCACTGGTGAAAAAGGGAGGAGGGGGTCCCCTTTGACCACCAAAAAGGCTACGCTGGGGACTGTGGGAGTGCATGGGCAAAAGCAAGGTGAGATGGAGGCTGTAGTAATGAGAGGAAATAAATGGAGAGAAAAAGCTGGTTCAATCAACCGAGGGATTCCAGCCTCCAGGTGAGACCTGGGGATCCCCCAGAATTACAGCTCATCCCCAGACTACAGAGATCAGCTTCCCTGGAGAACATGGATGCCTTGGAGGGTGGACTCTGTTGCATCATGCCCCACTGTGGTCTCTGTCCTTCCCAGGCTCCATCCCTAAATCTCCAAATCTCCAAATCTGAATCTGGCAACCATACCCCCCCCCCATCCCCCACTGGTCACTAGGGGGGACCTGTCAACCCTAGTCCAACCTGTTAACTTGTGGGAGGCTGCCTGATGGATTTGAATACACACCTGTCACACTGAAGCACAACACTCCATGAATGGAACAACACAGCCACTTTCAGACCAAGGACCCTTCCGCACTTTCAACCCACTTTCACAATTGCTTGCGTGGGTTTTGCTATTCCACACAGCTGCAAAGTGGATTGAAAGTGCATTATTCTGCATGTGCGGAAGGGGTCTCAGACTATTAATCAGAAGTGGATAATATTTCCATTGCAGTTGGTATCGGTGCGTGAAATACAGCCAGGAGGCACGGCTGGGTATGAGATAGTGAAATGATGACATCATGTAATTTACAATGAAAACTGGTTCTCTGGGACTGCATACATTGATATGGGCACGCAGAGGAAGACTTGCAGGTGAATGAATCTGCCTTTGAGCGTCCATTATAAACAATTGTTTTAGAAGAGCATTAAAAGTAACTGTGTAGAGCGGGAGGTCTAAGAACCTCCTCAGTGCTCTGAGCAGCAATGTGTCAGCTAGATTTTCAGAAATGCCCAGCTCTCTGCAAAAAGAAAAAGAGTTTGGATTTATACCCCCCCCCCTCCTTTTTCTCCTGTAAGGAGACTCAAAGAGGCTTACAAACTCCTTTGCCTTCCTCTCACCACAACAGACACCTTGCGAAGTAGGTGGGACTGAAATAATTCTGAAGAACTGTGACTACCCATGATATTGCCCTTACCCTGACCAGAAGATCCACCAAAGTAACTCTTTAGTCACTATGATAAGCATAGGGGTATGTTTACCAGTAACCATATGACTGGTTCAAGGATTTTTGGGGTCCCTGGGCTGCACCGTTGCCTCCCACGTTGTGTGGAAGATGCTGCCATCCTTCCCATCCCCCCATTGCCACTCAGGTTCATACCACTCTTGTTAGGGATCACCCTGTGGCTTTCTGCAGTGCCACACCTCCCAACAGAGTGAACTGGAATGCAAAAATAGCCCTGGAAAGGGGCTCCACCCCTGACCCCACCCCCAATGGAGGGGAAGGGAAGGAGAACCCACCCTCTGTGCTTTATTCACCATGAATGTATGGAATGGAACAGTCTGCTCCTCCCTTAGTATATGTGTGCTTCAGTTTGGCCCCATTGGGTGGGGATCTTGGTTTCAGTTCCCAGTTCTTGTAAGTTAGCTAAAGCTGATGGTTGTAAGAGTTGACCCTCTGGCTAACAAAAAAGCTGTTGTTTGGGACCAGCTTGTCTCTGCTGAATGGACCTGAGCACCAGGGCCTGAGTGACTACTGTAGCTCAGGGACACGCTAGATAAGGGAGTGACACCACACCCTCAAATAGAGGGAGAGAGGGAAGGAGCAATTTCCTGGCAAGCCTGAGGTTGCCACTTCTTACATAAATGTAGGAAGGGCCTGGTTTTTGTGCCCCTCCACCTGTGGCACCCCAGAAGATTGCCTCGGTGTGCCCAATAGATGGGCCAGCCCAGATAATTACAGGTTTCCTTTCATTTCTTAGAAGTCTCACCTGGCAATGTGGCCACCCCTGCCCCCTCAGGAGACTAGTTATGGCCCAGCCTAAACTGACCATTGATTACATCCTGGGGATAGTGCTGCTACAGGAGGACACTGTGAATGGCCTTAATGTCTTCTCCTCTTTTCTCTTGTGGAGGTCTAAGAACGTGGCATTCCTTGCAGTTCTGTATGCCTGGGCCCACACACACACACCTCCCCTTCGTTCTCAGTGGCTACCTCCCACTGACCCCAAGAATAGCTTGCCAGAGTCTCTTGCTTTGTCTGGCTGCTGGCTGTAAACCAACTCGACTTCCATTTCCATGGCAACTGGTGCTTTGTCATCTTTTTCTCAAAGCTTCCTAATTAGACATCCTGCAATTTGTAGTTTTTGCTCTACAAAATATGAGGGGTGAAAAAAGACTAAAATTTCTTAAGGAGCCTAGTGAATCAGCAGTCTTTAAATAACATCTTCTTGCCCAAATAAGAGCACAAATCAGGACGACAAAGCATAATATATATGTGTGTGTGGGTATGTATCCATCTATCTCTAATGCATTTTGATATGGAGCTGGTCCTTTTCTTTCAACTTCAAAATAAAAAAAAAAGATTATCTCACCTGAGTAGAGATCAATATGGTTTCAGATTTTCATACTATTTCCCAGGGAGGTGATTTGGCTATTCGGTGGTCTTCAATGTTTACAGTAGTAGAATAAAACCCACCTCAAACTATTTATCTCACCCTGCCTCTGAAGAACTCAGGGATGGATATACAGTTCTCCACTCCTGTATTTCATCCCCACATTAACACTGACAGTTAGGTTTAGCTAAGAAGAAGAAGAAGAAGCGAAGATGAGTTTGGATTTATATCCCCTCTTTCTCTCCTGTAGGAGTCTCAAAGGGGCTTACAATCTCCTTGCCCTTCCCCCCTCACAACAAACACCCTGTGAGGTGGGGCTGAGAGAGCTCCGAAGAACTGTGACTAGCCCAAGGTCACCCAGCTGGCGTGTGTGGGAGTGCACAGGCTAATCTAAATTCCCCAGATAAGCCTCCACAGCTCAGGCAGCAGAGTGGGGAATCAAACCCGGTTCCTCCAGATTAGAATGCACCTGCTCATAACCACAAGCCCAATGTCACCCAGTAGGTTTCTTAAACATGTGGGAATCTCAGTTGTAATGTGATACTCTTAATCACTGTATAACATTAGCTCTCATTGTCTTAAAACAGTAAGTTTTGAGTCCAGTAGCACATTAAAGTCCAGGATAAGCTTTTGAGAATCAAAACTCAGTGAAGGAGCTACCACAGACCAACCTGGCTGTCCACCTGAATTGGTCCTAGAAGTTATTCTACAACATCCTTTTCAGAAATGGTAACACCTGATTAATATAAAGCTACAGACATAAGGAACCATGTCATATGAACATTGCCCACCACATGACTTGAACAAATGACCTGATTTCAGCTCTGGCCAACGGAGAGAATTGCATGGAGACTACCCATATCAGCCAAGCAAACGTCTTTATTCTAATGGGTTGATATAGATCAGGTGGTACTCCACAAGGCCTATATTATGACAGTGTTGGGCTCTGGGTAAAGGACAACCAAATGATTTTCTGTGATTACAGTTGCTGAAACAGAAGCAACTGGGAACATGGCCCATGATGGGGGAAAAAATCTTCCCCGTCCATGAGAAACAGATTCATTCATTGTGGTGGCAAATTTGTTAGAATTATGACGCCAAACAAGATAGCAATAAAACTTCCTTGCTCAAAGACTGCATGCCAGATGCGTAGCTACTGTGTATTTTATTTTATTTATTAAATTTATTGCCTGCTCCCCCCTAACTAGAGTTAAGCTCAGAGTGGCTTACAACATGTAAAATCAGACAAATAAGTATTAAAAACAGGTAACAACAGGCAAGAGTATCTGATGAGAGCATCCAGCTAGGCAGGGACAATGGCGGCCCAAGGTCACCAAATGAGCTTCCAGGATAGAATGGAGATTGGAAACTCAGTTTCCCAGATCCTAGAGCAGCACTCTAACCACTACACTAGGATGCTGGACAGGGGATGATCCCTCCCAGGGGTTGCCATCATTGCCTATATATGATATAAAAGAGGGACAGGTATTTGTGCTTTGCAGACAGTCCACTAACCTTTGAGAAGCAAAGTGGGTGGGCCATGTCCAGATGCTGGGCCCACTCCCCTTCCCTCCCCTCCCTTGAACGACACCCCTCACTCCCTCCCCTTCCCTTGCATGACACTCCTCACGCCTTCCCCTTTCCCTCCCTCTGCTAGGGTGGGTGGGCCATGTCCAGATGCCGGGCCCCCTCCCCTTCCCTCCCCTCCCTTGCATGACACCCCTCCCTCCCTCCCTCCCCTTCCCTTGCATGACACTCCTCACATCTCATAAGGAATACACAACCAAGTAAGCTATATCCCAAATCCAAGATTTTAGCTGCTGGATCTCACAGACTGCCTTTCTAGCACTAAGCATTCCAGCCTCCCAACTATATCTGTTTGAACTACAATGCAGCTTTCCTTCCCAACATTAACTGTGAAAATAATTCTTGGTTGGAAAGGAAATATACAATGGCAATTCATTTTATAATCCTTTCCTAGTGACATCATCATAATTTCCACGGCTATTAATTGTGTGTGTTCACAAAGGCTTAGGATTTCAAATGGAAAAAAGCAGGCAGTGACAAACATTGACTCTGTTTTTAATGGAAATTTCCCTTGGAGAAACAATGTGCGGTATGAAAATTGCTGAAAATGTAGTGCAGAATCTAATTAGCCATCGTTTTGTTATGAGACATTACAGGGTCATTAACTCCTTCAGTCCCCACAGCCTTCAGTCTGTAACCTTGTGCTTTGTTTCAAATAAAATCCCACACACCTGACCCAGAATTTAAATGAGATGATGACCAGACACCCCGAGACCCAGAAGAACAAAAGAACCATAACAGCTCGCAGAAGCAGACTTTTTATAGCTGTCTTTAGTACCTTCCCAAGGAACAAGTACCTTACCTGAAATTAACATCCCCTTTAGATCGAAAACACCGGCAATTAGTTTTTCCAGCTCAAATTGACTACAGCAACAATTGCTGCAATTAGAGTCGCTTAGACCTGAAAGTGTTGCATTGAGGAAAAGATTTCACCAGGTGGTGGGATGACACAGGAGATTCGATACCGGGTGAAATTTTCCTCTTGAGAGCCCGAGGCCTGGATCTGGCCACTGGTTTTACCAAATGCAGGACAGATGGTCTTAATAACAAATTACAGTCTCCCTCGAAAATGGAATTCATCTGAATCCACAGGCCAAAAGGTACTTTGTGCCACTGAGAGGTTTGTTTGTCCAGTGCATACTAAAGGTTCATGGGGATCCAACTGGTCTCACCAGCTTGATGAATTCAGCTGCCAGGAAGATCTGTTCCCTCAGACCCTGCATGTTCTCTTTTGCTGCTCCTTATATGCTGGAACCCCCTCTCTCTGATTAAAAGATCATAATCCTCTTCCGATGAGATCACATTCAACCCCACAATTAACTGTACAATCTCTTCCCCGTCCCGGCCTTCATCTTTCAAACTGTAGCTCAAAACACTCCTCTTCCACAAAGCTTTGGGCAGAAGACTTGCCACACAATCCAAAGGGGTGGGGGCTGAAAGGACTGTGGAGGCTCTCCTTGCGCTGGCATAATGGGCATTTATGATGGTACTGGGGCACCTATGCCAGGGGAGCAATGTGGAAGCACCATGTGGAGTGCTGGCACAGTCATTGAAGTGGGGTACCTCTGGGGCAGAGGCTTTCACCAGCACCAAAAGGTACATTCCGGGGGCGGGGCTGATGTTAGTTGGCTCCCTGAGCCCTTTCAGGCCAAGAATGTCTACTTTTTTAGGTGCAAAGTTATGCCAACAAAAAAGGCCTCCCATCAGTGCTGCCCCAACTCCTCAGCCATAGTCATCTCTGGATGCTAACCAAACATCTGGCCACTGGGGCAGCAACAGAGGTCAGCATCCCCCAGAGAAGTGGCCAATAGTGTCCCTCCTTCATAAACACCTTTCCAGACATATACATCTCCTGGCAGGTAGGGCATTCAGCCTAGGATGCTCGTCCCACAGCTACCAGACAAGCAGTCTTGGTAAGAACATAGGTCCACAAACTGGCTTTTTGCTCTGCCATCCCAGCACCGGCTGCAGCGCAGCAAACAACTTTAGAGGCTGCTTAGTTGTACCATTACTGTGCCATCCCCAGCCACAGCGCAGCTCCAGACACACCCACACCCACACACAGATTGCACTGCCCATTATCTATGTGAAATGAAGTCCAAGCATGTACAACTGCCTAATTTAGAATTTAATCTCCTTTCAGGTGGGGATAGTCATTTTTGCTTATGTTACTCTGTAAATCATCTTGTGCATTAATAGGAGGATAAATCTAGATCCAAAAATGGTCTTCCATTTATGAACAAATCTTCTGCTTATAGGATAGATTCTTTCCATGAGTTAAGGGGGAAAAACACCTTTCAATTCAGTATAATATCATCATGGCATCACTGTTGATGGTATTTTAAAATTTAAAATTGTGTTGGGTTTAATCTCATATAAAGGAAATAATATCTTACATTATTAAGCTGTTAAGAGGCTAAGTAAGTTGCTTTCTAGCAAAACAAAAAGAAAAAATATACTGCAATGATTGTTATTACCTCTATCAATGCACATATTGTCTTTATAGCCAACCTATTAATAATTGTCAAAAAAACCCAGTATATTGGTAAATATGTCTAATGCGTATTGATTCTCCATATGAATCTCTCTACTAGGCAATTTCTCCTTTGACCTCAACTGTTACCATTCATTACTCTTAACTTGACAGTAAAGAAGGCTATCCAATACAAGCATGAGAATCAATCTGATGTAATGACTGATTTGCTGGACTTAGCCTGTGAAGACCTGGATTCAGAGTGCTGTTCAAAGCTCAGTGGATGATCTGGGACCAGGTCTCCTCTACCTCAGCCTAACTTCTCTGGAAGGATGTTGTGAGGATTATCCACATAACTCACTGTGTCTTCCTTGGAAGGCATAATTTTGATACATAAAAATGGGATACAGGCCTTTGGTTGAGACAGTCATGAGTCTATTCCATCTTGCTGCACCCCCCTGACCTTTACCTTCACTTCCTTCCCCTACCAAACAGCAATTTGGTCTCTAATGGGACAGGGATGGATAACCTTTAGGTTGTGTTGGTTGGGCTCTATCGTGGATACCAGAATTGTCACCACTGGACAATTTATATTTGGATAATTTATATTCGTATTTTAACGTTTTAACTGTTTATTTATGTTATACAGTGAAATCGCAGGCAGATGAGCTGCGAGCAGAGGAAACCTCCATTGCAAACCTTTCGCAAATGGTGGATGGAGAATCACAAGCAGGAGAAAATGCAAGTGTGAGCTAGTGTGGAGAGGGAGAGGGGGGAAAGCCGCTTTATTTATTTTATTTATTTTTTGAGCTTATATACCGCCCCATCCCCAAAGGGCTCTGGGCGGTGCACAACATAAAAGGAGACAATATAAGCAGTTAAAACATTTAAAAGCAGCAAGCCATAAAAATATTTCTAATGATATAATAAATTACAGTAGGATAGATGGCGTTCAGCAATCTGCTATTATAATTCCATCCCCTCCCCTAAAGGGGGGAGAAACAGCATCCCATGTTCCGATCTAAAAATTCCCTCCCCCTTCCAAAAGGGAGGAGTGGCGAGTCTAGATGGCAGCTGACCCCGATATCAAGGCCGGGGAAAGGGGCACCATCAACGGCTGGTTCCTCCAAAGGCCCGGCGGAACAGCTCCGTCTTACAGGCCCTGCAGAACTCACCAAGGTCCCTCAGGGCCCGGACAGCTTTCCCTCGCAACAATTTTTTTTGTCTGTGCAGTGTGGACAAAAAAAAAGCCAAAATAGTTTTTAAACATCTACAAGATGTTTTATTTGTGCTGTGCAGAAAAAGCCAATTTTATGATGAATTGTTGTATTTAAATTATATACGTAAGCTGCCCTGAACTCGGCTTTGTCTGGGAAAGGGGTGGTGGCGGTAATATAATGAAAAATAAAAATAAACTGTGAGGATGTTGGCTCTAAGGACGGGCATTGTATACAAGGGCATTCTATAACTGCACACATTTTGTATGAGGAATTCAGTTTGACTTTCATGCCTCAGAATGACTTGTTAGAGGAGACAGAGAGTTTCTGTCCTTCCTTTCTCCATCTTGCCATGGCCAAAGATAATTAATGTCCAAGAATGTAATTACTACTAATCACCACATTTGGAGGTAGGGAGGAGTTCTCACCCGAATCCAGGGTGACTGATACTTTGGAGTGGTGACAATCAAGTGTGTGGTTTTCTGATTGTTCTGGTAATATGGTCCATTCTCAATAGTTTACAAGGACCTGATTTGCTGGATTTAATTTTTAACTTAAGAGACCCTGAGACATGGTGTTTTCTCCTCACTCCTCTACGTATGGCTTATTACTGGAAGAATCATTTGGGAAGATTAGATACCGTTCTGCACAAGCCCCTGAAAATATTTTGCAAATGTATGCACTCACACCCTCAAAAACACTTTCTGGCCACCATTTTGTGGTCATTACAATTTTTTAAAACTTCCTAGATTTGTAGCTATGAAGGTTCAAAGACTTGTGCTGTGATTCTCTAGGGGTCATGTCTACATAACTACATAGGCACCACCCCACCCCCACCACCCCAAAAAATTGAAAAACTTGATGAGGAGGCAGCAGGAGACAGTCAGCACAAGGTCAGAAAATGGCACTGATGAGGAAATCCAGGGACTGCAGAGAGGTGTGGGAAACAGCAAGTGAAAACATTTTCGAGACATTTTCACACAAAGAATTACTAGGGAACAGCATGCAAATAAACTGTTTCCAGGCTAGATATAAAACATTTTGGGTTAAAAACCATGCGGAACTCAATGGGGGAAATGTTTTATTTTCTGCCTGAAAGCATTTTATTTATGTTGTGTGGAAGGGGCCATTGTGAACTATGGTACCGTGGAAAGGAATGGATTCATTTGATGCCTATGACAGTATGGCTACTTTGCACCTCCTAAATGTAAGCAGTAACTAGTATCTCTATCATCTGGGACATTTCTTGGTGAATTCATGTCTGATTTGCTTTCCACTGTGTCTCAAATCACAGGTTTTTTTCCTTTGCTCTCAATGAAGTCCTGAAATCTTCATTACCCCCCTGAACTTATATTTTCATATCTTTTTTACTCTGTTCACTGCCTGTGCCTCAGCCATTTTCCTTCTTAAATATTCTTCATGTTGGCCATGTAATCCAAGCCAATCAAGAATCACACAAAATAATATCACTGAGACATGTAGCAAAAAGGTTTGGCTGTGTGACAATAACACTGAAGGCAAATGAAGCTATCAGGGTGCCCTCACTTTTATCTGGAAAGAAGATAGGAAATGTGGTGGTCTACTGCAGAGCCAACTGGACAGATGCTCCCTGATTCTCCATACTACACTGAGGTAGTCCCGTACTGTCTTTCTTTACCTTCTAGTGAAGCCAAGACAGATTCACTGCCCAACAGGAGACAACAGGACAGGGAGACAGAGAGTGACAATATGAGTGCCTCAGCAGTACGAGTGCCTCCCGGTCTCCCAGTCCTGATGAATACTTTTGCACCCCTTTGTATATCGCCTCCCACAAACTACTCTTGGGGCATCAACGTTTTGTTTTTTACCTCAGCATGACTGACAACTTGTCTTTAACTCTCCATAGCCCTGCTCTCTGTCCTGTTTTGTTCTTTTTGCCATGCTAAAAATATTATTTGATTGATACCTATGCCATTTTCAAACTGGTTTAGACATCATTCCTATTACAAGAGAATCCTGGGAGTTGTGGTTCTATGATAAGGGCTAGGAACTTCTGACAGACAATTCCCAACACTCACCAGTCTATAAATCTCAAGATTTTGAGAGGGAATCAAAGGTGGGATCCAACCAGTTCTCACCACTTCTCTAGAAGTGGTTACTAATTTTTTCTGAGTGCCGAGAAGGGGTTACTAAAGCAACCTCTCTGCCCGATAGGGACTAGAGGTTCGTGTGTGCGGTGGCGCCACTGTTTGAATCCCACCACCATTGGAACCTGTTATTAAATTTTTTGGATCCCACCACTGGAGGGAATCCATAGTATTTGATTTGATATGACATTGATATATTGATAATATTCTCAAAGAGAAGCCAACGACATTGTTCCAAATAGATATGTATTGCTTTGCACAAGATAAGTATCCAGTTCCTATTTCACCAGACAAGAACAGAAGAGGGTTGTGGTAGTTTTTTATTTTTGATGTTTTTGCTTATTCCCAGTATGACTGTGTACACAACTCTGTCTGCGCTAGGAATCATTCCAGCACAATTTTTAAGTCAGCCATGGCCATGCCTCTAGCTACTGCTGAAAAAAGCACCAGGTAGGAACCAAATAGCACCCCCTTTTTAAGAGTTTGGCCTCAATCTTCAGTTAATGCTTCCCCATTAATAGAACCAGCCCAAGGGCAGGGTGATGAGAAGGAGAGGGTATGAATATTTATGAAGCAAGTTTGGCAGAGCTATCCCCTGTTTAACCACCTTCATTATCTCCTTTCCCCATCCTCCTGATGAAGCAATTGTATTGGAAAGTAGGCATCTTGTTAGTGTCCTCAGCTGCCACTCACACACAATCAAGCTCACAAGCATAATTTAAGCACACATCCACAAATGGAAGCAGGAAGGAAAACACACACACACATGGTTTTCTTTTGAAAATGATTTGGCAAGGCAGCAAATGGAGAGAATTCGCAGCTCTGACCCTAATACAGGACATCTAAACTCCTTGGCAGTTTTGTACTCCACAACTTGTGGGCAAAAGTTTCTAGTTCGTCTGGTGGATCAATGTCATTAATATAAATATAAATGTGAACTTCAACAATTTTTGCGGTAGAGCCAGGTATCAGAGCTGGAGTTATAACCCCCCCATTTCTCTCCTGTAAGGAGACTCAAATGGGTTTGCAATCTCCTTTCCCTTCCCCCGCCCCAACAAACACCCTGTGAGGTAGGTGGGGCTGAGAGACTCACCCAAGGGAACCCAGCTGGCATGTGTCAGAGTGCTCAGGCTAATCTAGTTCCCCAGATAAGCCTCAAGTGGTACAGCAGGGAATCAAACCTGGTTCTCCAGATTAGAGTGCACCTGCTCTTAACCACTATGCTACTGCTGCTCCTGGTAAGGCACTGTTTTCATTGTCTTGATTTTTTGGGAAGTGTTGATACCGGTTTGTGATATTTTTCTGGGTATTTTTGGGGAGTCACAAAAGCTTGGGACCATTATTTTTTTACATTCTCCACCTCACTTTGCCCCATCCCACTGCAACAGGAACAGGGAAGGAAGGAGGGAGGGAAAAGAGGGAATCCGCCCTTGACTTGTCTCAGCATTGGCACTGCTGGAGACTCTCCCTGTCACCACCCTCTGTAGCAGAAGACCTCGCCCCTCAGCCAGAAAAGGGCAGGCCAGCAAGCAGACCCCTGGACTCCTGTGAGGCCTGGCTGTTGCACCTACCATTTCCTCCCCAGCCATGGGGGCTTTTATAAAATTAGCAATTGAACAGCATTACCTCGATATACGGCTGTAGCAATATGTGCACCAGGTTCTCTGAATTCCCAGCGTTCATTTTTTTTTAAAAGAAGAAGATAAATCTATAGCTCTTTCCATTTTGGAGATAAAAGAAAAAAGTTGGATCAAGGTGCTGTAGCAGCACCTTGAAGACCAACAAGATTTTCAGATTATAAATTTTTAACAATCAAAGCTCCCTTTTCTAGACACCTGCAAAGGTATGTCTCTCTGCAATGGAGGGAACTAAAGACTTACTTAAACTGCTCTTTCCTGGGCCAGCTGCCTCTGTTTCACTCCCCACTTGTGTTCCTCCCCAAACCCCTGAACACTCCTGAAGTTCTGGGTTACAAATTTTTTGATTAATTCCAGAATTTCAAAAGTGCTTGGCATTATTTCCCTGAGCCAACCCCAAACTGCTAATTTTGGGTACTGCGAATTTTGGGTACATCAGATCTATCTGAAAGCATACCCTGAATGGACTAGAATTGTGGCACATTTTCTGTCAAGCCCTATTGCCATCAGACCCAGTCAACCTGAACCTATGAAGTTACCTGATCCCTTGGGCCCCTTCCACACATCCAGAATAATGCACTTTCAGTCCACTTTCAATGCACTTTGCGGCTGGATTTTACTGTGCAGAATAGCAAAATCCACTTTCAAACAATTGTGACAGTGGATTGAAAGTGGATCATTCTGCATGTGTGGAAGGGGCCTTAGTCTGACTATTGGTCAATCCATTTTGGTATTTTCTATCAAGAGCTCTGTGTCTGAGGACATGCACAAATATAAGCATTTTCACTCCCATCAAATGCATGCACATTAATACTACATGAGAACTGAACATGCATCTCAGCAGATCCAGATCCTTGCTGCAACCATTATATATGTAATTCTGAACTCCCCCCCCCCAATCGTACAGATTAAAACATCCACCCAACCTAAAATGGTCAGAAGATCTTACAGTATAATCTTGTGTGGTCTCAGCAACCAACCTAGCATGCATAGAGCACAATGGGGAAGAGGAAACTATGGACTGCAAAAAGCCAAGAAAGGAAAATGGGGGTCACTGGGAAGACCAAGAAGAAAGTGGATGCTCAAGAGACAGGAAGGAAGAAGACCCAGAGGGGAAAGGTGAGACCAGCAAGAAGGAGGGGAGCCGGAGCAAATGGAGGAAAACAGGAACAAAGGAAGAACATAGGGTAAGGTACAAAAGGCAGATTTCCCCTTTCCCACAAGACCTCATGGTCCCTGGCTTTTATTAAGGTGGCCCTAGGCATGCCCTCACATCTCCAACTGTGCCCACCCCCACCGTAACATTGAAGAAGGCTTTCTTCACCCAAATGTCAAAATGATGGACGTATGGCTTATAAGACATGGTGCTTGGTGTGAAAGCACTAGGTAAGTGATGAATGGAAGGTATCATTTTTACTCTTCGGTGATTGTCAAAAGAAAGAGCTTTCGGTCCCACTGGGCATTCTTCCGCTGCTCTGCACTTCAGCCGTATCTGTGCCGAAACTGTGGTGGGAATTGGATGGTACTGCTGGCTCATTTATATTCATCTCCCCAGCAATTTCCATCTAGGAGTCACTGTTAGTGTTGCAGATGGGTTTTAAGAAGAATTGCTATAGGGAAGCAGCCCGATTTGCAATGGTTTAGCTGCACAGAGCGTCCAGCTAGAATTTGCACAGCTGGAGACGGTGATGGGGATCTGGTTCCCTTGTGCTCGTCTTCGTTTGCAACCACTTGGGTGATTAAATGCCACACTGAATTTTAAGAGAAAAATGCCAGAGCTGAATCTTGCTTCTTCGCCCAGCCCCGTTTAGCCAAATGTGGCCTTAATGTGGTGAGTCACCGCTGTCAGGGAAGAATGTTCTCTCAGTATATCAGAGGTTGGGGGGGGGGGGAGAGGAGACAATCTAGGAAGTCCATCGTTCAGCTCTTACTTCAAGCTGAGCTGCAAATTTTGTGTATAGTTTTTAGCAAGCCACAGTCAGCCTGACAAGACTAAATAGGGGGGTTAATAACATTAATAATCCTTACAGGACGGTTGTAAGGATTATTGAGGTAAGTATGAAAATTATATCATTTTTGATTGTAACATGAATTTGTTTGCTCCAGACTAAATGCATTTCATACGACGGGGGCATTGCAGGATTTTGCCAAAGCGGAAGTGGGCATGATTGGCACATTGCTCTTTAAAATTGGTACCCAGGTCTTTTACACAAAGTCATGTCCTCTTAAAGAGGACTTTGTGTAAAAGACCTGGGTACCAATTTTAAACAATTCTGTAACAGTCTCAGTCATAAAAATGTTACAATTGTGCTTTGTACTAAACAGTGATTATTGTACTATTTTTGACCACTGAGGAAGGCCAGTTGGCCAAAATGCATGTTTTTCAGGCTCAAAAAAATGCAGCTTAGGACCCTTCTGTGTACTGTAATTGTGATATTATGTGCATAAGGCTATTATAGGCCTTTAATAAATGTAAATGATTTTAATTTGTAATAAATACATGTGTGCTTCTGATACATAGCAGTTTTAAATTTAACGGCTCCTTTAGCCATTTCTTCTCCAGATTACAGTCCACCTGCTCTTCACCACACTGGCTCTCAGGATTAGGAAGAATTTAATCTTGTGGAGCTGCTGCATCATTCCTTCTCATTTGGGAAACCTTCCAATTCCAGTGATGGAATTCATCATCAGAGTAAAGTCGCTGTTTCAGCCAGCTGTTGTCATTTAATGCAAACCATAAGTTATCTCCTAATGTTTTCTTTGCCTTCTCTCAGTGCTACTTCTAGTCTCTGCCTTGTGCACACACAGAGCAGTTCAGCAGTGCAATTGGCTGCCCAGGGTGGTGGTGAGCTCCCCCCACCCACTGGCAGTCTTCAAGCAGCAGTAGGACAAACACTTGTCAGGGATGCTCTAGGATGATCCAGCATTGAACAGGGGGTTGATGGCATGTGTGGTTTCTTTCAATTCTATACTTCTACCTGTCATTTATTGGTGGTTTCATTGGAACCAGAACAAAGTCTGGTATGATGACGAAGAAGAAGAGGAGGAGGAGGAGGAAGAGTTTAGATTTATACCCACCTTTCTCTCCTGTAAGGAGAATCAAGGTGGTTTACAAATTCCTTTCCCTGCCTCTCCCCACAACAGACCCCTTGTGAGGTAGGTGGGGCTGAGAGAGTTCCAAAGAACTGTGACTAGCCCAAGGTCACCCAGCAGGAATGTAGTAGAAACACATCTGGTTCACCAGATAAGCATCTACCACTCAGGTGAATGAGGGGGAATCTCCAGATTAGAATCCACCTGCTCCTAAATACAGCACCATACTGGTGGTCCCACTAGCACATTCTAGATTATTCCCACAACAAGGCAAAATTGTGGGTGTCTGCAGTAGACCACAGTGGGGAAATTGCTTAATTTTGACCTTGTATTTTCCGTGGGAGTAGCAAGAAGCAAAAAGTTGTGCCACATGGGGACTGAAAATTACATAGCGACTTGAACTAACCAGCAAGTGATTTGTCTGCAAACTTCTAATCCTTAAATTCAGCAAGCAGGCATTGGGTTTCCGACAAGGGTTGTTAGAAAGCTATGAACTATTATTGTGTCATGATCTAATTACATCATTTCTTATTTTAAAAAAAATCATGACTCATGAAGTTGCATATAGGGGACATGTCCCTCTGGCGTGTGTTATAAGTCCATATTGGGCCCAGGAAATACTGCGTAAGTCTGCCTAGGTTGAATGAATCGTCGCCTTATCCCATTGAACACAAAGTTAGATATTTAAACAAAACTTTCAGTATGGGAAAACTTTCTGTAAACATAAGACCAATAGGGATGTTCCAAGGAAATTACAAAACCCCAAGGAAGCGACTGGAGAAAAATACAACACCAGAAACACTAAAAAAGCAAATTAGTAATCAGGCTGTAGTAACTGCGATGTCTGCATTAGGGAGGACTTGAAAGTGAAATTGACTGGAAAATGACTCTGGAAGTGACATGGTCTTTTCCCCCCTACCTTCCTGGGCTGAACCTGGAGACATACAAAGCAGTCAACTGCATAAACAGCCAAGAGTAAACTACAAGTAGATTGTTTAAAATATTCATTTACAAGCATCAGGGGCGTCCTTATTAGTAACAGTCATCTTGAAACCTTCTTGCACTATTTTAAGGATGATTTCCTTTCTGCCACCAATCTGGGAACACTGTGTTGTCAGGAAATATAAACGTCCGTGTCTCTCATGGAGGGATCCTTCCTGTCTGCATTCCTACATCCCCCAGCCTCTCCTTCAGATGAAATTGTCTGGACTCCTGCTCCTGCGGGCTCAGTAAGAGAAGCAGATCTCTCCCCCCTTATTCCTATTATCTCACAGGCACCACTTCCGATTGAGTTTTGAGAGTACTGGGGAATGTGGCCTGGTACTCCAGTACACGTTTTCTTCCACTTCTGCTTTTTGAAAGTGATGAAAAAGATGGTGATCTGTGGGTGCAGAGGGGGTGGGCTTAAAAGGACATCTGTGAGCCGTCATCAAGAAAACAATTGTCAAAAGCATTAATTCCACTGTTTCTTGGCCTTGTGACAGGATCAAGCACTTTCCAAAGAAACTCTGGAATGTGATAAAACACCAACGTATTGGGACATCTCATGGATCACATCTGGCATTAAACTGCTCTTTTGTCTCTATGATATTTTCTGGTTGATCTGTATTGTAACGTAGCAAAGCCTTTAGTGATGGGGGCCAGCTACAGTGGAGCTTCTGGCCTCAGGGCAGCAGAGACTGTGGATGCTTTTTGATGTGCTTGGCCCTGAGGAAGGGCCAGGGCCTAGACAGAGGAAGGGAAAATGTAGGAGTAGAAAAAGTTGGGTCAAGGGAAACTGAGGGTTCTGGGAGGTGGAGTGGTGCAAAGGGATGGAGGGAAAAGGGTAAAGAGAAGAGTACAAAAGATGAGGAAGAAGTGGGAGAATGGAAAAAGAGAAGAGCTTGCATGACCAAGTTCAAAAGGCTGAGAGTTGCCTGGCAACCTTGCAACCAGCACGAGGGTTGGGAACAGAGATGGGGGGCGGGGGTTGTGGTATCACTGACATCACTGATGCTGCTATGTCACTTCTGAGTGAAGCCCAGAAATAGAAAAGGGTAGGTCTAGGAGTCACCAGAAACTCTTTGGTCAAATGATAGAGTTGCTGACAATTCCCAAAACTATGACATGTCACTCCCAAGTTTTACCCACAAGGGGCATACTCAGAGGTGGGATCCAACCAGTTCTCACCACTTCTCTAGAAGTGGTTACTAATTTTTTCTGAGTGCCGAGAAGGGGTTACTAAAGCAACCTCCCTGCCCAATAGGGACTGGAGGTGCATATGTGCAGCTGTGCCACTGTTTGAATCCCACCACCATTGGAACCTGTTATTAAAATTTTTGGATCCCACCACTGTGCATTCTGATGTCTGTGACAAGGTTATAAAAAAAATTGTGTCCCCCTCCCCACTGCCACTTGGAACAGAAGTGGGCAATGGAGTTTGGCACTTGGAGCAAGCCCCACATATTCACTAGAAATGGTCATACATCTAGCATAGTATGATGTGGAACACACAAACATTTTTAACAGAAATGTATGTGGATCAGTGTTGTTATGCTCATGCCCAGAAATGTTCCCTTAGGTCACAACTACATATTCTGCATCAACCTCAGGTCTGCTAGTGGTTTTCCTATCCAGATCAGGACCAGAAAGAAGGGTGTCTAACTTCCTCTACTCACTGTTTCTCCTGACAATTATCCCACACTGAGTGCTTGGTCATTGTCCCCTTCAAATGTGGATCTTCTGAAACCTCAATTTTACATAGCAGCTGTTAGGGAGAAATTATGAGAGAAAACTGGCAAGCAGAGGAAGACCTGTGCCCTCTTCCTGTTTCAGATTTCTGTGAACTTTACTCTGTCCCAATTTTGCTAACAAGAAGCATTGAGTAGCAAGTGACAGAACCATTTATTTCTTTACTTCATTTATACCCCACCTTTCTGTCCAGTGGGGATCCAAAGTAGTTTGCATTGTTCTCCTCCCATCTCTGAAGCAGCTCAAACCAGGCTGAGAGGCAGCACGGTAGAGTTGTTAAACTGTTGATCTAAGGTTGGGAAAAGTCAGGTCCAAATCTCCACGTGGAGGCTCACTGGGTGTTCTTGTCTGAGTACCCCTCTCTCAGCCTAGCGTACTTACATGGAGTTGTTGCAATGCCAATGAGCACTACCCTGATTGGCTTTCAGTAAGAGTGGGTTAACAGTGTCCTATATAAATAAATAGAGCATGCAGTCCTACCCTTAAAGTGTGATATGATCAGTTGTCATTTTTGGCACAAAATGCTCTACAAAATTGTGGGTGTCGTGTTTCTAATAAAATGAATGTATTCACATATGACGCACGAAATACAAAAGACAGTTGCAAATGTGACCTGTTATGAAAGCAGCCAATGCCTGTCATAATGAGGCTCAGCTCTGGTGAATGAGACAGAAAGTTGAACTAGTGGGTGTTTATCCCCAGGCCCGATAGTTACTGCAGCTGTACAGAATAAGCCTTCTTGTGGCCATTTGGGCCTTGGGAGACGCCCAATATGGTCAATGATTGACCTTGCAAATTTTCTTCCCTTACACCATCGAAGCAATGAAGTAAGTGATTCACTACCTCACTTCTCTCATTGTTGGTGACACAGGCAAACAAGTAAAACAGGGGATCTATCAAACACTTGGTGAGTTGCCAGTGGGGTTGCCAGGTCGCCCTTGGACACTAGTGGTGGATGGGATAAGGTGGTCAGATCCAGGTTAAGAAACTCCTGGAGATATGGGGATGGAGCCTGGAGAAGACAGGGACCCAGTGGGCTACAATGCCACAGAGTCCACCCTCTTAAAGCATCAATTTTCTCCAGGGGAACTGATCTCTGCAGTCTGGAAATGAGCTGTAATTCCATGGGATTCCCTTGTCACACCTTGAGGCTGGCCTCCCTAGCTGCCTCACATTTTTGGTAGCATCTATTCTGCTTGGTTGTTGACAGGTTGTATGGGTATGCCTCGCCTCTAGGCTGTACTACTAGAAATTGCTGCAACACAAGGACACACCTGATGGGCAGGTTCCAGTCTGTACCTCATATCTGCTACTAGGCATGCACAATTTCTAGCACAATAAGAGAAGCTGACAGAAGAAATTCCATAAGTGGGGCCACGTTCATGGGGCAGGAGGACTCAATGAAACACTGAACGGTGCGGTGTGTGTGATCTTTTTGCATCAATTATGATTTGGAAATGTGATAAAATAATATACCCCAGGCTCTGGAACAATGGCAGAACTGTTTAAAGAATATAAGGAAAATGTATGTGGGAAATCTAGTAATGCCTCTTCTGAAATTTATTACAGATTTTCCATTTTATTCATTCATTTTAATGAATTTTATAATGACTTAGGTATGATTCTGTTTTATGCTTTTTAGGCCAATTGTCACTATTATTTGTTATTATTGGTCATTGACTGTAAATAAAGTACCATTATCTATCTATCAGACATGCATGATTTCCAGCCCATGAGAAGAGACTGGCAGAAGAAATTCTATAATTGGTGCCACGTTCACTAGGTGGGAGGACTCAGTGATACGCTGAACGCTGTGGTACGTGTGGTCTTTTTGCATCAGTTATTTCTTGGCCCACTCTGTCAAGCACAACTCCGCTCTAATAAAAGAGAGAAAATCCTGCTTACTACCAAAATTGTATTCATTCACAGAAAGTGAAAGTATGATTTCTTGCGTGTGTGATTATTACTGAAAACCCCAACAGGAGTCAAATTTCTTATCCTGTATAGAAAAGGCAGCTGGCAACCGTGTTCAGCAGGCTGTCTCAGGCTGTTGTTTAAAGCTTAATGCACTTGGGAATGTTCTTGTAAATTGCCACCTGAGGGTACCAACATGGCCCCATGATTGTCATAAGCAGCATATTGATTTTGGCATAAAATGGGCTAATTAACTACTCGTCTTCTGTAAATTCATCATCAGATCTATCCACAGGCTCAGTGCTTTTGAATGCTGAATATATATACACAAGCAAGTCTCCTTGTTCTATTGACTGAATCTTCTCTCAAAAACAAAGACAACGGCTACAGGATTATAGGCAGAAGGGAATGGACGGGGAACAGAAATATGGAAATGAAAAGACAGACGGTTCTAAGCACATCCCTCTACTTCATACAAGATGCAACGTTTCTGCGGAATCAGAGTTTAGCTTATTACGGTTTGCTTCCTGAGTACAAAGAGCTGTTCAAATGTTTGAGTCCCTGGCGGCATGTTTATGGCTGATAAGAATAACTGCATGCAGAGGATTTGGGTTTTCTCCTTTTTTTTTCTTTTTTCTATCGCATCAAGCAAGAGAGAATACTTTTGCCAAAAAGTCATAAAACACTCAAACAGGATTTGAACTCGCACCATCTAAAAACAGATGAAAGCAGATACTTGAGCCTTATGAGCCACCCAATCTGGCTAGGAGAGAATCTACTACTTGAAAGAATTAAGATTATGAACCGGTGTGACTCTCTTTGCCCTTCCCGATACTTCTAGAGATGTCAAAATATACCAAATGGCAGGCTTTGACTATTCTACAGTAATGATTGTGTTCTGATTGCTATTATTGTAATGCAGTTGCTTAGCGTGAAATGTTGATCAAGGGGCTATATTTGAAGAGAGTTTTAGAGCAAATGAACTGAATCACGGTAGCAAATAACTCAATCTACTTTGTTAGTGTTGGTATGGCTTAGCCTTGATGTCACCAGCTTTTGGAAAAATTTATTCTCACTCTAGCTCTCTAGGCTATAAAGTGCTAGCACCCTTTCCTTAAAATTATATTATATGAACACATGTTTTGTCTGACCAAGACTAGTCGAGGCTCAGATGTAATTTCACTATAAGATTACCAGCATGTTTATAACAAAAGATAATTTCTGAGTGTTTCTTGGTATATTTGTATTAATTCTCTTGTGCTATTTGCAGGTTCCTGCATTTCCCTGGGTCTCTCTCTCTCTTTCTCTCTCTTGCTCGCTCACTCGCCCTCATCCTGGTTTTCTAACAGTATAATCCTATGCGGCATTATTCTACTTTGCCCACTGATTTTAAAAGATCTAGACTGGAGTGACTGCATAAGATTACACTTCAAATCTATTTATTGTGGCCAACAATACGTGTAAGTTAAAAAGCCGACAAACATATTATAAACTAACCAGCAATACACCCTAAACCAACATGAAACTCCCCACAGAGATAGCCACAATTAATAAGTGTATCTCAGTACAAACATACCAGATTTTTAAAAGTCAAAAGGCCTCTCGGAAGGGCACAGTTTGTGACAGGTTCATTGAAATGATAAAAGGGAGGTGGCATGCGTACCTTTTTCCTGGAAGCCGTTTCATAGTTTAAGGGCCACCCCAGTGAAGGAACAAGTCCTCATGGAAGCTACTGATATTTGGTGGGTAATATTTGTCTACTGGATAGGTGTCAAACTCGTGGCCCTCCAGATGTTTTGCTGGCAGGGGATGATGGGAACTGTAGTCCATAACATCTGGAGGGCCTCGAGTTTGACACCTGTGGTCTACTGGGTAGACTTGTTTTCTGAGCTAACTGCAGTCCTAAGCAGATTGCCGTCTTCTACATCCTTCTGAGCAAATACTTGTCTACTGAACTAATAGTGCAATCCTAAGCAGAGTTATACCCTTCTAAACTCAATGATTTCAGTAGGCTTAGAAGGGTGTAGCTCTGCTTAGAATGGCACTCTAAGTTGTTAAATGGGAGTCTGGTTGACAGATCGCTTAATTTTTCTGCTCTTGATGAGTATGAAAAAGGGTGTATGAAATAGCTCCACTGGTAAACTTTGTGCTCAGAAAACTCTAACTGTAGGGTCAAAGCTATGATCTCTTGGTCACACATGTAGCCATCAAGTGATAAGCCCACAAGAACCATCCCTGAGTAGATCAGTTACACTCAAAGAGTCCAACAGCTCTGTTTTAGTCCACGATTACTGTAAATGTGAAGCGAAGCCAAGGTGTCTTTCAATGTCATGGGTGAATAATTCTTTCAACCTTTGTTCACATTTCCCCCTGAAAATGATGGAACTATGATAGGTGTTGCTCTTCAAGGTAGCTAATCACAATTTGCAACTGTTGATTGTGTACAATTTGTTTTTTAAAAAGCTTCTCACATTCTACTCATCCAGTTGTAAAACATTCTGAGAAAGCCACTGAGTCTGTTGGGGTAACCCAATGGATTTATTCCCCCACTCCACACCAGACTGAGCAAAACCATTGGCCTTTCAATAAAACATAAACATGCATCCAATCTAAACTTCATTATATTCTGAGTCTCCCTCATCACCAGCAGCCAACCACCTGGAGCAAAGGACTGCTCAATATCATAATGTCTCAGAATACCAAGGATGTTCTAATGGGCATTAGAATGGGGAGAAAGGAGCTGAACTCAATGGCTACAGTTTTAAGTAGTATCTCTGTATTTTGTTGGCCCATTGGTGCTTGTAATGCTGATATGCTGCCCTCTTCTACACAGCTGAGAGCACTCTGCATTTGGTTTCCAGTCCAACTCCAGTCCAGACAGTACTCAGGACCATTTAGAGCCAGAGCTGCCTCCTGAGGGAAAGAGAAAGGCCAAAGAGAATACCAGTGATAAGCATGCCCTTTGGAGCACCAAGGACAGTTCAGATGGGAGCCATTTTCCCCTGTGGGTGCTGTCCAGGAAAGGCTATGCAGAGATATTCATATTTCATTTCCTTGGTCTTTAAAATAGAGCTCAACAGAAAGACACAGGCTATGTCAATGGCAAACTTCAAATGTGATAAGGATTAAGGGAAATGCTTGCTAGGAGAAGGGAAGGTTAAGAGCCACATTTCATCTGTCAGGAGAACTAATTCTGGCTGCTGGGGAAAAATGTAGGTTAGCTGTTTGACTAACCTTCCACAGTTAATTTTTTCCCCCTCTATTCTTTCCTTCTGTCCTGCAGAAAGCCTTGAGGGAAAATTATTGCCACTCCTGTCACAGCTTCCTGTGATGGGTTCTCAGTGCTAACCTTCATTTGTAGTGTACAAAAACAGCTCATGACTTCCTATTAACTCTTCCCCTTTAAAAAAGGTTCTCAACTCTGCTTCGAGCAATCCAGTATCCACCAGCTCCCTACTAAAATGGAATCCTGTCATCTTGGCCACTATCCAGCTCTTGGTAATGGACGCTGCACCATTTTCCATCTGAGGTCAGCTGATTTATAAAAGGTGGCCAGAATTTCAGCTATACTCAATCATCCCTTAAAAAATCAGAGCAGGGTAGAAGAAGCTGAGGAGAGCCATTGTCAATCTTTTCATTCCCACCAAGCCTACAGACAGAGATAGAAATATAGCCGTTTTGCACTTACTGCAGTTCAAAGGTATTTTCCATCCCATCATTTACCATGAAGTTTGTCTGCACTCCCCTCCTCCAAACATTGTTTCCCCAGCTGTTTTTAAAAAAACTTTTTCATGCATGCACTGCAGCGATGATTCACAGCATCGCTAATTTGTTGATCAACAGAACAGAGAAAGAAAATGCCACTTGTCTTAAAATTTAAGAGGAGAGGGGTGAAGTGCCAAGGTGAAGGATTAAAAAAACGGTGATGCAGGCGCAAAAGAGGTTTGGCAACTGCACGGGCAGCTCGGGAAGCAGCACACTGCCTTAGCAGGAAAGAACAATAGTTTGAAGTATGACCAGACTGTGAGGGAAGTCGACTCAAAAAGGTTTCAGTGAAAAAAATGCTGTAAAAGTGTTTTCAGAACCAACTGAGAAAAATTTGCCAGGAATCATTTTCAGACCCAAGCTGAGGGGGAAAGGTGTGGATCTCCACAGAGGAAATGTTTCGTTAGTGAGCTAGAAATGATATAAACAGCGGGTGCGAAAAAGGCTGTATTTTTATGTTCTGGACTACAGGCATCAGTAAACAGGTAGACTGTGGTTTTTTAGAACCCTTCCCTTCCAATGATTCTAGGTCATGCAGCTAAGAGCTCGCAAATGTCCTCCATTTTGTAGTCTTGGAGAGCTCTCTGGCAAGGCCAACTCATTCAGTAAGAAAAAGGGACAGTTGTCAGAGCTTCGCTGCAGCCCTGCACTTTGTGCCTATATATCAATATTATTTGGGCTTTTGACCATTATGCCCACCCGCCTCACCCCTCCGCAAGAATCCTAGGATTGATAGTTCATTATGGGTGCTAAGCATTTTCTCAGAACCAAAGTTCCTAGTGAACGAGCCTTGGTCCTTGGCGTGATTGGGCTCTCTGATTAGCGTTTCCTCTCCCTTCATATCAAATCAGTTATCAACTCCTGCTGCTTCTCCATCAAAAGAATCTGGTCCTCAATCCATCTGTCTTCTGCCTGTTTCTCCTACAGGCTAGCAACTGTGTTTGTACAGCTCTTGTCATGAGAAATAACACAAATGAAATAAAAAGCATTTCCTGCCCCTCACTGTTCGGGCTTCTTCCCATGGTTCTAGTTTAGCTTTGAAGTGCTTGCACAAGTACATAGGAAACTCCTATGAAAACACACCTTGAGCCTTGCGGACTTAATTTTTCAAATCCACTTCAAAGTTCCACCTTCCCTTATCTCTTGCCTTCCTTGAGCTGTCAGCAAAGAACTGAGATGTCCTCTTTCAGTGATGGATGCTGAAAATGTGTGGGGGGAAAATACACAGGCTCAGCTGGAAAGCTCTTGCTTTTTTATCTTTAGTAAAGTTGTGGCTCTTTTGCTTGAGAGCCAAAGTTGGTTTCTACCTGTTGTTCTCACAAACAAAGCACAAGGAAAAGGAGACGGATCAAATCCAAATCTCTATTTTGATCATTTTATACCCTGCCTAAGGGTAGGTCAGAAATCCTTCTCCTTCCTCTGATCCTTCTTGTTTTACTGCATTTTTAAAATGTGCAAAAAATAGCTTTATACAACCCTATAGCCTAAAATCAACTTTACCAACAATAAAATGTATCAATAACTTTTCCACAGCACTATCAAATGAATACATGCAATACCAAAAATGTCTAGTGAAACCCAGGGTGTAGGTTTTTGCCAATATTTAAATAATATATAGCCCAGACTAGCCCGAGCTCATCAGGGCTTGGAAGTCAAGTAGGGTCAGCCATGGTTAGTACTTGGACAAGAGGCTACTATGGAAGACCAGGGAAAAGCAATGGCAAACCACCTCTGTCCATCTCTTGCCTTGAAAATTCCAGGGGGGGGTCAACATATGTATTTTGTGACATGATGACATACTTAATTAAAACCAGTAAAACTGTGTATTGTCAAGTTCCAGTACTGAGAGTTGAAACTTTCAATAACAATTGCAATTCTCTTGACGGAACTGAAGCACCAGCTAATAAAGTTTAATCACCTCCTGCAGCTCATTCTTATGAGATTTTCCCTGAAATGACAAAAATATTCTATATCGCACTAATGGGTTTACAGCCCACCCTGGGCCTACCTCACAACCCAGGGACTGGGTTAAATGTACTTATTTCCCCTTCGGTTATTGGACCCTGCAGGGAGGACGTATTTCTGGCTGAGGTTGCATTAGGTCATCTAGTATGAGAAGCAGGACAACTATGTTCTGCCATAGCCGAGTGTGTGTATTAGTGTGAGAGGGGAGCTTCATAAGCATTACCAGGTGCTGATAGGTCAGACACATGCACTCTCCCAACAGTTCCAGTACTCCCCATACTCTCGATTTGGTCCTGTTGTAGAATCAAAAGTACCACATTGCTGAGGCATGTAAAAACATTTTGTGTGCATAAGCAGGGAGAGAGAGAGACACTTAGAAACTTTCTGCATATGTATTAGATCAAAGAGAGTCAGCATGAGGTAAATTAAGAGCGGTAGACTCTAATCTGGAAAACTGGATTTGATTCCCCGCCTCCTCCATGTGAAGTCCTTTGGGTGACCTTGGGCTTGTCAGAGTTGTTTCAAAACTTTCTCAGCCCACACAAAAGGCAGCAATGGTAAACCACCTCCAGGGCGGTGTAGTGGTTAAGCGGTGTAGCGGACTCTAATCTGGAGAACTGGGTTTGATTCCCCACTCCTCTGCAGGGGTAGCAGAGTCTGATCTGGTGAACCAGGTTGGTTTCCCCATTCCTATATTCCTGCTGGGTGACCCTGGGCTAGTCACCATTCTTTGGAACTCTCTCAGCCACACCTACCTCAAAAGGTGCCTGCTGTGGGGAGAGGAAGAGAAAGAAGTTTGTAAGCCACCTTGAGAGAAAGGTGGAGTATAAACCCAAACTCCTCCCCTTCTTCAAACATCTCTTGACCTGAAAATCAGTACAGTCACCCTAAGTCAGCTGTGACTTGATGGAACTTTCCACCACCACCACCATTTGATCAAAAGTAGTGGCCTTTGGAATGTTCTCCTTCTTGAGGCTCACCTGGCACCTACCTTACTGTCTTTGAGGCACCTTGCAAAACATTTTTTTAGCCCATGCTTACAATTAGGGGTTATAATTTTCTGGGTAACTTAGGATCTGCTTCTGGTCTGTTTCATGGATAAGTTTTTTTTAATGCTCCTGGGTTTGTTTTAAGAGATTATTTTTATATTAATACTTTATTAATTTAATTGTAAGATTCCTCTATCAGGACTATGGAGATGTGCCATAAAAATACCCTGAATAAATAAATACAAACAATGTTGGCAAGAAACTTTCAGAAAATGGTAGGACCCACTTTCTAAGCCAAATGTGGTGCTTCCATAGTAATTTATTTATTTGAAACATTTAATAGCCATTTTTCTCCCATTTTTCTCCCATTTAATAGCCATTTTCTCCCATGAAGAATTCAAGGCCATTTTCTCCCATGAAGAATTCAAGGCAGCTTATCATACAAATAAAACTTTATGAAAAGACAAGAAAAATGACAGTTATACAACTCATAGAAGTCAAGCGTTTAAAAACTCCAAAGAGGACTGCCAGTAATAGAAGTTAAATCTGTCAAAATGCAGTTCTAAACCAAACTGTCTTTGACCTGCCTTCTAAAGAGTAACAGTGGCACATCTCCCTGGGGAGGTTGTTCCATAATTGTGGGGTGCCAGTGTGCTGTAAGTTGTGTTGTGGACTTGCTTGTCATTGCCCTCTTCCCTCAGCACAGTTGCTGCAGTGATACGGAAATTGAAGAAGACCAAGGCAAAAATGACAAGTTGTTTGAAAGCTCTAAATGTCAATTATATCTAACATGACTCACCTGCAGGAGAGAGAGAGAGAGAAGAGAAGCGAAATGGGAATGTTCTGTGTAATGTATATTAAGGTAAACATGAATATTTAATACACTAACCATTGCAAGCTCAGCAACAGAATCCTGCATGCGGGAAAGCTTATAAAGCTCTGGTTATTTGTCTGATTAAATCCAGGTCTAACAGGGAGAAAGGAATTGGATTTTATTGCATTTCTGCAGGTGAACATGCCTTGCTGAAACAGACCGAAGATCTGTCTAGTCTAAGACCCTATATTTGATAACAAAGGAGAGAAGCAACTTCTTCACTTTAGCAGGAGCAAAACTGGAGGGAGGGGGGTCAGAAATGCTACACAACATTGTGATGTCGCTTCCAGTTATACCCAGAAGTGACATCATGACATTCTGAAAATTCTCTATGGTAAGAACCATAGAGATTTGGGGGAATTCCTATAGCAACATGGTGTTACTTCTCCATTCAACTTCCACCTTACCAGTGTGAAGAGCAACTATAGAGGCCAGAGGCCAGGGCCAGAAGATTGCCCTCTATGGCAGGTATTCTGCTAAGCCAGGATGTGGCTCAAAATGTTCACAGCCACACCATGATGGGTCTGGGTGCCTTTGCCCAGAACCTCCCTGAATGCTCACAAGATTCTCTCTTGCAAGAATTCATTTACCAACCAGAAAGACCAAACTCTCACAACATTCAGGAATTGGCGTGTGTGGCTTGACACATCACTTTTTAAAAAGCATGGGGGATTCAAGGAATAATGGGAATGATCTCTTCCAGCTTTGGGCAAGGGTGGCAATCAGGCAGGTGACAGCTGAGACAGCTGGCTGACTGGCAGCAACACTTCCCCTAACACACCCAAATTGGCATGCAGAATGATACTGCCTCTGAACATGGCAGTTCTAATTAACCATCATGGCTAGTAGTTATTGATGGCTCTACCCTCTGAGAATTTATGTAACCTCCTTTTAAAACCCTCTGAGAATTTATGTAACCCCCTTTTAAAACTACCGGTAGCTTAGTTGTCATCAACATATCAGGTGGCAGTGACTTCCTCAAGTTAATTAGGGTTTCGATATATTACCCATCAATTTCATTGTGTACCCCTGAATTCTAGGATCTAAGGGGAAGGAGAAAAAAAATGTTCTATCTACTTGCCAACCTCTATCATAACCATCTGTAGCCATCTTTTTTTCTAAAGCCAAAAACCCAAATTTCTTTAGCTCTTCTTGTTAGGGAAGATAGTCTAACCCCTTGATCATTTGGGCTGCTCTTTTCTGTACCCTTCCATGGTCCATGGTGGTGAACAGCCTGTTCCAAGAGGGGTCTCTCTGCTTAATAAAGATACTACGGTGGCATAGTAGGGGATACTAGCAACATAAATGGAACCTGTCTCCAGAAAGATGCATATCATAGTCAAACAGAAACAGGGAAGAATTCTGACAGAAAATATAAATAACAGATCTGAGCGTGTGCGAAAAATTCCACTGAGAAGCCAAGGAGGACCCTGTCTCTGTCAGGTCAAGAAATGATGTCTGTGAGAGAACAAACTGTGAAAGAGCTGAAAACGACCATGTGAAAGATATGCTATCAACACTTTCAAACGCTGCCCAGCGGGAGCAGAGCCTAAATGTGCGAGGAGATTGAGGGGCTGGTACATCGGCTGGTTTTCCGTCAGTGTGTCCTTATAATGCCATTCCCACCAGAACATCTGGTTTGGCAGCAGAGTCTGGGGCGTAGGCTTAATTCTTGCCACTGAGCAAAAAAAAATGCTACATTTATCAGCCAGGTGACCACAGTTTGTGTCAATGGCTGACTTTTCTTTCACCGATGCCAAAAAATCTTCAGTGTGGGAACCATATAGACCCTCCCGCCCACACACTTTTTTCATTTGCATACCCCTTGGCAACCCATTTCCCTAAAATTGTACCCCCATTTTAGCAAACCCATTACGTAATTTTGGTACCCCCAAATGCTATGGAGTGTACCCTTGGGGTACGAGTACCCCAGATTGGGAACCACTGGTCCACATGACTGGTTCACACAAGACCTTCCAGCCCTGATTTCCTCAGCTCCCACAGCCTCTGCATTGCTAGTCGCAGTTATTTCTGTGGCACAATATATTCCCCAGAAGCATCCTGCAAAGTCTGCGGGTGGTAAGTGACCTTGCCTCATATATTTACCAAAGCACAGTATACAGTCGACAAGGCCTACATAAATGAATAAATTAAATAAGCCACTAATGCACCTTGATTATGTTTTCTTAAAACATGAAGGTCACCTTGGAAACTGCAGCAGTGGAAAGCAAGGAATGGCTCCCAGGGTTTCAGCTGTGCCTGCTGCAGAGCTCACGGTGGGAGGCACTGGTGTGTTTAGCTGAGGGAATGGGGTTTTCAAAAGGACTGGACAAAAGAAGAAGTACGGATGAGGATACCACTGGGAGTCCTGACTAATCATCCCCATGAGCTTTCTAGGGATGAATTCAAAAGCACAGTCATTAACACCATTTAAAAATGAAGAGGGACTGTGCAGCATATGCTAACCATGCAAGCCTCCCGCTTATATGGTCTCAAAAATTAGATTCATTCATAGCTATTAGCCAGGATCGCTAAACAGATTGTCCGTAGGAGATGCTGAAGATGCCCATCACCGTCTATATCCTGCTTGTGAAGCTTCCAATTGGCTGATGTTGACTGTGAAGTACTAGACTAGGTAGGCTTTGGTCTGATGAAGCTGCCGTGTGTGTGTCTCTGTGTGTGTCTCTGTGTGTGTGTGTGTGTGAGTGTGAGTGTGTGTGTGAAGTGCTGTTAAGTAGCAGCCATCTTTTAGTGACCCCTGGTATTGCCACACTAACCTATAGTGGACTAAGGAAGCCCTGTTGGGAAGACAGTGGTGTCTCTACTTGGGGCGCTCAGCAATGTAGGCCAAAATGGGGAACCCATTCTTTACATTGGCTCAGTGTACCCACATGGAGAAGGAACTATGTCTGTACTTGTCTCCCTCTAAATCAGCTCTGCATAATGTCTTTCTCATACTCTTCCTGACAGGATTACATGAACACAAAGATCATGCCCTGGTAAGTGTTCCTATCTCCAGCCCTGGACCATACATCCCTGTGAAGACAATAGGATGTCTTAATGTGCTTGCCTGCTCAGTGTTATACTAACCCAATGCTTCTTCCTCTAATCAATACCTTTAACAACTGCCTCATTTGCATTGTCATTCTTTTACGGCTGTAATTTCATCAGCTAACTTCCCCTTTGGAGGCACTCCTGAGTTTGGAGCATCAAGCTGATGCCTGAACAACTGAACCATTAAGGTTGATGTCTGTCTCTTGTTTTGGCCTGGAAAGGAAGGACTCTTCTTTCTCCAGGGAGATTAAAGATCACTCTGCATAACTCTGAGGGTCCATTTTTCCCTGCAAGAAGCCCCCTCGTTCAGTGGCCAGTGTTCAATATCTCTGGACACCTCTCTGTCTGTGATAGTGCTCCACAACGTATTCATTGTTCTTCCAGAGCTAAGCATGGGTCACTCAGTTCTGTTAATTCAACCATTCTGCTCCAGGATCAGGTGACTATAACCCTTACTCCCTGATTCCCTCATCTATGCCAAATCTATCCCCTCACAACTGCTTATACCTTAGGACTGTGTGTGTGTTCTGCTGCATTGATTTTATTGTGTACTTATGTACCCCCCCCCTTATTCCTCAATAGAAATAGTTAAACTTTATTCACTCTCCTGTGAGCTTCTTGCAAAAGCTGACTTCCATAAAAATAGGTCATCGAGATCTCAGACTTGCCCGACGTTTTGCTAAGCCAACAGCCTGCTCTCGCTAATTCCTCCTCTAAAAGGGAGAGACTTCCACAACTTCAGGTAACACTGGTGAGGGGCTTCAACAAGTGATTCAGCTGAAATGATTTGCCTTCCTCCGCAGGGTCTTTTTGGATGTCTCCCTTCCAAGTACTGACTCAGTTTAACTTTCAAGATCTGATGAGATCGGACTATTTTATACCATGCCACTACTATATCAGCAGAAGATGGAACATTTTTCAAGCCCATTGAAGACTATGATGTGAGTTCCTCGCCTTTCTCTGGATGGCTGGTAGTGACTTGTACCAACTTTTCTGGTTTTCTGCCCCAACTGAAGATTACTTACATGAGCACAGATTGCCTTAAAAGCACAATGTGTTTCGATCTCCTTCATGCATTGTGTCCTATGAATGTGTGTGTGCTCATTGCACATCTTTTACAAGGAAATACGTTCATTATCTTTATTTGAGAGCATTTTTATCTTGCCCTCCTACCAAAGAACTGTGAAGGGGTATCTTTCTCTCCTCCTCTGTATTATTCTTACCACAAAACTGTGGGGTAGATTGGACTGAGAGTAAATGAATGGCCCAATGAACTTTTGTGGCACTCCACAGTTTTAATCTGGGTCTCCCCCAATGCAGCACCCTGACCTGTATGGGCCAGGCTAGCCGGATGTCATCAGATCTCAGAAGCTAAGCAAGATCAGCCTATTTAGTACTTGGATGGGAAGCCACCAAGGAACTCTAGGATTGCTCCACAGAGGCGGGAAATGGCAAACCACCACTGAATATCTCTTGCCAGCATGGTGTAGTGCATAGGTGTCAAACTTGCAGCCCTCCAGATGTTATGGACTACAGTTCCCAGCATCCCCTGCCAGCATCATGCCCCTACCTGGTGGAACAGGCTTCCAAGGGAGATCAGGGCCCTGAGGACCTGTTCCACCAGGCATTTGGCCAGCCTGGTTAAATATATCGCTGCCATTTCATCTGGCCTCCCGTGGGCATAATGGTAGGGAGGGGGGGAGGGTGGAACGCTATCTGACGTTGTACAGTTGCAGGTTTTATTGCTGCTAATCAGTTTTACGTTACATTTTAAGCTGTTTTTATCATTGTTGTTCACCGTCCTGAGCCCCTAGGGGGAGGACGGTTTAGAAAGCAAATAAATAAATAAATAACATCTGGAGGGCCGCGAGTAGCGGATAATTTTTATTTTTTTATTGATTGTTAGATTTGTATCCCTCCCTTTCCTGACTACATTCCAGCTCAGGGAGTCTAACAACCATGAATATAGTAGAAGTAGAATAATATATTGTATATGAATTATACTTAAAAACCTTGTTCACTTTAGCATTCCAGTTTCAGGAATAATCGATTTGAATAGCCAGAAAAGGGTGGGGAAGGAAGGGAAGAGATAGGAACAGTAAACATACAAAGAGAAACAACTACAGGGATTGGGGCAGGAGTAGGGAGGCCAGCTAAGATGGAAACTGTTGCTGTTCTCTACAGCAGAGTCTAATCTGGAGAAGCAGCTTTGTTTTCCCACTTCTTTACATGGGCAACAGAGTCTAATCTGGTGAACTGGGGTTGTTTCCTTCTCCTCCGCATGAAGCCTGCTGGGTAACCTTGGGCTAGTCACAGTTCTCTCAGAACTCTCTCAGACCCACCTGCCTCAGAAGGTGTAGGGAGGGGAAGGAAAAGTGATCGTAAGCCACTTTAAGACTACTTATGGCAGAGAATAGGAGGTATAAAAGCCAACTCTTCTTACGACAGGGTTACGAATTGGTCTGCAGTTGGAGACAAGGAAGGGGATGTAGAAAGGACTCTTTGTTGGGGAGTGTCATTTGGTCTAGAACAGATGTAACAGCAAAAATGTATGTTTCTCAATTTTATAGCATTTTTTTCTTGGTCAGGGTATAAAATGAACTCTTCTTCTTCTTGCCCTGAAAAGCCTGCATGGTTCCCATAAGTCAGCTGTGACTTGACGATACTTTTCACAATCACCTTCCCAGTGCAAGTGATACTCTAGCTACTACACCACACTGGTCCTTTATACTGGTCCTACACCATACTGGCCCTCAAAGTGTTTGCCACTCGACCTGACATTGTCCTCAGTAGACATTTTTTGATCACAGCTACCTAATTTGTATTTCACTTTCAGGCTGGAGAGGCACAATTGTAACACATTAGTTTTCCATATTTTTTCCTGCTCAGAAAGGCACAATAAACAACCCATTCCCTTTGCTATTTAAATTGAGTTTGTATATATGTGCATTCACTAACTTTGTTAGGGTTGCTATCATGAATTTTGCTGCTGACATTTTGCTTGCAGGGCAGAAATTCCCTCCAAAAAAAAAAGGTCTATCATGAACAAGACAGCTTCCTACCAGCCTGAAATGAATCCTAACCTCGGTTTAAATATTGATGGTTATAATAATTAGTATTATGTTTCTGCTTCTTACACTGTGACTGCTGTTCTTTAGCTGCAAAACCTTCCTCTTTATTTTTTTTTCTCATTTGCATGGTGAGAAAATCTTGTATGTATTCTATTATTACTACAAAGGAAAATCTATTCACAAATAATTTAGGGGACAAGAACCAAAGTAACCATTGAAAGGGAATTCTCTAGTATAAACTAACTTCTTTTGTAGAGGTAGTAACAAAATCCCACCAGATGAAACTGAGGCAGAGGCAAGCATTTTACTAAGCAACAAGAGAAATCCTGTTCCAAAATAACATATAGACTCAGTCTAGAATGAGGAGTTCCAGGTTTGGATTGGGAGCATTCTTGGAGATTTGCAGGTAGAGTCTGGCGAGACTGGGGTTTGGGGATGCACGGGACTTCAGTGGGAAGAAGAACAGCACTACATATTGTCACTCTAGGACAGTGGTGGCGAACCTATGGCTCGCGTGCCAGAGGTGGCACTCAGAGCCCTCTTTGTGGGCATGCACGCCGTTGCCGCAGTTTGGCCACTTGGCAGTGGCATCCCAAAAGGATGAGGGGCACGCGATGCACTAGGCACGCTGTAACGAACTTGCCCCACCCTGAAGGGCTGGTGTACAGCAGGCCAAAGGGAGAAGGCCTTAGCAACAGCCAGAAAAAGAAAAAAAGGCTCCACAAGGAGAGAACCGACCTGATTGGCTGAAAAAGGTCCAGTAACGTTTGGCAAGAGCTAGGGGGAGCCAGTGGGCTTACAGCACTGAGAGGAGAGTTGAGTTCTGATAGGAGTCGGTCAGAGAGAGCAGAGCAGAGTCTGGCAGAGAGGAGTCTGTCAGCTCTGGAAGAAGAGGATTCTGTCTCAGCAGAGTTGGCTGACAGAAGTCCAGTCCCTGTCTAAGCGGTGTATGCTTGACAGAGAGAGGAGGCCCTGACTGGGTGCAGATTGACGTGCCCTTCAGGAGCTTGGCGGTTTTAAAAACTGCCCAGACCTATCTAGTCTGCCTTGCCCCTGGGTGTATCACCAGAATCACCAGTCTGGGAGAAGCCAGTCCAGAGGCAGTGAAGCCATATTAGGACTAGTGGGAGAGAGGGAGGCCAAGTGTGCCAGAATCTCCTGGGCTTGGACTGTGTGTTTGGGTGTGATCAGTGGGTATTGGAGCAGTGAGGAATAGTGTCTGTGTGCGTAAGGGAATTTAATTGTTCAAAGCTAAATCTTCCCTTAAGAGACACCTGCGTGTGTCGGTGTGCATATGAATCTGAAGTAACATCTTAAGACAAACTTATTCTGAAACCAACAAGCGTAAAACCTCTCCAGTTTACCTGAGAAGCCTCTTTGTGAAAGCCAGCAAATAAACGTTTCAGTTTTGTTCATCTTTTAAAACCTTTCCAGTCTTTATTATTTGTCTGTCAGTGTCTGTGTGTTCCCCAGTCAGGGTGGTGGCCGTGTGGAAAATCAGGATTGAGTGGGCTATATAGAGGAAAAATATTATTGGTGGCAGCGCAGAAAGTAGAACTTATATATAAGTGGCTTTCGTTACATTGGCGGCAAGCGGCGGGATCCGAGTAATATCTAGATCCAGTAACAACACGCTGAGGAAAGCCCATTTCATTTTGTTTTATTTTATTTTACTGATTTCTGTGAGGAAAAGCAGTCACTTTCACCTCACACAATGGCACCACCTAAGACACAGGAAGAAGCTGGTGAGGGGAAAGTCACAGCAGATGATATTGAAGCATTTGAAGGAATTGGTCAGGAATTAGAGATTTTGAAACCTAAACTGGCCAGTATAGATGCTGGGATTGAGAAAGCTAAGATGGCTTCTGGAGATGAAAAAGCAAAATTAAAGAATATAGTGATGGCCGAAATGAAATACTTAAAGGTAGAAGTTGAAATAGTTAAATTCACGGGCTGAAAGGGCCAGAAAAGAAAGAGAGTTTAAAAGGGCGGGAAATCGTGAGGCAAACATGAGCCATGAGAAGGACATGTTTGATTTGAGAGTGAGGGAAATGAAGCTCAGAGCAGAGCTGCCCATCCCCCACACTGTTGTGGAATTTCCCTCAGCAGATGAGAAAATGGAAACAGTTTCCAGGGTTGCCAGTGTACCAGATAAACTGGAGGGAAATCTTTTCCCAAATGCTGATGGGAAACCCTCAGAATGGCACCCAGAAGATGCAGTTGGAAGTGACAACGCCAACCCTGCAAGGTGTGCCTTGCCAACGTTAAGAAGTCCAGGAGGCGCAGAAAACTCCTTAACGCCTGACTTTGTGAACCAGGCTGAGTCTGCAGCAGTTCCAGAGTTGCAGATGGATGGTGTTCATGCTGACTGGTGCCAAGAAGACCAGAGGCAGGATGAGTTCCTGAAAGAACGGAAGGAGACAGCTGAGCTTGCTGACCCCAAAGCTATCAAGGTGGTTCCAGTTCAGTGCCAGGCAGTTCCAGAGGTGGAGGCGAAGTCAGTTGCCAACGCCCTCCCGACGTGCCCAGCAGTGCAGCTGAACGACGTTCCTGCGGAGCAGTACCCAGGAGATCGCGAGACGGTTCCTGTGAGGGAAAAGGAGGCGGTTGCCAACGCCCTCCCAACGTGCCCAGCGGTGCAGCTGAACGACGTTCCTGCGGAGCAGTACCCAGGAGATCGCGAGACGGTTCCTGTGAGGGAAAAGGAGGCGGTTGCCAACGCCCTCCCAACGTGCCCAGCGATGCAGCTGAACAACGTTCCTGCGGAGCGGTACCGGGAAGTTCGCAAGACGATTCCTGTGAGGGAAAAGGAGGCGAAGACGACTGCCAATGTCTGCCTAACCAACTTTGCGAGGCAGGAGGTTCCAGTTCCTGAGACGGATCCAGAATCCAGCAAGAGCCGGGACAGTGTTGTGCAGGACTTGTGCGGGACAGTGCAGGTCTGGCAGAGACATCAAAATGAACTGAAAGCAGCAGCAGCCGCAGCCCTCAACAGAGCGCTTCAGCAGCCAACGGAGAGGACTGTTGTGAAAGCCCAACATTACAGCTGCCCAGCAGAAGACCGAGTTGAAGTTTTGAATACCAGACTCAAGAGGAAACTTGAGGGGACCGGGGGAGGTCAATCTGGTATAAAAATGAAAGGGTCTGATATGCATTATTTGATAAGTGTGTGTTCTGGTGGAGGGCACTGTAAGAATGTGCTTTATGATAAAATGACAAAGCCTTACCACAAAAGAGGCAAAGTGGTAAAGAAAGCCAGAGGTATAAAACCTCAAGCTTTTGATTTGGCAGAAAGGGGTAAGTTTAGAAGGAAATTTACCTTTGCCTAATGTGGTGGACAATTCATCCAAAGTCACCACCGCACTCAAAGGGCAACTTAACCCTTGCCATGAGTGAGCATGAATGTCCAGCTAGAGAAGTTTGGATAACCACCAAGAGGGAAGCCTTACTGGAGGGATAAAGGGAAAATTTACCCTGTGCTTAGAGCACCCACCAGTAAAGACATCTGAAGGAAAAGGTAACTTTAACATCTGAAGGAAAAGGTAACTAAGGTATCCTTATGTAAATAAAGTGCTGAGTTTAAAATATGCTTGTTGAAATGTAATGTGGGTTACTGAAATGTTATTGATACTTATTAGGAATTCTATGAGTAAAGTTTAACATAGGTAAGAATGTTTATGATAGTGAACTTTAAGTGTAAAACTGAATGCATTTGAAAATGTAGAGAATTTTATGCAAAACTGTTTAGTTTTGGTTAACGTGTGTAAGCTTTATTTACAATAACATTGCTGCAACGAGGCTTTGTAGCCCTCGTAGGGTCCATGAATGTTTTAGGGAAAGGGAGGACATATGTAGCGAACTCTTGCCCCCACCCTGAAGGGCTGGTGTACAGCAGGCCAAAGGGAGAAGGCCTTAGCTTGACAGCCAGAAAAGAAGAAAAAAAGGCTCCACAAGGAGAGAACCGGCCTGGATTGGCTTCTCGAAAAAAAGGTCCAGTAGCGGCTCTTGGCAAGAGCTAGGGGGAGCCAGTGGGCTTACAGCACTGAGAGGAGAGTTGAGTTCTGATAGGAGTCGGTCAGAGAGCAGAGAGAGCAGAGCAGGAAGTCTGGGCAGAGAGGAGTCTCTGTCAGCTCTGGAAGAAAGAGGGTTCTGTCTCCAGCAGAGTTGGCTGACAGAAGTCCAGTCCCCTGTCTAAGCGGTGTATGCTTGACAGAGAGAGGGAGGCCCTGACTGGGTGCAGATTGACGTGTCTCCTTCCAGGGAGCTTGGGCAGGTTTTAAAAACTGCCCAGAACCTATCTAGTCTGCCTTGCCCCTGGGTGTATCACCAGAATCACCAGTTCTGGGAGAAGCCAGTCCAGAGGCAGTGAAGCCATGTGGCTAGGACTGAGTGGGAGAGAGGGAGGCCAAGTGTGCCAGCATCTCCTGGGCTTGGACTGTGTGCTGGGGAGTGATCAGTGGGTATTGGAGCAGTGAGGAATAGTGTCTGCGCATGCGTAAGGGAATTTAATTGTTCAAAGCTAAATCTTCCCTTAAGAGACACCTGCGTGTGTCGGTGTGCATATGAATCTGAAGTAACATCTTAAGACAAACTTATTCTGAAACCAACAAGCGTAAAACCTCTCCAGTTTACCTGAGAAGCCTCTTTGTGAAAGCCAGCAAATAAACGTTTCAGTTTTGTTCATCTTTTAAAACCTTTCCAGTCATTAGTATTTTTGTCTGTGTGTCGGTGTTCCCCAGTCAGGGTGGTGGCCGTGTGGAAAATCAGGATTGAGTGGGCTATATAGAGGAAAAATATTATTGGTGGCAGCGCAGAAAGCAGAACTTATATATAAGTGGCTTTCGTTACACACGCACCCTTGTGGGGCATGGCAAGAGCATTCCAGGGACATTCCAGGGCAGGGCAGTGCGGGGTCAGACAGGGGTGTGGCAGGGGTGCAGGATGCACGCATGCCCCAGGCAGAGTTTCCCCTTGCTCTGCCCCTGGCACTTGGTCTCTAGAAGGTTTGCCATCACTGCCCTAGGACAAGGATCCCCAACCTTTTTGAGCCTGTGGTGACTCTTGGAATTTTGAAAAGAGGTTGGTGAGCACCATTTCAAAATGGCTGCTTCATAAAGTAGAGCAAATGTCACACTTTGCTCCTATGTTATTCCTGAGGAACAAATTTTGTGGGGTCTCAGAAGAGGAGAAACAGCAAACTGTGAAACCCATGGATACAAGTACATTGGTACAAGTCAGAATGTTCCAGGTTTAACATTTAAAGTTTTTAGAATCTAAATTTAGATTTAAATGGGCCATGGAGCAATGTCCTTTTGGTTCCTTGGCTGAATTCCCACTGGAAATTTAATCTAGATACAACCAAGTTTCAAAAGAATCGGCACCTTTTCATCCAGGTTTCAACATCCTCACTGCAGCGTGTTTCTAGTGAAGACACCTTGGACTGCCCCTTGGGGGAGGGGGGGGTGCCTGCTGTCAGGGGTGCAATTGTTAAGCTAGAAGCACCAAAATTTCAGAGTATCTTTAGGAGACCCTTCTGATACCACCCAGGTTTGGTGAAGTTTGGTTCATGGGGGCCAAAGTTATGGACCCTCAAATGTGTAGCCCCCATCTCCTACTAGCTCCCATTGAAAATAATGGGGAATGGGGCAACCCCTTTGGGAGTCCATAGCTTTGGATCCCCTGGACCAAACTTCACAAAACCTGGGTGGTATCAGTAGGAGACTCTCCTGATGATGCCATCCAGGTTTGGTGAAGTTTGGTTCATGGGGGACAAAGTTATGGAGCCTCAAATGTGTTGCCCCATCTCCTATTAGATCCCATTGGAGTGTTTTTTTTCCAAAAAGGTATGTATACAAGCAGGTCCAGGAAAATCCCGTGATAAGGGCAGGGAGAGTGCCAGAAATGGGACTGATCTGTGTTCCATGGTTTGGCAGTGGGGAGATTGCGAGGAAACCTGGATATTTTGGGTGACTATCCCAGGATTAATCGTCAGTGGGAAATCGCCCCTTGGGAAAGTCAAAGGACCATTATCTTCCTTTTCCTTTCCACCACCCTGCCTGCAAGATCAAGTGCCCAAGAAAATCAGATTAGACAATATAAGATATGATCCAGCCCAGCATGACTGGTCTGGAACACAACAGAACCCAAAGCAGTTTATAACCCTGTTCACCCTCTCCTCTATTTTATCCCCATAAGAACAACCTTGTGAGATTAGGTTAAGAGAGAGTAACTGGCCAAAGATTACCCAGTAAGTATCCATGGAAGAATGGGAACTTGGATCAGTGTTTCCCATCTCTAGCCTTCTGTCTCCTACACCATGCCAGTGGTGATCCACCGGGCTTCTTCAACTATTCCTTCCACACACACAAAACTTGCTTCCTCTAAACTGTAGGTTATTTCTCACTTTCCTGTGACACCCCCCCCTTACTTGATTACTGCAAAGGATTACTTCCATGTGTGAAAGGCACATTGCAGTAGGGTCAGCAGATTCCCCTTGGCTTCTGGGGATGTGAGGGGGTACCATAAGGTGACCAGATTTTCACCTTTTTAAACCGGGACCTGGGGGTGCATGCACGCACATGGCCGCAGGAGCGCACTGCCTTTTGGGGCACTCCCTGGTTTCTCACCCTGTGACAGGGCAGGAAACCAGGGAGCACCCCAAAGGCAGTGTACTCCTGCGGCCGCGTGCGCAGGAGGCTGCCGCACTGCTTTCTGGGGCGCTCCCGTTTCCCGCCCTGTGACAGGGCGGGAACCGGGAGTGTCCCAGAAGGCAGTGTGGCAGCCTTCCAAAAATCGGGACAGTTAAAAAACCCCGCAGGACAAATTGGTTTAAGGCGGGACTGTCCCGCCAAAAGCGGGATGTCTGGTCACCTTGGGGTACGGTTGCCACGGGAAACTCCTCAGGATTTCAGGATGGAGCCTGGGGAGGACAGGGACCCCAGTGGGGCACAATGCCATAGAAGCCATCCTCCAAAGCATCCATTTTCTCCAGGGAAGCTGATCTCTGTAGTATTGTGGTGAGTTGTAAATACAGGGGACCCCCAGGTCTCACACAGAAGCAGGCATTGCTGCATCACAGATGTAATGTCGCACACAGTGCTCTCCTATCACCTCAAACAAAAATGCTTTACAAGAGTTCAACTGACAACTGTCAATCAACAAGCAGTATGGAAATAAAGTATTTTTTTCTGCACCTCTCCTACTAGGTTCTCCAACTTCAGGCTGGGAAATTCAGTTGTAATTCCAGGAGCTATCCAGGTCTCTCAGGGGTGGTGGGGAAATGGCAGCTGCGGCCTGTCCGGTGATGCCGCCTCTTGCGCTGCGGGAGGCAGTGGCGCCAGGCAGGGAAACTCCCTCTGCCTGATGGAGCAGGCGGTCTGTGGGGCAGAGGGGGGATGGCAGCCTCCAAATTTTCTGCCCCCCCCATGGATCCCCGTGCTGCACCATCATACCTGGAAGGTAAAGTAAGTGGTAGCGCGGGGGGGGGGGGCGCGGAAGACTCGCATGCCGCCCCGGGCGCAGCTTTGCCCAACTACGCCTCTGAGGTCTCTCACTCAGAGGCTGGCTGCCCTGTAAGTCTTTGTCAGTAAGTAAACCCCCACATTAAAAAATTTGGGCTCAGCTTCTTAGCAGTCCAGTTCAAAAGAATGATCTCCAGACGGAACTGTGCTTTTGAACCCTTTTGTTTTAGAATGTAAGCGGGAAGGTTTTGTTTGACATTTCATTTTGTACAGGGGATGCAGGACAACCCAGAAACAGGTTTGACGAGGGCCCTGTTCGGAGCCATAAGCATACAGCTTAAGAAATAATAGGACTCCGTGGATCTTCCAGCAACTCCTTTGCCAGTGGCTATTGATTTAGCAATATTTTAAAGATTTATTTCCTTTTATTTTCACTGGGGGAAATTACGCTGCCAAGATCTATTAGCCCGACCAAAGTCATTATCCTACTCATCATTACCACCTCCCAGAGCCGGCTTGCGGGGCCTCCTGAGTGTTGGGTCTAATGCAGCTGAGGAATTGATCCCACTCTGATTATGTTTGTTGTGCTCAGTGAAGACCAGAAAATAAAATGGGGTGGGGGGTATAAACAGCTTTTCTCCAAACTCTTCTTCTTCTTCTTCACAACCTTTTTGACAAATGTTACCGAAAAAAAGAAAAGAAGTATTATCAGTGCTCAGAGAACCTGCTGAGGGCCCCAAGTTTTATGAATGCCGCTCAGACCTCATGGAGCAGCAGTGGCATAGTAGTTAAGAGCAGGTGCATTCTAATCTGGAGGAACTGGGTTTGATTCCCCGCTCTGCCGCTTGAGCTGTGGAGGCTTATCTGGGGAATTCAGATTAGCCTGTGCACTCCCACAGATGCCAGCTGGGTGACCTTGGGCTAGTCACAGCTCTTCGGAGCTCTCTCAGCCCCACCTACCTCACAGGGTGTTTGTTGTGAGGGGGGAAGGGCAAGGAGATTGTAAGCCCCATTGAGTCTCCTTTCAGGAGAGAAAGGGGGGATATAAACCCAAACTCTTCTTCTTCTTCCTCAGCCACCTTTAAGAAGAACAACCCTGCATTCAGGTGAATGTACCACTTCAGGGGGAGACTGAAAAATTTAGGGCAGATTGAAATTACAAGACAGAGCTACATTGGCCCAGCTCACTTGATCCCAGACAGTCAATTAATGAGCTAGCTGCAATCTTGACAGCGCTCAGGTATATGTACTTAAAACTGCTTGCAGGAAAGGCTGTTTCCCCCTGGAGGTCAGCCAAACGCTGCTCCTCCTGAGCCAAGACGATTTCCATACAGAATTGGATTGTTCAAATTCCCGCTGCTTCAGCAAAAGCCATCCTTGCTAAATAAGGGTTGTGAAACAGATAAAATTATGAGGGCCATTTTGTGGAATGAACAGAAATAGACTCACAGTCCTTGAGCGTTTGCAAGGCAGAGTGTATCTTGGTGGCTGCTTGCACAAACCCAAGAGGACTCTGTTCCCGTTTTAAACAGTGGCTGTTTCTCTCAAGCCATTTTCTGTGTCACTGGGGCTGGTCTGAAGCCATATTATGACAGTAACCAAAGATCCTCTCACACTTGTGAGCCAGGGCATACTATTATGAAAATTGAAGCTAATCTGTGTTCCTGTAGGGCGAAAAGAGCAAGAGAGCCCTGTGGCCAGCCTGGGGTGTCTGTGTCTTGTCATGTTGTTTTATCTGCTTTTAATTATTAAATGGGAAATGGGGAGGGGGAGAGAACCAGGCCACTCATATGGAAATGTGTTACTGTTGTCTGTTGGGGCTATTGTCTGTTGTTTCTATGTTTGCATTGCTTTTTTAATGGAGTTTCCTAAGCAAAATAAGACAGAAACACCCTGAATCTAGGGTGTTTAAAATCCAATGTCAACAGAGATCCATGGTAGTGCCTCTGTTTTGCATACAGAAGATCCTAGTGGGGGATTTTTAGGGCCGGGGACTGGCAGAGAATGTCTAGGGCCTCTCCATCAATCATCATTCCCCTACCTGTATATATATTCTTTCCTGCTTGGTTGTGAACTTACCCACTGTTTTAATCCACCACCACTCATACTGTCCACATTCCCTTTCCTAAAGTGGCTGGAACATCTGCCTGTCTACACTGGCATGCCTTTCCCTGGCAGTGCTGGACTGCACATGCAAACTAGGACATGGGTGATGGAGCCCTGGCAAGTAGGCAGGGGAGGAAAGCCGTGCTTATGAGCAAGAGGGGTGGTGAGGACCCTCATCATCCCTGCTGCTCACAGTCCTCCCCCACTCCTGATTATTGAATAATGGATTTATAGGCCATTTGTCCCCTTGGTGGGCTCAGGGCAGCTTACCACAGTTACTGCAGATACATAGCTGAAAATGGATCCATTCTTGGTGTGCCATCCCAATGGTACTAATGCCAATCTAATGGAGCAGAATGCAAAAGATGTAGGGAAGGAAGGAAGGAAGGAAGGAAGGAACGAACAACTGAACAACCGAACAACTGAACAATCGAACGACCGAATGACCGAACTACTGAATGAACGACCGAACGACTGAACGAACAAACGAACGAACGGGAAAGACTTGTAAGAATTCCATCCCATGATCCTGTGGGTACCGCTGGGCCCTGGCGGATGCCCCACCTAAGGATATGCTGTGGATCCATCCTGATATCTCCAGTTACAAGGATCAAAAGATGTTAAAATCCTCTGCCTGAGATACTGGAAAGCTGTTGCCAATGTGTTGCCAATCTGCATGGGCAATAATGACCAAATGGGCCAGTTATCTGACTTGGGATAAGGTAGCTTCATTGGCCTTCTGACGCTGACAAGAATCTTCCTCACATGGGTCCAGTAAATAAGATTCTCATCAGCATCAGAAGGTCTATGGTCGCTATATGCTGTCTATCCAAATGACATGTGGCATATTATTTACTGATTTCATTTCATTTCTACTCTGCCTTTTTCCCCAATGGGGACCCAAGGCTACTTAGTACATAATTCTCCTCTCCCATATTTTATCCTCAAAACAACCTGTGAGGTCGGTTAGGCTGAGGGAGTGTGCCTGGCCCAAGGTTACCCAGTGAGCTTCCATGTCATGAGTGGGGATTCAAACCTGGGTCTCCCAGATACTAGTCCGACACTCTTTAATCACTGCACCCCAGTGGCGCTATCCACACTAGACTGCCATTGTGGTGTAGTAGTTCTCAGTCATGAACCCTGGGTGCCTGCAGGCTTGTTGCTTTCTCTCAGCCTAACTTACCTCACAGGGCGGTTGTATCATCCAGCTGAGGAGAGGAGAACCAGGCAGGCTGCCCTGAGCTCTTTGGGAGAACGATGAGATGAGAGACAGCAGCATTTGTCAAACAATTTGTTCACAGGAGAAATAGTTTGCCTTTCTTGGGACCATCTTTTCCACACATGCATTGTGTTGTTATTTTTTAAAGTAAAGAATCCTCTTGTGTCTTGGGATAGGACACAATTCTTTGGACAGTGATGGAGCAGTCCAGCATCTTCTGTAGTACCTCTGCCTCAAAGTTGGGGCTGGAGTCTTTTAACAGTCCATTAGCACCCTAATGAACACAGACCTATACTGCAACCTTTCAGCTCTGATGGTATGGCAGGGCAATTCGCTGCTTTGCCAGAAGCCAAACTTCCCAGTTCTGTTCCACAGAATATAAAATGTAGAGTGTACAGCTCCTTGGGAAGGGAAAGCAGGGATGGAGGGGGCTCTGGCGTCTCTCGCAGTAATGTAAGAGGCGCTTTTAAAACCCTGGTATTAACTAAATTAGTAATATTATGCAGAGATTATGGAAATGGGCAGACTGGAAAGATCAAGTAGAGAGAGTGAGAGATTAGATAAAAGAGGACGCTAAATCAAAATTATAGCAATGGCAGAAAAATGGGTTAGAAAGATTAGATTGAAGGATTAGCTATCTTTTGATCCAACAGAGAGATTAGCTTGTAAGGATTTGGGGAAAATAGGTAGATTTGCCACCCGGTAAAATGAGAATGGGGGGGGGGGGAGGAAGAAGCTTCACCCTGCTCAGGAAATAGCCATTTGCTATGGAAATAACTATGGGAAATAAGTAAAGGCAGAACATCAATAGGATTCCATGATAGGATTTTTCCATGAAAAGCAGCTGGAAAGAGGGAAGCAGAGGCAGGTTACGATGAGAGCTGTTCCTTTTCCTCCCCTGCACTGATTCTCCAGAAGAAATCCCCCTCCCCAAACTGCTATTATATGCAAGCAAACTGGCAGATACAGTAAAGGTGCCTATCTCCTTACAGAGGCTAATAGCAGCTGGCTGGGGAGGGGGGGGGAATCAATTTTTGTCAAAACAAGTCACAGCCTGAATGGGTTAAGCCTTCCTTGCCTCAGTTTCACTGGCCAAATTGCAATGGCAACCTCCATTCTTGTGCTTTCCAAAATCAAATTATGTGCTTGGAGATCTGGTCACAGATTCCCGTTTGGATCAAAGTTCATATAAGCATGCAAAGCTGCCTTTGTCTCTCTAACCCAGTTGTGTAAACTCTGCCTAGCATTTTCCCTGGGTTTCCAGCCTTTTCCTCCTGAGAACTTTTCACAGGTGGTGGCAGAGGCTGAACTTGGGACCTTCTGCATGCAAGGTGTGCGTTTTACCACTTTGCCAAGCCCCCTCTGGCTAGCTCAGCCGCGATCTACAGTGTCAGTCTGAGACTAGTGTCAATCTGAGCCACTCTAGGTAATCCACTGGCACACCCTCAATCAAGCAACAGCTTTAGAGCCAGTGTGGTACGGTGGTTAGAGTATCAGACTTCAGCTGGGGTCAGCAGGCATGGCTTCCCAGCTGTGCTCAGCCATAACACCTTGAGAGTCACTATCCCGTACCCTACCCTGTGTCTAGACACAATGTGAAACAGACTTTTCTCTGTGATACACCTCTGAAGATGCCAGCCACTGATGCAGGTGAAACGTTAGGAACAAGATCCACCAGACCACAGCCCCACAGACCAGAAAACCCACCACAACCAGTTGAATCCAGCCGTGAAAGTCTTCGACAATGCTGGTTTGTTCCTGAGGTTCTACCATACAGTCTGATGCCAACCAGCAAACTGATGTTCAGCACAATTTGAGCTTCTTGAGATCAGTGGCAAGGGATGGGGGAGCAGAGCAGTTCCAATCCAAGACACCCAGCTTGGCTGGTTTGTCATTTTGTTGCATATAACACAGGTGAGAGGCATCACTGACATATATATTTTCATGCTGAGTTTAGGCTGTGCTGGCAAAAGATGCCCACCTAAGGTGTGCAGGGGTCCATCACGCATTCCACATAGACACAAAAAAGAGAAGCTACACAGCTTGGCTAACAGCAAGATTCCCCCTTTTTTCCATCCTGCCTTCCTTATTGGATTTGTTTCTGAGATCTCTGCGTGGTATATTTACCCCAAAGCTACAAAGCAACATCTGCAGTTATTACTGTTCTTGTCTACAGATTACATCAGGCATTGTTTACGCTACAAGCTTTCACAAAATCCCTGTCTCCTGCCACTTACTCATTAAGGTATACCCGTGGCTTTCGAACATTATGATACTGACCTCTTGAAGCTGAAAGAGGGAGGGGGTCGAAATGTTCCAGGCTGCCCCCTCCCTAATTGTAATATATAAGAGTAATTTTTTGCTATCAATTCTAGAAGGATATTGACAAGCTGGAATGGGTCCAGAGGAGGGCAACCAAATAGTAAAAGGTCTGGAGTCTGTGCCCTATGAGGAGAGGCTTAGGGATCTAGGTATGTTTAGTCTGAAGAAGAGAAGGTCAAAGGGTGACATTATAGCCATGTTTCAATATTTGAAGGGATGTCATGTTGAAGATGGGGCAAGCTTGTTTTCTGCTGCTCCAGCAGGACAAGGAATAATGGATTCAAAGTGCAGGAAAAGAAATTCCACCTAAACATGAAGAAGAATTTCCTGATTGTAAGGGGCATTCGACTGTGGAATGCACTACTTTGGAGTGGGATGGCGTCTCCTTCTTTGGAGGTTTTTAAACAGAGGCTGGAAGACCATCTGTCAAGAGAGCTTTGTGCGTGTCTGCATGGCAGGGGGTTGGACTTGACGGCTTTTTTGGTTCTTCCATCTCTATGATTCTTTGATTTGATAAGATGCAGCCAACTTATGCCAGCCCTGAAGATTTTCAAGGTGAGAAAGGAACGGAGGTGATTTGCCATTGCCTGAGCTTCGCATAACAACCTTGGACTTCCTTGGCAATCTTCAATCTAAATACTGACTAGGTCAGGTATGGTTGATTTGAGAAACCAGTGCTGTTCAAAAATTCTTACAGGCACCGCTGGGGCAGCTGGGGGGATATCTGTGATGGAGTAGTTAATTTCTTCTAGTAACTGCATTGCCATCAAAAAATCCTATCTGAGCCAAAGGCAGCAGAGGACGCACAGAAAAAAAGCTCTGGAAATGTTTACACCTGAATTTCCTTAGTTACTTTTTCTTTCTGGGCATCCCTGATTGCCTCTTTCAGATGCATGTGAAAAGCTGTAATCTTTATTGAAGTTACAGGGAGAAACCACTCGCCAAGCACAAACTATCAAGCCAAGATCTCTGAAGTGCTCTGTGAGTCGTAAGCAACTGATGTTCATGGTACAGTGGAGCTGGGATTGAAAATTTCCCCCGTCAGAGAATCTGAGGCTTGGAGAGATGTGTTAATTGTTTAGATATTTAAAACTATTTTAAGCCCTGATTTACATTTTTTTAAAAAAATGTTCAAAGAAGAGAGAGAAAAAAACATCCCAAT